>NC_090445.1:1389394299-1389709299 GCF_031143425.1 Pleurodeles waltl
ACAGCTGGAGTTGGCCACAGTTCCTGATCTGTGAGCAGATCCTGCACATATCCCATGGAGGGCTGCCAACACCTGGTATGTAAATCCATACATAGATGTGATTGGTCTAACACTCTGCATACAAGCAACACCTACCATGTACTCTAAACCACCTACTCTCCACTGCGCAAAGCCTTTGGTGTGAGAGTTATGGTTTTCATGGCTGTTGTGCAAGTTATGAATTGCGGAGCTAACCATAACATTCAAATCACAGTGGTTTTGCAGCGTGAATCTTTTCTGGATTCACGTGCTGTGCATTATTCCACCATCTAGTGGGTCTAGTGGGTGGGACCACAATTTTACAAAGTATTTAGTGCTTTCTCTTTTTCTACTCTTTTCTTTTGCTTGTCGACGACCTTCACCATTTGGTGCCTAGATCCTTCTCTTGTTACATCATATCCTGTGCGGGCGCCATCTTCAGCTTTTTTTATTCCGCCATTGGGACTGAAAGCATCAACAAAGGCTCTCCGACACACGAAATAAAGAAGCTGAACAAGTCAATTGTTATAGAAAAAAATAAGGACAACTGCCAATAAGAGGTAGGATAACCTCCAGTAAGAGCAAGAATAACTCCTGATAAGAAGAACCAAGGAAAGAACCTCGACCGGGTATGTCAAAATCACCATGAGAATGCGCGGACATGGGGCTCCCTGTTCCGATTGATATGGAGAAAACACCCATTTCAATTTTGCCCGAAATGTCATCATAAGTTGGCACAGAAGGACAGATATCAAGAATGCAATTTGTGTTTATTTACTGCTCAAACACAACACTGTTGATTGTGAGGCCTGCACAAACTTCAAGCCAAAGACTCTGAGAGCGAGGGAAAAACAGAGACGGGCGCACTATGCTATGCAGGGACAAAAGTCATTATCATCCCTTAACAAATTCAGAATTTACTTGTAGGAAGTAAATGTTGCATTAGGAGCTGAGGGATCAGACGTCGAATTATCCATCGTTGACGTAGGAAAAGAACAACCACGAAAGGTATCCCTGGTAAAACTGAGTGTGGGGGAAGTACTCGAAAAAATCTGAGCTCATAGCAAAGGCAGCTGAAAGGTACGGTGTACAACTAGAGAAAGAAAAGGCCCAATCATGCTTCCTGTTGGAAACAGTAATACCTTCACAAACCAAAAATCAGTTTCTGCCAATGCTATTAAGCATTTTAGATCAAGGAAAGGAGGCATTTAAGGAACCTGCAAATTGCAAAGCTATGACTCCTACAGCTGAGAAGTAGCATATACACTCTTCAAAGGACCCTCTATATATTAAAGGAGCAGTGCAAACTGCTTCCATCATTACAGCAACTGCAGAAAGAGAGCCAATATTCCTACAATGTCTAAACAACCCACAAAGAAAGCAAGAAAATAGATCTGATGGGAAGAAAATTTGAAAGGGGTGTGGGAAATCAATGGAGGATTGCAAACTCCAATGCCCTGTTGAACCGCTATGCATATCAGCAGTGGGATGAAATGGCAGAGCTCACGAGACGTCATCCAGAACAATACTGAAAGAGAGCAGTGGTGTTTGCTGAAGAGGGTAAAAACACTACTAATGTGGCAGACACAGTCAGCCCCCAGATGATGACCGGGACAACCCTACAGAGACATGCATGGTTAAGGGTGTCAGGATTTAAGTCTGAAGTACAGGCTAATATCATCATGCCACATTTGATGGAGAACATCTTCTCAGTGCTGCTGTAGACAACACCCTTCAGCAGATAAAGAAGGACAATGATATGGCAAAAAGCATGAGAGCACTCCAGTTCAGAGGAAACGTAAGAAGAGGTTCAACCCTTCTAAGGAAACTATCAGGAAAGGGGAGATTTTCAGTTACACCCTTGCATTAGGTTTTACAAGGAGAAAGTCAGGCTCACACAACACCTACAACTTAGCAATTTCATTCACAATGGCAATAGTCCTTTTCAGGGATGTGCAAGAGGAAGAGCACAGCCGCAAAGAGGAGGAACTACTTCCTCTAATAAGTAACTCTACAATACAACAATCACAACAAAACTTCTCACGATCAACCCTGTGGGAGGAAGAATCAAAAACTTCCTTCAGGAATGAAGGAAGATAACTTCAGACAATTAAATCATACATATCATAAAATATAGATATTGCACAGAATTAATAAAATCACCACACAAAAAAGTTTCTCTCGCAAGAGGAAACACGTCTATCAAAGGAAGTAAACATGTTACTAGAGAAAAATGCAATAGAAAGGGTGCCCAAAAACAGGAAAATAATGGAAATTACTCAACATGCTTTCTAATTCCAAAACCAGATGGATCCTTCCACCTGATTCTAGATTTAATGTTCATAAACAAGTTCATAAAAACATAAAAGTTCAAGATGAACCCTTTACAAGAAGTTATTCCTCAGATACAAAAAGGAGATTTATGACAACTATAGACCTGAAAGAGGATGAGTCCGCCGCTCCCTCCACACTGGATTCAAGCTGCCTGGTCGCTTCGCCGGCACAGAGGGGCAGCGGCCAGCCTTCGCTTCCAGGGCAGCAGAGGCAGAGTCAGCACGGGCTTGCTCCTGGCTCTGCCTGGTCTGAATCAGGATCAACAAGGGGAGCTGGCCTTGGAGCTCCCTCGTATTGGTGATTCCGGTAAGGACATCTGGCAACAGTATTCCACGTCTCAGGCCTCTCATCACAGGCCCTCCTGCATGACCCCCAGGTGCCCATCTGGGCCGGGGGCCAGACCTCGGCTACGGGGGCAGAAGCTGTCTTCTTCGAAGTCGGGGCTGGAACCCCCAGCTTCTTTTCCAGCTTCATCAGCGCTGCCTCCACCGGGTGCTGGGGTAAGAAGCAAGTGCACTGCTAAGGTTAAAGCCTCTATATTATCTTTGCCCCCTTATTCACGAACTGAGGGAGGGGCTTCTCCTCCAAATTCTCAAGCTCCACCGTTTAAAATCACGGCAGGCTGTACTACTGGGTGACTCAAAGTTACCCCCTCCCTTAGGTCTTTCTTTAAAGTATTAGACCAGTCCAGCGCTTTACAAACTGCACCCACTTCCCCGGTAAATACGGATGTGAATATGGCTAATATGGTGGGAGTTCCACACTCCTCGTTTGTTTTACCACACAGCCCATCTATGCAGGAGGCAGAACAGGATACAGTCAGGGGGGCATCTGTGCTTCCGCACGAGGCAGAGTCTAAACAAACTAATATATCCCATAAGGATTCCCTCCACCAGTCATTGCTACATGAGATGAGAGACAAATTTGCTGTTTCTGAATCCAACCAAGCTCAAATCCAGGGGCTCTGTGATGGTCTCGATGCGAAAATCACTAATTTAACGGAAAGGCTAGGGGCTGTGGAATCATCTATCTGTGCACTACAGGCAGATGCGGAGTTGAATACTCATGAGGTCCAAACGCTGAAACAAAGTGAGAAGGACCTGAGGGAGAAACTAGAATCCTTGGAAAATCACTATAGGAGGAATAACCTCAGGTTCTTGAATATTCCAGAAGGTGTGGAAGGGGACAATATTAAAGACTTTATAATATCCTTGATCAAAGACCATATCCCGACGGTGACCTCCCTTGATCTGGCTTCGGAAATTCACAGAGTCCACCGGGACCCTTTCAAGAGAAATCTTAACAAGAAGAAACCTAGAAAGGTACTGTCTAATTTTGCCTCATATCGAGTAAAAGAATTGATTCTTGCAGAAGCTCTCAAAGTCCTGGGCTTTCGGCATGAGGGTTGGTCATTCCTAATAAGATCTGATGTGTGTAGGGCAACGCTAGATCGACGCTGGGAGCTGGGGAAGGCTATGCAGGGTTTTAAGTCTTTGGGTGCTACTCCACAATTGAGGTTCCCCGCCACTTTGAGGGTAATGTGGAAAAGTAAAATGTATAATTTCTGTGATCACCAAGAAGCTAGGGTTTTGATTGAGCAGATAAAAGGGGAGAGGTAGCAGGCTGCCGAGGGTTGGGTCCAAAGGTAGTATGAGCAACCCAACATGGTTTCAAGGAGGGTTCCCAAGGGAGGGTATGGAGAAGGGTAGTGTGTCACGTGTTTTAACGATTTAACTAAGGTCACACCGGGTGGGGAGCAGATGGGGAAAAATGAAAAACATTGAGTTCTCGCACGGTTTTACAAATGTTGGGGTCAGACAAGAGCCTCTTATTTGGATAAGGACATGAGGATGGTCCTCGGCGATACTTCTAAACTTAAAATTCTGACCTGGAACGTAAATGGCCTCAGAGTGAGCAGCAGAAGAAGGAGAATTCTTGAGGTCCTCAGACTATCGGATAGCCAGATCATTCTCCTATAAGAGGCCCATCTAAGATATGAGGAGTGAATGAGTATTCTTAAGTCGCAAAAGTGGATCACCCACTTTGCTTGCACCAATCAATCCTTTATTGTGAAAGGGGTAGCGATTATTGTAAAAAGCAAAGTTTGATGACAGACGTCAGTGCTGACACTAGGGGGAGATGGGTATTGGCAAATATCAAGTTAGGAGGAGTCAAGCATACTCTGGTATCCTATTATGGTCCTAACCTGGATGATCCGGGCCCACTCAGGGATCTCTACGAGCAACTGATTGGAAGAGCTCAGAATTTGATAATAGCTGACGGAGATTTCAATGTTTTGCTTAATCCTTCCTTAGATAGGTCTACCCAAAGACCGGCCGTCAGTACATCTAATATGAGAACCTGCTTACATAACATAAAGGAACATTTTGGCCTGATTGACCCTTGGCGAAACAGGATGGGGCAGACCAAGGAGTTCACTTTCTGGAATAAGAAACTTGGGCATGCTTCCAGAAACAACTTTTTTTCTGATAGATGTAAAACTTCGAAATAACCTAATGGGAATCTCTCACCAGCCAAGCCATCTCTCAGACCATTCAGCCGTTCAGCTGATTATAAACTTTGCTGACTCTTGTGCATGCACTAGATGGACACTGGATCGTTCTCTCCTGGGGGAGATCGTTCTAAAGTTGAAAAGGGACGCTAAGGAATTCTTTGAGATCAATTTAGGTTCCGCTCCAATAGCCACGGTCTGGGAATCTTATAAGGCTTTCATTCGCGGAAAAGCTATGCTGCTTTTAGAGCCAAGAGAACCAGAACCACAATAAAGACTATTGAGGGTAAACTTCGTATCCTGCAAGCCCAAAGACGATCCTCCCAGGACGCAACAACCACACAGACTTACAGCATCAAATCCAGGAAGCGCAACATTCACTCAAGGTACTTTTAGAATCAATTGTGAAGACCAATTGGGAAGCTAGTAAACTGGCACATTTTGAGTATGGTGAAGGCTTTGGCAAGTTACTAGCATGGAAGACGAGGTCTGATAAGGTTAGGAAAAGGATCAAAGAAATAATACTAGGCGAAACGGGCAGAACTTCCTCAGAAGATCAAGACATCGCTGGAGAATTTGTTAAGTTTTTTTCTACACTATACAGAGATGAATCGGAGACCTCAGCGGAGGCCATTGAAAATTGGTTGAAGGGGGACACACTCCCCAGGTTAGAACCAGCTAAGAATCTGAGCCTTAATCAATGCTTTCTCCTTAGTGAGGTAGATAGTGTTATTGCTGGCTTGAAAAGTGGGAAGGATCCCAGTCCCGATGGAATACTGGATGAAGTATATAAACTCCTGAGAGACGAGCTTACACCAGTTCTGACTCAGTTGATGAATTCGATTTTTATAGACTCCTCTCCGGTTCCATCCTCTTGGCATGAAGCTATTATAATCTTAATACTAAACCTTCAGAAATACGCTAGAAGATGTGAGTCTTATTGACCTATTTCATTGCTCAATAATGACTATACATTGTTTGCACAATTACTTGCCAGGAGGTTGGATAATGTGATCAGTGATTTAGTGCACATTGATCAGAAAGGATTAATGAGAAATCGATATTTAGGAGACCTGACTCACGATTTAGTCGCCGCCTTTGATTTGGCAGCTACTATAAACATGCCTCTAACCATATCAACAATTGACGCTGCCAAGGTTTTTGACAGAGTGAGTTGGCTCTTTCTACAGGCGGTAATGGACCACAACAATTTGGGAGATAACTTTCTTAACCCAATTAAAGCTATTTATAAGGCTCCTTCTGCTCGGGTTCTGGTTAACGGCATCATATTCACACATTTAAGATTGAACGGGGCACACCGCAGGGCTGCCCTCTCTCTCCTCTTCTCTTTAACCTTTATATTGAACCGCAGATCAGAGAATTATACTGTTTCAGTATCACGACTGGGTCCTGAAGGAAGCCCTTTATGCGGATGACCTTCTGAAATATACACAGAACCCCCAATGTGCTTTTCTGGCACTCTGGGAAAGTATTCCTAGCTTTGGAGGAATCTCAGGCTATTTAGTTAACACAGATAAATCTGAAGTAATGACCTGGAATGGCCCTCAAGATAACCCATTAGAGAAAGATGAAATTCGATATTTAGGGGTTAAAGTGGTCAAGAACCTGGCAGAGATGGCCAAAATGAATTTTGTGGAGTGCCTTAGGGAAACAAAGAAGCTACTCCTCCAATGGTCACACTTACATCTCGCCATATTAGGCAGAACAAATCTAATTAAAATGGTGGTATTTCCAAAATTCACATTTATTTTAAATCTATCCCATTATCTTTTAAAACTGAATGGCTAAGGATACTGCAGGGGGAATTAGTTTGCTTTATTTGGTCTTATAAAACCCCCTGAATAGCTTACAAAAAATTGAGAAAGAAAAAGCTAGATGGGGGAATTGCACTTCCGGATTTTCAGCTTTACTACTGAGCATTCCAGCTGAAAAAACATCAGATCACTCCTCTCCAAGGAACATCTATCTTCTCGACTTCAGGCACTGACAGGGTGCTTCCGGGACCAGGGTATACAGTTTCTTTATAAATTTGGCCACTCCAGATATTACAAAAAAGTTAGACTAAAAGTTATTTATAACGCTTTCAGCATCTGGTATGCAATAAGAATGAGACTGGGCTTCCCGTACTACAGTGAGCTGGCCCTAATCTGGAATTCTCCCAGTACCCCGATGTGTCTCCAGGATGTATTAGCTAAGTCACTGATAGAGGGAGGAATTGTGCAGTGGGGACAGTTAGTCAGTGGGGGCTCCGTTAGTTCTTGGGAATCTCTATCCGAAGCAACCAATGCTAAATTATCTAGATTCAAATACGTGCAGATTGAAGGCTGGGTGCATGGAGAACCGGAGGCCTGGGTGGTCCACAGAGCCAAAAAAAGAGTTTTCAAAGTGGTATTCGGCACTTATACAAGCTGAAGATGCATCTTCTCCTCCCTCTGCAGAGGGCTGGGATCTTGTTTTCCCAGCACTAGACCTTCTTTATTACTGGCGGGCCTCTATGAAGATTCTTTGATCTGTAGTTAAATCTGCCACACTTGCGGAGGAACCATTTGTTCACTGTATACCGGGCTTACTAGACCCCCAAAAGGCTTGCTAGAATAGCTTTCCAAAGTGTGATCTAGAGGGAGCTGATATTCATCTTTGGTAGCAGTGCCCAGGGATTCATATTTTTTGGGAACAAGTGGGTAAGTCAATCTTGTCTATTATAAATAGGCGTAATGAGATAACTCTACCAATGGTTGTATTTGGGCTATATGAGGCTGCCCAGAGGAGTTTGCATGATAGATTGGAGAGACCCCTGAGGCATCTCTTCTTTTATTTGGTTTTGATAGGCCGGTGGGAAATATGCATTATGTGGATCTCTAGTCTCCCCCCCCCCACCCACAGGAATGGCTGTTGTCAGTTAAGAGAATCTCTGACTTAGATTGTAGTAATGGTTCGGATAGGTGCCTCATAATGTGGGAACCCTTTTTGGCTTTCTATAGAACCATCTCCTCCATGCATTAGGTCAGTGTGAATTAATTAGACATCACTTGATTTAAGTCTTGAGACTTGATTTTGGTAAGAGTCCGATGATTAAGTCCTAAGACCAAACAGCCAGGCGGATGGGGGCCGCTTGTTCCCTTAGCGTCGCTGGAGTACCAGTGCGATGACCAATGCTGGGGCATGCTGCAGCTTCTTTTGTCTGTCTTTTGTTACATGTGAGGACTCAAAAAAAAAAAGAAGATGACTTCCTCAATGGGACACGTTGGTGCTTCCCTACTAAAGAAGTGAATTTGGACTGCCCATTTTCATTTGTATTACCTCGTTGCACAGTGTAGTTTCTCCTTCCACTGGTATCACCCCGATGCGTGCTTACAATATGATATTCCTGAAAGAGATCAGGTGCTTCCCACGCTGTTACCCATAATGCCACAAGGTTACCCCTTGGCCCCCAACGATATACAGACGGTCTCCACTGCATGCTGGGACTGGCGCCGGCTGGCCCTCATGCTCCATGGAGGATGCCTGTACTCACCCGCACTGCCCTTGTCAGATAGCCCATGGCTCCCACTTACAGATGAGACACTAGTTAAACGTACTCTGACAGCCCTCTCACTGCACACCATGGGAGATCTGTTCCCAGATAGGCATATCTTTTCTAGAACAAAGGATACCCGCTTTACAGCAGCAACCACTATGGACCACTTTGTTTTTAGTCAATTACAAAGCACTCTACGCACTCCGATTCCTACTTACCCACTGACGCCAGAGGAATCCCCCCTTCACGTTGTTGATTGACAACACAGATAGCAAAAGATTGATCTCCCGGATGTACTTGGCGTGCCTGGAACTTCTCCCTACACATGACTCTAGGCTCCATGGCCGCTGGGCAGCTGATCTGGGGCAGCTCATCTCTGATAAAATATGGAAGGCCTGCTGCACACAGACACGCTGTATATCACTAAACAGCGACCATCGCCTAAATCATTATACATTTTTTAGACGAGTGTATGTCACCCTGGTGGTGCTTTCTCGAATGGACAATACCTGCTCGCACTCCTGTCCCACATGCCAGGCACCTGGGGAAGACTTTCCGCACATAACGTGGTCCTGCCCCACCATTGCACGCTACTGTGGGAGGTGTTTTCCTGTCTTTCTCGAATGTGGGACGCTGGTGGAACCGAGCCCCCTTACGGCTCTGCTGAAATATGTGGCAGACATCTCTAAACCAACCCGAAGGTTCACCGCCCTGGCGATACTACTTGCTAAATGGCTAATAGCTATGCACTCGGGAAGTAGGACCTCTCCTGCGGTGGAGGCTTGGATGCATAGTTGAATATATTGTTACACAAAAAGTGACCTATATGCCTCTCTACAACCCCCCACATCCCGTCCCCGACTTCTTGGTGGAACACCCTGGTGGATGGTGAAAAGAGTTCGATGGGCAGTAAATGGAACTGGACTGTGCTGCTGTGCAAGACGGATGTTGTTGTTGTAGTGCAATCTTATGTGATCTATGTTTGGGAGCTAGTGGAGGGAGACGTGACCCCTCTCCCCAAACCCATTTGTGGCCCAGTCACTGTGTATAGCTATGTTAGGCATATGTTAGTGACTGTAAAAATTGTTCCTCCTCCCTCACGAGCCCAATATTTCGGGTGATAATGATGACGCCCGTCTTATGTGTCATTTTTTTTCTTTTCCCTTTTCTTGTTTAAAAAACAAGTAAATAAAGTTTTAAAAAACTACTGTCACTTTACACAATTTTTACACCCATTTGTCACTACTGAATTGAAAATTGGCTCTTTCGAATATTTGATGTAATTCGAATTGTGACAGCCACTTTGAAGCAGTCTTATTTGGAGAGTTGATAGATTTAATGAGTGGTTACTTTGTTAGATAGATGGAGTGCAAACATATCTTTCTTTGTGTACGTGCAATCGACAATGGAAGGCCCACTCGAGGTGGTTCAAATGTTGTTTGCTAAGGGTCCTACTAAAAAGGATATTACATTTTTTTCTCACAAGGAAGAGAATGTAAAGTAGCAACAGACTTCAGTCAATACTTGGAGTTTCTGTACAAATATAGTTTAAATGCTGCTACGTGTTGGCAAGTAGTCAAGAGCCATATCCAGAGAGATTGGAGGGTGCCAATTTACTGAAAGGTTGAGGGTAAATATATTGGGCAGCAGGGTGGAGTAATGACAGCAGCTATCCCCCTAGCCAATCCAGGGAGGATGTACATGACTGCGGCTTATCTCTTGACCACGTCCTTAAGGGATCTAAATAAGAGCAGCGAAACAGGTGACAAACCAAGAGAGATCCTGGCAGATCCAGAGCAGGTTATACATAGTTAAACTGGTAATTCAAAGATAAAGTGAATATACATTTACTGGAAAGCAGCAGGGCGGGCAGCAGACCCAAAGTGGGGCTATTTGACGCTTGCTAATTCAGTGAGTGATTCAGAATAGAGTTATTCTAATTTGAGGGTGCATTTACATAGCAGTAGCTAGTCAAGTGCCAGATCCTGGATGGATTTATGTGCTTTCTGCACATACAATGACAACATCAAGGTGGAGACAATTCAACAGTGACTTCATTGACAATGCTAGGACAAAGCTAGATGGAAGCAGCTAATCCAACGATAGACCTATGGTGGAGTTAGATGTAAAATGTTGTTTTTTACATATACATAGTAGAGTACTATTGTAGATAACTAATTGACAAGTCTAGAGCGTAGTGCCATAGAAATGTACAATCCAGGGAAATATCCCTTTTTAAAAATGCACTCCCGTTATTAATATTCCTCAATGTCTCATCCCTATACTGAATTATTTATAGGTATGTCTCTGTGCCCACACACTTTAATGCACTTTTGCTACTTTCTCAAATCCCTTACCCCGGTGTCCTCTCATCAGTATTTACATGCTTGTTTTCCTTCTTTTCAGCTGACCTCTGCCGTGACAAGTTCTCCCGTTGTGGGGTAATGGCTACAAGTGGCCTGTGTCAATCAGTGGGGACCCAGTGCACTAAGAGTTGCGGTGGCTGCTAAAAAGAACGTCCATGGTATCCGAGGTCAGTTCTGGGCCGTCTGCACAGAACTCATCGCAACATACAATCCCGTCCTTGATACACTCTGAAAAACACATACTGGTGCTAATGGAAGTCATGTGCACAGAACTGCATAAACCTCTTTGTGCATGTGACATAGTGTCTTTTTTGTTTTTTATTACTATTTTTCGGTACTTGTATTTTTGTATTACTGTATATTTTCAAAGAGATTACAGCTGTGTTATAGGGTAGAAGCTATCCCACAGACTGTTAATGGCCACTTGTCAATGAGAAATATATGAACGGACTCCAATCCTGTCTCTTAAATGGGTATCAGTATTTCTTTAATTGCCTATGTGTGTCACAAATGAACGAGCCATTAGATAATTAGGGAGATTTCCTGATTGGCCAACATCTCAGAAAAACTGAAAAAAGTAGGGATAGAGTCCGCTTCATACCAGGCAATCCCCATATGCAACTGATTTACTTAAGCTCTACCTACATTTCTGGGTCACCATTCAGTCTGGAAATCTCTTGGGTTTCCCTTAAGACTGTGCAACTCCAAACATGATGAAGAGCAATCGGCTGTCAGTTGCGCTGATCTGTATTTTACACACCACCACAATGCATTGCTACAATGCTGGTTTTGTGAGGCAGTAATTGTCTTTTCACATAGGATCAATATCTAAACTCCAGGCTCCCAAATGGCCGCCATTGTCCAAGGTCTCCACCAAATAAAACTCTTAAAACCTGGGAACAGCTACTCATGGTAAAACGTGAAATGCACAATGTCTTAATCATCCCACCCTCCTCTCCATAAGACAGGTCTAGCTCTTTCCTCTGATAAATGTGATATCTTTGGGAAACAATTTTCTGGTTTCTGGCTCCAAAATTGTCACTATTGCAGTACACCCACTGGAAGCTGCAGATGTAACATTTTCTGTTAAAACTTTGGCCAGTCAAATAAGCATCAAAAGAAGAATTTATTTTTGATTTTCGAAGGGGCTAGCCTCTTCTAATATATTTTTCTTCTTTATAAACATCAACAACCCCTCACATTGACTATACCTTTATGTGTGAGACCTTCATTTTGGTTGGTTGTTTTGTACAAAAATAATAAAAAACTGAATATAAAATGTCAACGTCTATGACTGCTTCTTTTAAAGAATCACAGAAACGTTTCTACTAATACCACATCCGCACAACACCATCTCATCCATTTTGTGTTGAAAGAAAACTACTGCGCTCAGTTTGTTATGAAGAAGGGCATATTAGAGGTCTTGGCAACAGTGATGCATAAAGAAATACACTTTTCCATACCTTTTGTTGATTCAGTGAAGGCATTTGGCACATACCGCACAGGAAGATGTTTTTACCCTCTTAATGTACCAATCACCTGTTCTCGCTTTATTCTTACTACAAAGTGGAAGTCTCAGTTTTTCATTTAGGCCCAGATTCACAAACACTCATGCAACATTTCACTGCTTGAAAATCTTCAGCACTGGATTATGTGCATAGAACAGAAAAATATGATTGCACTATATTTAGTGTCACGCCCCAAGAGTAAGGCTTATTGTGAGGGTGTATGATGTCACAGGTGGAGCGAATAAGCACCAAATAGTTGGGGATGTTGACTCTCAACAACAACAACAAAAAGAGAAGGACTACTATGTACAAGAAATTCCAAACCCAACCACTAGATTGTAATTCTAGTTAGATAGCGATTAATGCACAGCATGTGAATCAAGAAAATTCTTCAAGCTGCAAAATAATCCTGGTAAGTAACCATGGCGCTAAGTATTGCACTTCAAGTGCAAGAGCAAGGCATTGATTTCAAGGGTGAGATTTGGGCTGAAGGTACATCATCCAGTACAAATTTATGTTGTGACAACTGGCAAAGTGTAAGCCACATAAATGAGTAATTTCAAAATAATTACACACCTTTCAGCCAGTTTTTTGCACCTATTTCATTTGGTGTAAGGATTTGAAGCAAAGCCAGGTCACACTTGCATATTTGCTCTGACTTTCCATGAAATACTACCGATTCTAGTGTTGTTACTGTTGTGTTACACTAGATACATTAACAGAGGTTTTAGCACTTCACAATTGCCAGGCCACATTGGGGACACCATGGAGCAGGCAGGAGTTACAGGAACACAACAGTGGGGGCTGGAATCTATTGCTTTTACTGTTCTGGGATGTGTTCTTCCAAGGTCTGCAAACTGGGCCAAATGGAACTCTTTCAGCATTTGCCCCTTAGTGGCAGTGATGGCAAGCAGTCACAGGCTTCTCATGGGCCTTGTGTGGGGTACTCAGGCTCAGTACTCACCATCAACCCTTGCAGAAAAATAGGTTAAGGATCAGATTTACATAACAGTCATGCATAGCGAGGCAGCAAGTAAAGTTGCTTCTCTGTGTTGTGTGAATGGGACAGAGCAGAACACCACCATATGTAATAAGATGTGGCACTGTCTTGCTCTTTCCCTGTGCTAGTGCGCTTCTGTCTGTCATGTGGCAATGCAGACACCCCGCACAATAGTGCAAGGGTGTGTGTGTCTGCATCGTGGAAAGCATAGGTTGCAGTGTGAATCTTTTCTGGATTCACATGCTGTGCATTATTCCGCCATCTAGTGATTGGGTCTGGATTTTCTACTATTTTCCTTCATTTTTTAGTCTTTCTTCTTCCTTTACCTTTGTTGTTGGTGGGCGTCGACAGGACCTTCATTTGGTGTCTCTTTGTGACGTTGTCCCATTTCCTCTGGATGTCTCCACCCCTGTTTGCCATCTTCAATTTTTTTTTCTGCCGTTGGGTCTCAATGTTTCGTGGAGACATTTTCATCTTAACCAAGAACTTTGAAGAATTATGAAAAACTGTGAAGAAAGTTGACAGAGGAGAAGAATTCCAGCAAAAAAACACGATCACGGAGCAGGTGCAGTGAGGTGTTAGAGCAATATTATTTCCTTTCACCAACCGATTGTCGAGAATGCCCGAACAGGGAGCTCCCCGGGTGGCATGATGGAGAAGACACTATTTTAATTTGGTAAAAATTGCCACCATAAACACACCCAGAAGGACAAGCATCCGATGTGCAATCTTTGTTTTCCCATCAAGGATCAGAGTGAGGACTGTCGCCTGCTCGTTTTTTGTGCCAAAGACAATGAGTGTGAGACAAAGACAGAGAATGGCACACAAAACACTTCAGGGGCAGAAATCGGTGCCATCGTTGAGAAATTTTGGTCTTTCCAGTGATGAAAGAAGAAAATATTGCCGAGGGTGCCAAAGGAGAGACTTTAGCAGCTGATCGGGACATCATGGAGATCGGAGAGAAGGCACTGTAAGAGAGACTGGGACTTCTCTTAAATCTCTTGAGTAGAAAAAATCAGACTGGCGACACCAAAAAGGGGCCTCGGCATCTAAACGCTTGCTGTCCGTAGGCAAAACCCACAAAAAAGAATCCCACGGAGCCCTCAAAGTGCCTTTTGGAGAAGAAAAGGGCTCAAAGAAGCACAAATTGTCAAAATACGGGAAGGCGAAAGACACAGCATCCCCATTTAAAGACTCCGACGCACACAAAAGTCATCAAAACTCAAGAGGCGTTGACTTCAAAGTCAAAAAGAAAACTAGCCCGAAGACCGGAATGTCGAAATGGAGAATAAAAAGAAAAGAATTGGGGCCGCTCTGGCCACACTTATAAAAAAGGAGTTTGACTAAAGTCTAAAGACCTTCAGGATACCACAAAACCCCTCAACGTTGAAGGAAATCCCTGAGTCTGAGGAAGAGAAATTCAACCCCCTATGACACGAAGACTCAAGAAGAGGAAGAGGAGATTTATTATGAGGAGGAGAAAGACCAAGGTCATTTTCGGCCTTCAGAAGAACGGGAGCATGGGGAAAGTCAGTGGGAAGATCTGGAAGAGGCCTCTCCTGAAGAGGATGTTGAGTCCTATCCATCGAAACCATCACCCCCAGATGACATAGGAATGTACAATCTTGTCATAAAGAATGCAGCAGATCAATTCAACGTGCAATTAAAATAGGACAAGCCACAATCTTGATTCCTCCTAGAGACACTGTTGTCAACACAAACAAAAAATCAATATCTACCCCTGCTTCCTAGTGTATTGGACCAGGGCAGGAAAGCACTTAAAGACTCAGCAACCTGCAGGGCTGTAGCTCCCAGAACAGAGAAGAAATCCAAGTTCTCCTAAAAAGATTTGTCTTACATATAAGCAACAGTCCCATCAGACTGCATAATTACAGCAACAGCTTGGAAAAAAGCACATGTTCCCTCAACATCAGGACCACCCCAGACAAGGAAAGCAAAAGAATGGAGCTCATAGACGAAGGTTTAAGCGCAGTGCAGTGAACCAATGGGGCATGCCTAAGTCAAATGCTCTTTTAAACAGAGATATTCATTGACATTGGCAAGACATAGGGGAGTCAATGAAGTACCTTCCCAAACAATATAAAAAGAGTTGCACACCTGGAAGACAGTGGAAAGAACATTGCAAATACTTGTTTAAAATCGAAGCAGACACCTCAATCTGCCAGTTAACGATGGGGATCACATTAAGATGACACTCTTGGTTAAGAATCTCTGGGTTCAAACCAGACGTTCAGGCAACATAATAAACACCCTTTTCAATGGGCAGCATTTACTTGGGAATCAAGTTGATGATTGCTTAAACCAATTAAAGAGAGACAATGGAATGGCAAAATCAATGGAAGCATTGCAGTTTCGTGGGGGATTTCAAAGAGGAACCTTTCCATCAAGAAGACCAACCTCCAGAGGTACTTTTCAAGCTGGGAGTACACATCAAACTCCCAGGCGAGCAGACAATCAACATCTTCGCAGCAAAAGTGGCAGTACCACCACCAAGGAAGGAGTGCCTTTTGGGGTAGAGCAAGAGCCAGGGGTCAAACATCAAGAGGAAGTTCAACACCAGCAAATAAGTGACTGTGTTGCAGCACCAAACGACTACAATAAACCTAAACATCAATACAAAATTCCATCACAGTTCACTAGTAGGTAGAAGAATACAATTTTTTCTCCAGGAGTGGAGGAAAATAACTTCAGACAAATGGGTACTAAACATATTAACTAATGGATATTAGAATTAATAAAATTCTACCAGCATGAGGACCAAATAAAAGAATTAATTTGAAGTAAGAAACAAATCGCCTTATAAAGGAAGTGTTAGAGTTGCTAGATAAGTAAGCTATAGAAAGGGTACCGAAAGAAGATATCAACAAAGGAAATTACTGAACATATTTCCTAATACCAACGGTGGACGGGTCCCTTCGTCCAATTCTCGACCTCAGATACATCAACAAATTCATAAAGACTCGAAAATTCAAAATTACAAGCATACAAGAAGTTATACCTTAACTTCAAAAGGAGGATTCCATGGCAACTATAGACTTAAAAGATGCTTACTTGCACATCACGATGAAAGCAAAGCACAAAAAGTATCTAAGGTTGGTGGTCAACAAAAGGCATTACCAATTCAAAGTCTTGGCTTTCAGGATAAAATCAGCACAAAGGGTGTTCACAAATTGTTTAGCAGTGGTTACAGCACACCTCAGAAGGAGAAGATTCATGTGTATCCATACATGGACGACTGGCTAGCGAAAGCACACTCTTACAAAAAATGCAAACAATATATTTCAAATGTAATGGAGACTCTACACACCCTAGTTTTCTCGTTAAACTTAGAGAAGTCATCACCAGACCCAAAACAAGAGATGGTGTTCTTGGGAGCAAAACTAATTTCCCTTCACGCAAAAGCGTTTCTTAGTGAGAAAAGGACTCAGTCTGTGTTAGAGGAATATCTACGTTACCACAGGGGGCAAGCTTTGACAGTGAGGACTGTGGAGCAGTTGTTAGGAAAGATGGCATCATGCATTCCTGTAATCCCATATGTGAGACTACACTTGAGAACAATCCAGGAATGGCTTCAGAATCAATGGTCTCAAGCGATGGGGAGTTGGGAAGATCTAGTAGTTGTCATGCAGCGGTTTCAGGAAGAAATGGCATGGTTCAACAGGAAGATCATTACTCGAGGAAGACTATTTCTGCAACCAACTCCATCAGTAAACCTAACCCCAGATGCCTCTGATATGGGTTGGAGAGCTCATATGTGCTCACTGAAGGTAAGTGAGATATTGAGCAATCATGATGCAGTCCAACACATCAGTTGGCTGGAATTAAAGACAGTTTGGCTTACCATGAAAGCGCTCCAGAAACACATTAATGGAAAGACAGTATTAATACAGCAGCAATATTCTACATCAACAAACAGGGAGGGACTCAATCACCAATCCTCTCAAAGTTGGCTCAACATCTCTGCAGATGGGCAATTCAGAGAGACAAAGACATTCAAGCAGTTCATCTTCCGGGGAAGGAGAATTGCGAGACAGACAAATTAAGCAGGCAGGCCTCATGGTCACATGAATGGGAGCTAAATCAAAAGGTAGTACAAAATGTTTTTAAAAAATGGGGAACACCAACAATAGACATATTTGCAAAGCCTTGGAACGCAAAAAGCCAAAACTGCGCCTCCAGACAACCACACCCTCAATCTTAGGGGAATGCCCTTTCAATAGATTGGGCAGGAACATTTAAATACGCTTTTCCACCAGTACCCCTATTACACAAGGTGATCCACAAATGCAAGAGGAGCATATGACGCTAATACTAATAATGCCAATATGGGCAAGACAAACATGGTGTAGGAAGTTGGCTCTGTATGCACTATTTCAAAGTAAGGAATAGTATGCACAGAGTCCAAGGATTCCCCTTAGAGGTAAGATAGTGGCAAAAAGAGATAATACTAATGCTTTATTTTGTGGTAGTGTGGTCGAGCAGTAGGCTTATCAAAGGAGTAGTGTTAAGCATTTGTTGTACACACACAAGCAATAAATGAGGAACACACACTCAAAGACAATTCCAGGCCAATAGGTTTTTGTATAGAAAAATATATTTTCTTAGTTTATTTTAAGAACCACAGGTTCAAATTTTACATGTAATACTTTAAATGAAAGGTATTGCAGGTAAGTACTTTAGGAACTTTGAATAATCACAATAGCATATATACTTTTCAAATAAATCTCATATATAGCTATTTTAAAACTAGACAGTGCAATTTATACAGTTCCTAGGGGGAGTAAGAGTTTGTTAGTTCTTGCAGGTAAGTAAACCACCTATGGGGTTCAAGCTTGGGTCCAAGGTAGCCCACCGTTGGGGGTTCAGAGCAACCCCAAAGTTACCACACCAGCAGCTCAGGGCCGGTCAGGTGCAGAGTTCAAAGTGGTGCCCAAAACGTATAGGCTTCAATGGAGAAGGGGGTGCCCCAGTTCCAGTCTGCCAGCAGGTAAGTACCCGCGTCTTCGGAGGACAGACCAGGGGGGTTTTGTAGGGCACCGGGGGGGGACACAAGTTAGCACAGAAAGTACACCCTCAGCAGCACGGGGGCGGCCGGGTGCAGTGTGCAAACACACGTCGGGTTTCCAATGTAAATCAATGGGAGACCAAGGGGTCTCTTCAGCGATGCAGGCAGGCAAGGGGGGGGCTCCTCGGGGTAGCCACCACCTGGGCAAGGGAGAGGGCCTCCTGGGGGTCAGTCCTGCACGGGAGTTCCGATCTTTCAGGTCCTGGGGGCTGCGGGTGCAGAGTCTTTACCAGGCGTCAGGATCTGGGAGTCAGGCAGTCGCGGTCAGGGGGAGCCTCGGGATTCCTTCTGCAGGCATCGCTGTAGGGGCTCAGGGGGGGCAACTCTGGCTACTCACGGTCTCGTAGTCGCCGGGGAGTCCTCCCTGAAGTGTTGTTTCTCCACAAGTCGAGCCGGGGGCGTCGGGTGCAGAGTAGCAAGTCTCATGCTTCCGGCGGGAAACGCAGTTGTCTTGAAGTTGCTTCTTTGGAAACAAAGTTGCAGTCTTTGGTGAACAGGGCCGCTGTTCTCGGGAGTTTCTTGGTCCTTCTAGAGCAGGGCAGTCCTCTGAGGATTCAGAGGTCGCTGGTCCCTGGGGAGAGCGTTGCTGGAGCAGTTTCTTCAGAAGGGGGGAGACAGGCCGGTAGAGCTGGGGCCAAAGCAGTTGGTGTCTCCATCTTCTCTGCAGGGTTTTTCAGCTTAGCAGTCCTCTTCTTCTTAGGTTGCAGGAATCTAGTTTCCTAGGTTCTGGGGAGCCCCTAAATACTGAATTTAGGGGTGTGTTTAGGTCTGGGGGTTAGTAGCCAATGGCTGCTAGCCCTGAGGGTGGCTACACCCTCTTTGTGCCTCCTCCCTGAGGGGAGGGGGGCACATCCCTAATCCTATTGGAGGAATCCTCAATCTGCAAGATGGAGGATTTCTAAAAGTCAGAGTCACCTCAGCTCAGGACACCTTAGGGGCTCCCCTGACTGGCCAGTGACTCCTCCTTGTTTTTCTCATTATCTCTCCTGGACTTGCCGCCAAAAGTGGGGGCTGTGTCCAGGGGACGGGCATCTCCACTAGCTGGAGTGCCCTGGGGCATTATAACACGAAGCCTGAGCCTTTGAAGCTCACTGCTGGGTGTTACAATTCCTGCAGGGGGGAGGTGTGAAGCACCTCCACCGAGAGCATGCTTTTGTTTCTGTCCTCAGAGAGCACAAAGGCCCTCACCACATGGGGTCAGAAACTCGTCTCTCAGCAGCAGGCTGGCACAGACCAGTCAGTCCTGCACTGAATAATTGGGTAAAATACAGGGGGTATCTCTAAGATGCCCTCTGTGTGCATTTTTTAATAAATCCAACACTGGCATCCAGTGTGGGTTTATTATTCTGAGAAGTTTGATACCAAACTTCCCAGTATTCAATGTAGCCATTATGGAGCTGTGGAGTTCGTTTTTGACAGACTCCCAGACCATATACTCTTATGGCTACCCTGCACTTACAATGTCTAAGGTTTTGCTTAGACACTGTAGGGGCATAGTGCTCATGCACCTATGCCCTCACCTGTGGTATAGTGCACCCTGCCTTAGGGCTGTAAGGCCTGCTAGAGGGGTGACTTACCTATGCCACAAGCAGTGTGAGGTTGGCATGGCACCCTGAGGGGAGTGCCATGTCGACGTAGTCATTTTCTCCCCACCAGCACACACAAGCTGGCAAGCAGTGTGTCTGTGCTGAGTGAGGGGTCCCTAGGGTGGCATAAGACATGCTGCAGCCCTTAGAGACCTTCCCTGGCATCAGGGCCCTTGGTACCAGGGGTACCAGTTACAAGGGACTTACCTGGGTGCCAGGGTTGTGCCAATTGTGGAGACAATGGTACATTTTAGGTGAAAGAACACTGGTGCTGGGGCCTGGTTAGCAGGGTCCCAGCACACTTCTCAGTCAAGTCAGCATCAGTATCAGGCAAAACGTGGGGGGTAACTGCAACAGGGAGCCATTTCTTTACACATGGTACTCGAAAATTATACAGTTAGCTCAAGGAAATGTTTAATGTCTACCGAAAAGACAGGATTTGTGGTCCATCGAGGAAGGGAAGGTAATGCATCTAGAACCAGAATATTTCAAATTAACGGCGTGGCTCCTGATGACTTAGAATTCGGACATTTTAAATTGCCAGAAAACACAATGGCTGTACTAAGAGAAGCCAGGAAGCCTGTAACAAGGAAATGTTATATGGCAAAATGGAAAAGAATTACACTTTGGTGTGTGAATAAGAAATGAACACAAAGGATTACAAACAAAGACAGTTTTCAAATATTTAACCCATCGATTTATGCTTCTCTATAGTATCGAATACAAGAGGTCAAACGGGAAGAAGTTTTTTCACATCAACAGTGGTAAAAAGATTCCTAGAAAGACCATAGAGGATAGCACCCTAGGAGGGCTCCAGTGCCTACATGGAACCTAAATCTAGTTCTTTCACAATTCATGAGGAAACAGTTTAAGCCATTACACAAAGTTACTTTGCAAACATTAACGTTAAAGACTGTGTTCTTAGTGACTATTATTTCCTTACGCAGAGTTAGTGAGTTACAAGCATTCACTATTCAAGAACCCTACTTTGAAATTCACAAAGACGGGATTGTCAGGAGGACAGATCCACATTTCTTAACAAAACTGGTTTCTGTTTCATATTAATCAATCTATTCAGATACCAACTTTCTTAAAAAATCCAAAGACGTATGCAGAAAGGAGTTTGCAATCATGGGATGCAAGACTTTGCATTGTGTACTACAGTAAAAGAGCAAAACACTTCAGGAAATCCCAGCAATTGTTTGTAGCATTCTCAAAAACAAATGGGAGAAAGAAGTAGCAAAGAACCCAATTGCAAGGTAGATTGCGTAACTGATTTAATTATGCCACTCCAACACAGGAGAAGCATTACCTAGAGTGCCGGGAGCGCGCTCAACACAGAAGAAAGAAGCTTCGGTTGCCTTTATATTGAACACTCCCTTACAAGAAATTTGTATGGCAGCAACCTGGGCTTTAGCTCACACCTTGACAAAACATTATTATATTGATATACAATTGAACAAAGAGGCACAGGTGGGACAAGGGTTTTGAAACACGTATTTTCAAATCAATATCCATCTTCAACCCAACCATCACAATAGAGGAAACTGTTTTAAAATCAATGCACAGCATGTGAATCCAGAAAAGATTCACACTGCAGAACAAAACGTTTCTTACATGTAGATGTAGTTTTACAGCTTGAAGATTTCCTGGATTCACAAGTAACCCACCCACTTCCACTAAGAAGATGGAAAAAAAAGAAGAAGAAAAAAGAATGAGAAGATGGTTTAAATGCCTCTGCGTAAAAGCATGTGCCCTAATACCAGGAGTGATTCAGGAATTATTTTTTTGTAAAAAAACAAATGGGGTTTATGAACTTGGGTGCATTCATTACTCTTTTGTCACTTCAATGACAAAAACAGAGCTAAATTGATAAGTTATCTCAAGCATTAGCACCAGTGTGAGAATTTGAGGTAAAGATGTTAAATATTTCTGAAAATCTGATAAATACCACGCCCTGATTTCCCAGCTTCCTACACAATATTTCATGGGCAACTTATGAAGCCTTTCCTCTTAATATGAAACAGCATCAGATTTATGAAAAGATTGTGTTGCCCTTGTGTCACACAAGGTGACACAAGGGCAATGTAATCTTTAAAACAGATTTACCAATCCAAGCAAGGCACCTTGTTTGGCCCTTTATAGCTTTGTCAATAAGGAGTAACACAAGGCAGCGCAAGTAGTTACTCTGCACTGGGAAGGTGTTACAGAGGTGAAGCATGGGTGCTCCCACGCATCCACCCATTCTTTTTGGCGCATTCCCAGATTTACCAAGATTGGTAAACCTGGGAATGTGTCACCATAGAATGCCTCCCAATAAAGTTGCAACAAGGAGAAATATCTTTATGTCTCCTTGTAGGAAAGTGGGTCTTAATATAGTGGACCAAAACAAGGTACACTGTGCAAAGTGTCCAAGCAATCCCCAGAGGAATCACAGAGGCACAAACGAGATCCCAAATTCTCTCTTTTTGGGTAGTGTGGTCGAGCAGATAGACATGTCAGAGGGTAGGTGCTAGGCATGTAAGGCACACACTCAGGCAGTAAGAGAGATACACCCTCAATAAAGAAATCCAAAACCAATTTATAAAAATAACAGATACTTTTATGTAAACTTTGATATCAAGATCACAGGAGTCAGATGAGTACTTTTCGAGTTATGACTTTTTAGAGTTTTTAAAAGTAGACAGTCTACATTTTTCAGATGCAGTAATGTTATCCTATGGATGAAGAACAAGCACTGCATACCAGGTAGAATACAACGACTTGCAGAGCCAATCTCCTGAACCTAAGGTGAGTTTGGGGCAAGGTCCAAGGCCACACCAACAAGTCACTTCAGGGAACTCTGGTGCATCCAGGCATGGAAGTGAGTTACGGCGTTGGGTGTCCTAATCAAGTCTAAGGTAGTGGTCCGGCTGCAAAGTTGCTGCAGAGATGGACCGGAAGGACAGCCCAGGGGAACCCACAGGGAGGCTCGACCCTTGAGGTCCTTGAGCTGTGGGGACACCATCAGTCCACTCATTGGGCTATAGGGATTGTGGTGCAGTGGTGTCCTCTGGCGTCAGGTCCAGAACTAGAGTTACTCATGGTTGCAGATGGGCTCGGAGAAACACTGTGCAGGCATGGATTATGGGTCCAGTCCGAACAAGCCAACAAGTGGGCTCAGGTTTAACGAGGTGGGGAGACGTAGGGACACCCTTGATTCTTTTATAATGGGTGCAGGGCGTACGGGTGTAGAGGTAGCCTACAGTGTCGGGTCTTTGTCTCCTGCTCACTCGTGGTTGTGGTAGGGGGCTGCAGAATCAGTCTGCTGATGCCATTGTGAAGTCCACAGTGGGCGAGCACAGGGAGGGCTTCTTTTCTGGACGGTCTTGGAACCATGCTGACACCATTGGCCTACTTCAACATGGGCTGGGCAGCTCTGGTGCAGTGGTGATATCCAGCATTGGGATTCTGGAAGTCCTGGTCCTCTCAGGTCTTTCTTGGGTGCCTGCAGATGCAGGGGAGCAGCTCCTATACTCCAGGGGAGTTCCTCCTAGCAATTGGCAAAGCACTGGTAGCTCTCCCAGTTTCTCAGAGACTGCAGTGGCAGGACAGGTCAGTTGCTCCTCGAGAGTCAGGTGCAGTTGAGAGGCCGGCAGGGTTGGTAGCAAGTCAGTTTTGCTCCTCAGATCTCAGAGTCAGCAGGCTTCTTGTCCACTCCTACTTTTGTGTCCAGCAAAGATGTGAGAATCAGGGGGTCCCCTAAATACTCAATAATAGGTGACCTTAAGGGAAGTGAAGGATAGTAGCCAATGGGCTACTTACCCATGGGGTCACTACATCCTCTAAATGATCACTTTGTGTGGGAGTGGGCAACACCATGTCCAGAGTTCCTAAATTCCACCACATGCAAGATGGCGGAATTTCATTAGTCGTGTCCACTTCAGGCTGGTCACCCTAGGGGTGTTCCCAGTCTGGAAGGGTGCCTCGCCTCCTAAATAGGTCATTTTCCCACCTGTCCAGGTGGCCGGCGGGGTCCTGTAGCAGGGGGTTGGCATCTTCCTCTGAGGACGGCCAGATTTTCATACCAAAGGAGGTTGGTTTATTTCAAGCTCTTACCTTGGAATGCAAACTCCTGTCGGGAGGGATAACACCCAGCACCGACAAGCTTTTGTTGCTGACCTCTCGAAAGCAGAGGCTCTCATCCTGGGGGGTCAGATTCCCGCCTGCTAATTGCAGGCTGTCCAGAACTGGTCAGTAAGCTCACCAGCAGTTGGTAGGATTTTCAGGGGTCACCTCTAATGTGCCCTCTGGGTGCATGTATTAATAAATCTATCAATGCAATAAATGAGGGCATATTAATGTGAGATATTTGATACCAAACATCCCTAGTTTCAGAGAAGCTATCATGTGACTGGGGAACTTGTATTGACCAGGGTCTGGGGTGGTAGACTAAGGAGGGCCCTCTCTCGGTTTTTTGACCAGGGTCCAACCCATGTATTTTAAATGACTTCCCTGCACACTTACTATGTCTCAGAATCGACAAAGACATTGGAAGGGCATATTTGCTCACGCATATATGCCTTCACTTGTAATATAATGCACCCTGCCTTAGGACTGAAGGCCTGATCTAGGGGTGACTTACAGATATAACAATCAGTGTTTATGGGGGATATGGCACACAAGTGTGTGCCATGTCGTCTTTCCAATATTGGGAGCACCTTGTTACGCAGCCTGAAATGGCAGTCTACATAAGGTTGGTGCTGGGTCCCTCAAAGTGGAACAAGTTGTGCTGCAGCTCTGAGGGGCCCTCTTCAGTACCCATGCCCTAGGTACCAGGGGTACCATTTACTAAGGACTTATAGAGGGGCTGAATGGCCTGGTCACTTGGGAATCAAGTGACCAGGTGTCTTGTTTTGGGGAAGGAACACTGGCACTGAGGACCTGGTTAGCAGGAAGCCAGTGCACTTAAGTCAAAGATGCATGTAAAAACAGGCAAAAGGAGGTGTGTGTGTATGTTGGCGGGGGGGAGTACTGTAACGAGAATCCAGCTCTCTAACTCCTCGTTGTTTCCTCTTTTTTAAGTGTGCTGCACTCTGTAGCAAACTTAGAAAGAGGGGAATGCTACTAAGGATTGTTTTTGTGCAGGAAGGTGTCCCTTGCATCTTGGAGGGATAAGGGTGCCAGCACTTGCAGTAGGCAACATACATTACACATTGCAGGGAGAAAGCAGGAAAGATATCTTGATAGATTCAGCACATTCCTGCCCTCTCCATTTGACACAGCACAGCAACTCCAGTGAGTTGTCTTCAGTTAGTACAGGGTGCATGGGTGGTTGTGGTTCACCCTTGTCCCAGGTTTATTTTAATTTTAATAAATTTCTTCTCATAAGGCCAGTGGGCAGGGCAGCTTCTCTTGTCCGTCCCTGGAAAAGTCTTACCTGCTTCATAAATATCTTTCAATGGTGCAATCTCTGCTCCACTCCAGATTGTCATGATGTGCTTCCAACCTGTGACCTGTTACCCCAGTAATCCCTTGATTACGGGGTTAGGTGTGTTCATCACCTTGGCTCAGGTCTTTACTCAGAATTTGCCTCAGGGCTGCTTGGCTACTCTCTTAAGCAGGGTAGTTTACCTATCAGACTCTTTGATTGAAGTCAGAAAGCCATCACTGTGCTCCACTTCTGTAGCAAAGACTTGGTTACACTCGCCTCCCCCACTGCCATCACATTAAGACTTGATAGGCTTGATAATCAGCCATCATGGATTACACTAAAAGTTATTAACAAGCATTTGGCAAAGACAATGGCGCTGGCATTAGCTTATAGCCTTTCTCAGTAACTTTTTGTGTTTTGCCATTGTTTTTATGGAAGCTTCCGAGCTCTCACAAATATAAAAAGAAATGAAAAATACAACGTTCTTTGGTCTCAAAAGGTACACTTTGCCACAGAAGTCCTTGGTCCTGAAGTATGTGCTGCTTTTGAAAGAGAACAATGTAACTCGCATTGAAGGTAACCAACATCTAAAGAGGGCTGACCAACTGCCCATACTGAATGCTGTAGTTGACAGAATAAATATGTGACCAACACAACAGGGTCAATCAATGAAGGAGACTGGCTGAAAGTCCTGATAAGTATATCATATATATTTTTCCTAAATCGTAAAGGTCTTGGTCAATGCCAGACCCAAAAATGCACATAACTCTTAGCAACGGTAATGTGAGTTAATGCGCTGCACAATGTTTCAATATTAATCGAGAATCTGAATGCAAGCAGTGCTATTGTGTTTTTTTCCTAAATAAATGTGTGTCAGCAAATGCTCTGGGTTTCAGGTGGAACACATTTACAAATCATTTACAGATTTTACTAGCTAATTCATCCTGCCCTGAAACTTCTTGGAGGGAGAAGACCTTATTAATGGCAAAGGTATCTTTTATTTTAATTGGGTTGTCTTATACTGCCTGATGTTCTGCCATCCTTTTATCAAGTTTGGCTTTACTTAGCAAAAGCTCTGCCAAAGGCAGACTGAAGACTAGAGCATCACAATAAAAAGTTTGACAATATACTGAGAAAAAAGCCTATCCAATCGTGGACAGCTTTTCCAGCTTCTTTTTTTTTCACAGATTTGGATTTAATGGTGGGACATATTAGTCTGGTCCAGACTATCCGACTATAACTTGCAAGTCTTATAATTCTCTTCACATGCTTTCTGATGAAGTGTCTGTTTATCTACTACGGGAATATGAAAATAAGGGTCCTGCAGTTCCAGTGCTACCATCTGGTCTCCAGGGTCGAGGTCAGACAAGACCTGGGCTAGGGTGAAAATTTCGAATTTCTCCTTCCGAAGGAAGGCATTGAGAAAGCAGAGATCTAGAATAGGCTGAAGACCTCCGTCCTTCTAGGGCATTAGAAAGTAGCAGGAATAACAACTACACCCTATTTCAGGGACCGGCACCCTCTTGACAGTCCAGTGGACCAAAAGGGCTTGCACTTCCTGCCACAAAATAGAGAGATGGTTCTCAGCCAGTTGTTGGGTAGATGCAGGAAGAAGCGGCAGGGAACAAAGGAAGGAAAAAGTATATCCTTTGCAAACAGTGTGTAGGACCCACCTGTCTGACGTGATCGCTTGCCACCCCTGATAGAATTGGTGGATTCTACCACTAATAGATGGCTGTGGCCCTATAGGATGTTGGGCAGGTGGGGCTGGGTGGTGAGGTATTGGACTGGGAGGCAACAGTGACCTTGGCTAGGAGGCAGTGGGCACCTCGGCCTCTCCTGCAAAACTGCTAAGTCCTTTATGGGGGTAGGAGAGGCAGTTGGTAAGGGATGCCTCTGCCTAAGCCACAAAAGGAGCGATGGAAATGTTGTGAATGGCGAGACAGGCAGAATGGCCCAGAGAGTCTGAGATGGCCTAATCTTGGTTAAATGTTTAAAGGCTCAGGCTGCCTTGCCCCCAAATGGGCCACTCCCATCAAAGGGCATGTCCATCAGGGAGAACCTGGCATCGCCAGAGAACCCAGTCGAGTTCAGCCATGCATTGCAGTTAATGGCAATGCTGGAGCCTATGGCCCACAAAATGGAATCAGTGGTGTACAAGCAACAAAGAACTGTGAACTTCACCGCATTACAATCACCTTGATGTGCCTTAGCAGGGAAGGTTCTTCTGGCACACCAGGAACGACTTGTACCACCAATTCCCAAAGGGTGTGCATATAACGGCCCAACAAACAGGAGGCATAAGCTGAATGCAGGGCCAAACTGGAAGAGGAAAAGAGTTGTTTTCAGAAAGATTCCATTTGCTTTAAATCCCTCTCAAGTGGAGTGATAGGAAAAGTGTTGGGGTTGGAACAGCTGGTGGAGCCCTGCACCACACGACTTTCTGGGGGCGTGTGCTGTAAAAAGAAAGCCAGATCGCCAGGAGCATGGCAATCACATCTGGTTATTTGTCTATTGACAGGTGGGCCAAAGGAGGGATTGGCCCAGGTTCCCAAAAGGATGTTTGTCAGAGCCTCACTGAAAGGCAGGAGAGGCTCAGAGGAAGTCTGACCTGGCTTCAGGATCTCAGCAAGAACATTTGTTTTCAACTCCAGGTTGGTAAGCTGTAGATCAAGGACTTCGGTCACCCTGCACATAGGATGCAGATTCTTCCATAGCTGGTTCGGAAGGATAGAAAAGAGCTGTGACAGAGGAGAAGACAAGCATGTTGGGCCCCGGGAACGTGGGGTGAGCGTTGTTTCCTGTAATATAGCGGGTCTGGCTAGCAAATTGGTATGCAAAGAATAGGGAAGCTATATATCTGAATATGATATTGTATTGTTCCAGGAGACTTGGGCCATTGAGGAACTAGTGCTAGATGGTTTTCAGTCCTAATCAGTCCCCACAGTGTGTTCAGCTGCAAGTCGGACAAAAGAAGGGTTAACCACGTAGTCACATTTGATTGTATTATTTCAATGATCCCTGGAGATAACCCCTTAAACCAAGTCTTTTTTTAACTAAGTGGCCAAATGGCATGTGCATCGTTTTAATAAATTTTTATAATGGGTACTTAGGTGTGCATCATGTAAAAAGTTTGCAAGCTGCTGGCGGAGTTCATATCTAGCTTGGAGAAGCATCTGGTCTTCTAGCGTCGTGATTATAGCACCTTTATAGGGGGTGATTGTAACATCAAATTGGGGACTACTGAATTTGAGGATTCCCAAAAGATATTTTGTAACTGGATGTGCGGGCCAGAGTTAAGCGGAGGCCAAGCCTTGTTTCAATTTATCAAGTCATTTAATTTGTTGAATGGTACAGAGGTTTTCGACCCGTTGCACTCCTCTAAAGTAAGTTTTGAGAGAAAGGAGGTTACCTCCGTGATGGATTATATTCTCATTGATCAAGAACTTTGAACCTGGGACACGGGGCTAAAATCAATCATAGCTCTTTTAGTGACCATAATCTCCTGAGCCTTGAATTAGGCTTCTTGAGGAGGGAAGAAGAAAAGATAAATGGCCTGTTACAACTTTTGGACACCAGTGCACACGTAAGACGGTTGGCTTGGAGAAATGTAGACATTTCGGCTCTTTTAGGGAAATAATGCATCAATTATCTTCCTCTAGTGATGGCTTGTCTCACACTAGCACAATGCTCTCCCTCCATACCCTCTCATTTCAAAGAACTAGGGCTAGTGATTAGGGGCATTTTGTTTAAACCTAATAGACCTACTCCTGAGGGACTTACCTGGTTTGATCATACATGCAGAAAAGCTTCCAAATCTTTGTATGAGGCTTTCAAGGCAAGCCCAAGGGATGTGCTGTAATTGCATCAATGTATGAGGTTTATAGAACTGTGTGGCGGTCCAGGTGGAAGCAATTGCGGGATGAGTCCTCGGGGGATTTTGTGCGGCCAAGTAGGCTCAAGGACCCTAGAACTTTTTGGGCTATAACCAGAATGATTTTGTCAAGAGGGGCACAATCAATCACTGTTGTCAATACCATCAGTCAGCACGTCTGGGTTGAGCATTTTAAAACAGTCTATGGCTCACACAGGGATGTGGGGGTAGCCGAGGAGGAGCAGGAGGTAGAATTTCCTTTGAAAATTAAATTTTCTGTCAAAGAAGTAAGGGTGGCCCTTAGCAGAAGTCCGAGCTTGAAGGCTCCAGGTCCAGATGGGGTACCTATGGATTTATATAAAACCTGCCCTGATTTTTGGGCCCCTTTACTCTGTAACTATTAACGCCTTCTGTAAAACTAGCCAGCCACAATCTTGGCGAACAGCTGACATTGTCCCTGTATTCAAAAAGGGTAACCCCCAACTGCCGGAATGTTATAGTCGAATCTCACTATTGGACTCAGCTGTTAAATTAGTTGGCATAGTGGTTTTGGGCTGCCTTATGGACTGGGTAGGGGAAACCAGAATCCTGTTGGAGTTGCAGTATGGTTTTTGGGAGGGGCTGGGCACAGAAAAGCAATGCTTAAACCTGCACTTGCAATAATACCATCACCAAGCAGGGCTCCATGTGTGTAGCAAAGTAGCCTTTTTTAGCATGGTTACCCCCAACTTTTTGCGTGTTTGTCAGTGTGTTTGCCTGTGTTCACTGGGATCCTGCTAACCAGAAACCCAGTGACTCTGCTCTCTCCCTTTAAAACTTGGTTACTTGAACCACTTTCAGCCCATATGTGGCATACTGGTGCCCCTATGTAAGTCCCTAGTGTATGGTACCCATGTACCCAGGACATGGAGTACCAGGGGATCACCATGGGCTGCAGCATGTACTATGCCATCCACGAGGAGCCCACGCAAAGTGTTCTGCAGGCCTGCCATTGCAGCCTGCATTAAAGGGTTCATGCACCCTTTTTCACAATAGGTCACTGCACCAGGTCACTGTAAGTCACCCCTGTGGCAGGCCCTCCTAGCCCAGAGGGCAGGGTGCAAGTACCTGTGTGTGAGGACACTCCTGCACTAGCTGAGGTGGCCCCACAAACTCCAGTGCCATTTATATGGACGTTGTGAGTGCAGGGGTGCCATTTTGTGAGTGTACTGGACATAGGTTACTACCTATGTCCAGCTACATAATGATAACTCCGAACCTAGGCATGTTTAGTATCAAACATGTTGAAATCATACCCCAATACTGTCACCAGTATTGTAAGTATGATTCCATGCACTCTGGGGGCTCCTTAGAGGACCCCCAGCATTGCTCATACCAGCCTTCTAGGATTTTCTGGGCAGCCCAAGCTGCTGCCACCCCTCAGACAGGTTTCTGCCCTCCTGCTGCTTGAACTGCTCAAGCCAAGTAAAGCAGAGCAAAGGATTCCCTTTGGGAGAGGGGGGTAACTCCCTCTCCCTTTGGAAATACATGTTACATGGCTTTGGAGGGGTAGCCTCCCCAAGCCACTTGTATGCTTTGAAGGGCACATTTTGTGCCCTCCGTGCGTAAACCAGTCTACACTGGTTCAGGGACCCCCAGTCCCTACTGTGGTGCGAAACTGGACAATGGAAAGGGGAGTGACCACTCCCCTGTCCATCACCACCTTAGGGATGGTGCCCAGAGCTCCTTTAGAGGGTCCCGGGGTTCTGCCATCTTGAATTCAAGGTTGGCAGGGACCTCTAGGAGCATCTGAGTGGCCAGGCCATGCAGGTGACGTCAGAGCCCACTCCTGAAAGGTGGTCACCTGGCTAGGTGACCCATCCCCCTTTCAGAGCTATTTAGGTTCTCTCTCTTGGGTGGGTCCTCAGATTCGGTTTGCAAGATTCCAGCAGGACTCCTCTGCAACCTCTACTTCGACTTCTAGCCACTAGAACCGCGACTGGATTCTCCAAGAACCGACAATCTGCAGCCACAATGAAGACTCTGCTTTCAACATTGTTTCCACTGCTCCTTCCAGCTTCTGAAACATTTCCCTGGCTGTGCATCCTCTGAGGGCAGCAAGTATTCAGTCTGCATGAGAAGGAACAAAGAATCTCCCTTGGAGTGAGAGTCACTCCCCTGCATCTGCAGGCACCAACTGCAATGACAACCGGCTGCATGGATTTCCTCTCATCCTAGCTGTGTGGATGCTGCTTCGCGGGTGGTGGTCCAGAGTAGTCCTCTTGGTCCTCTCTGCCAGCTGTCCAACTTTGGTTGAAGTAAGCCCTTGCCTTCCCACGCAGGACAGTTCCCCCGTGCACCACGTCTCTTGCAGCTACCAAGGCTTGTTTGCATCTCCTTCAAGGCTCTGTGTAGCCCCAGCCCCCAGAACTCCTTCCTGCGACGCACCACTCTCCCTGCGTTCTCCTGCAGCCTGGGACCCTTCTCCAGTTGTGCTGCTTGGGCTCCTCTGTGGCTCCTGGTTCCTCGTCCAGTGGGTCTCCTGTAGGGCTGCCTCTTCTTCTGTGGGCTCTCTGCCTTGCTGGGGGTCCCCCTTTGACTGCCCCCATGGGTTGAGTCCTCTTGGACCTTGCTGGTCCCCGGCAGATCCACTTTTGCTTCACCGTGACTTCTGCCTTTGTTGGTGGCTTTTCCACGCCAGTGACCGACTGCAATCTTACATCCGGTGTAGGATGTCGACTGCATCCTCCAGGAACTCTTCACCTGTTCCAGGGCTGCCTTTGTGACTGTCTTCGTCCACAGCTAGGTGGGTAGTATCTTAGTATCTCCTACTCCCTCCTGAATTCTTCTGTGACTTCTGGACTTGGTCCCCTTCTTCAACAGGTCTTCCTCTTTAGGAATCCACCGCTGGTATCTTGCAATCTTGTCTGAGTGTTGTATTTTCTTCATTTTCTTCCTTTATGTTGGTTTGGGGAAAATCTAATAATTTCCTCCTTTCCTCCTGGTCGCTAGGAAGCACTGTGGTACTTACCTTTGGGGTTTCCTAGTACCCCCAGCTCCCCTCTACACATTCCACTTACCTAGGTGGGCGTCCTGTGTTCGCATTCCATTATTTTAGTATATGGTTTGGGCTCCCCCTAGGGTCACTATTGTCTAACTGCATTTGCACTGTTTTCTATCACTTTCTATGCCTATTGCTGATAACTAGTGATATATTTGGTGTGTTACTTCCTATTGGAGGGTTGCCTCTCTAAATACTTTTTGGTATTGTGTCACTAAAATTAAGTGCTGTGTGACTACAGTGGTATTGCATGAGCTTTGCATGTATTCTAGATAAGCCTTAGCTGTTCATCCACAGCTACATCTAGAGAGTCTGTCTTCTAGACACTGCCTATACTACACTAATAGGGGATAACTGGACCTGGTATAAAATGAAAGTACCGTAGGTACCCACCACCCTCCAGGCCAGCTTCATACAATGTGCCTGGCCTTTATGGATCTGTCCTGCGCTTTCGACAGTGTGGTGAGATTAAAGCTCTGTGAGATACTGAATGACCTTGGGGTTGATGGTGACTTAATTTTATTTTTGTGGGCCTTCCATTATGCTGCAGTCCAGTTTGGCTTATCAGGTGAAAGGACTGAGTAACTTAGGATTGGACGAGGGTACGTCAAGGGTGTGTTCCAGCCCATTGGGCTTTTCTTGTTATATATTAATGGTCTGGGCTCTGTTTTGTCTGCTAAAATCACTGCTATCGCAACCATTGCGGGCAAAAGGTCCCTGTATTGCTCTACGCAGATACGCAGTATTGCTGGGTAGAAACCCCAAAGCTTTGAAGGGCCTAACTGGCGAATTTGTGTCCTTTATGAGATCCCTGGGCCAGGTCAAAAATTACTCCAAAACATTTATTATGTCATGCAATCTTGGACAAACTATGATGAGGAGTATTAAGTTACAAAGCCAAGCAGTGGCGCTCACCTCTAAATTTTCCTAGTTATGTGTGGTTTTTGACTCAAAGGGAAACTGGGGAACATGCCTCTCGACCAGCAGGCAGAAATTTACTGCAGCTAAATTTACTGCAGCTATTTTTAGCCTGGCTCCCCGCTCAGGAAAATACCCTAACCCCCTTGGTGGAGATCTCCCTATTTTATTGCATAGTGCTGGCCAGTGGGGCTGTGTAATTTTTAAAGTCTCTACAAGATATGCTTTGAAGACTTCTAGGAGTGCCACCAACCTGCTCCACCTATATTGATTATCAAGAATTAGGGATAGAGTATGTAGAGGATGCTATTAACTTAGCTACCCTTATGCTTTGGTGCTCTATATGGTTTAACCGACATACTAGTTTTAACAGAGAAATAGTTCAGGATTGCCTGAAATGTGATAAGGCAATGGCCATCCGTTGGCTCCAATATGTTAAGTCAGGACTATATGACCTGGGAGAGCCACAACTTTTTGATCACCCTGATGGGATGGTTAAGCAAAATTTGCATTGAGTAAAGTCCTTATTTAAACAATAAAGGCAATCCACCAGAGAGAAAATTAAATTCTCTAAAACCACGGTCTGGGAATATGTCTCCTTGCATGTGTCAACAGGGACGGTCCCCTATTTGACATGGATTGACTCCTCCTGCGAGAGAATGCTGCTTACGAGATTTTGTTTGGGCTTCATGAGATGGCACCTGTGTTTTCCATTGTGGCAGTTTGCGGTGGCTAGCATTGTGACATGCCCCTGCAATGAAGTGTCATTCCAAGCCCTGCTACATTTTGTATTCTTTTGTAAATTCTACCAGGAATTTAGCAGGCTGTATCTGCTTTCTTTAGTCAAGAGTCGAGGTATCCGGACCTCTTTGGCTGCCCTGGCATACTTTCAGACCTTGAAATCACCTTCAGGTTGTGTCAATATTGGCTCCTTCCTGAATTGGGCCATAAAAAAGAGGAATTCATTGATGTTTTAATTGTATCCCAGTTGATTTGTTTCTGAAATTTAACCCCTTGAGTGCCTTGGACGAGCTGGGTTCGCCCTCGGTCACAGTTGCTGTGTGCCGAGGACGAGCTCAGCTCGTCCTGCACCTGGCCCAGCTCGTTCGGGACCCGGCCCACGGGATGGAAGGGGAATCACTTCGCCTTCCGCCCCCAATCCCCCTCAGTGATGACTGATGACATCAGCATGCAACCTCCTCAGAGGTCGCCTCCCTGATGCGGAAGAGAAATGCTGAGCATTTCTCTTCCGCTCAGGAGGAGGGGGCAGGCAGAGACATCGAAAGACAGGAAAGGCTTTTCCTTTCTTTTAATGTCACCCCGAGCATTTCTGCAGCCCGATCGCAATGCGATTGGGCTACAGAAATGCCCACTAGACACCAGGGATTTTTTTATTTTTTATTTATGTAATAAGGGGAGCGGCCCCTTGGGCAAGGGCCGCTCTCATGGAGGGCAAATAATTATTAGGCCTTTTCTGCCCCCCTGGGGGCAGATTGGCCTATATTGATTAGGCGGATCTGCCACCAGGGGGGGCAGAATCCACTAGACACAAGGGATTGTTTTTTTGTTTTTCTTTTGTTTTGTGTCGTAAGGGGAGCGACCTCTTAGGCAAGGGTCGCTCCCCAGGGGGCAATTTTGTTATTAGGCCTTTTCTGCACCCCCCCCCCCGGCAGATCAGCCTATATTGATTAGGCCGATGCAGAAGCCACTAGACACCAGGGATTTTTTTTTCTTTGTTTACATTGATAAGGGGAGGGCAAATTGTTTTTAGGCCATTTCTGCCCCCCTTGGGGGCAGATTGGCCTATTTTCATCAGGCCAATCTGCCCCCAAGGGAGGCAGAAACCACTAGACACCAGGTATCTAGTTTTAAAAAATGCACAGGTTTGGTAGGTTTCCCAAGGTGCCGGCTCAGCTAGAGGCCAAAATCTACAGCTAGGCACTGTGCAAAAAACAGGTCTGTTTTCTTTGGGAAAATGTGGTGTGTCCACGTTGTGTTTTGGGGCATTTCCTGTGACGGGTGCTAGGTCTACCCACACAAGTGAGGTACCATTTTTATAGGGAGACTTGGGGGGAACACTGGGTGGAAGGAAATTCGTGGCTCCTCTCAGATTCCAGAACTTTCTGTCACCAAAATGTGAGGAAAAAGTGTTTTTTAGCCAAATCAAATTTTGAGGTTTGCAAAGGATTCTGGGTAAAAGAATCTGGTGGGAGCCCCACAAGTCACCCCATCCTGGATTCCCCTAGGTGTCTAGTTTTCAAAAATGCACAGGTTTGTTAGGTTTCCCTAGGTGCCAGCGGAGCTAGAGTCTAAAATCTACAGCAAGGCACTTTGCAAAAAACACGTCAGATTTCAATGTAAAAATGTGATGTGTCCATGTTCTGTTTCCTGTCGCGAGCATTAGGCCTACCCACACAAGTGAGGTACCATTTTTATCAGGAGACTTGGGGGAACACAGAATAGCAAAACAAGTGTTATTGCCCTTGTCTTTCTCTACATTTTTACCTTCCAAATGTAACACAGTGTGTAAAAAAGATGTCTATTTGAGAAATGTTCGGTAATTCACATTCTAGTATGGGCACCCCGGAATTCAGAGATGTGCAAATAACCACTGCTTCTCAACACCTTATCTTGTGCCCATTTTGGAAGTACAAAGATTTCCTTGATACCTATTTTTCAGTCTTTATATTTCACCAAATGAATTGCTGTATAGAAGAGTCCAGCAGACGTAACAGTATATTGCTTTAAATAAAAAACTGACATTGCAGGAAAAAGTTTCAGAGTAAAACATGGAGAAAAATTGCTGTTTTTTCACCTCAATTTCAATATTTATTTTTTCTGCTGTTATTTTCTGTCGGAATACCTTGTCGGATCTACACAAACTACCCCTTGCTGAATTCAGAATTTTGTCCACTTTTCAGAAATGTTTAACTTTCTGGGATCCAGCATTGGTTTCATACCCATTTCTGTCACTAACTGGAAGGAGGCTGAAAGCACAAAAAATAGTAAAATTGGGGTATGTCCTAGTAAAATGCCAAAATTGTGTTGAAAGGAAAATGTCACTTACATCTGTTCGTGGCATTAGTCGCTGCAGATTCACATGCTGTGCATAGTCCGCCGCCTGGTGTTGGGTCGGGGTGTTACAAGTTGTTTTTCTTCGAAGAAGTCTTTTCGAGTCACGAGACCGAGGGACTCCTCCTACTTTGGTTCCATTGCGCATGGGCGTCGACTCCATGTTAGATTGTTTTCCCCGCAGAGGGTGAGGTAGGAGTTGTGTATGTTAGTAATAGTGCCCATGCAATGGAATGAATAAGTATGTACAAAATGAAGGTTAAAGTAATATATTTACAAATGTACAAATGTTGAAGATTACTTCCAAACGGCTACAGGCTCCCGGGGAGGCGGGTGGGCGCATGTGAATCTGCAGCGACTAATGCCACGAACAGATGTACACTGGGTAAGTGACATTTTCCGTTCGGTGGCATGTGTAGCTGCAAATACACATGCTGTGCATAGACTAGTAAGAAGTTATCTCCCCAAAAGCGGTGGTTCAGCCTGTAGGAGTGGAAGTAGTTTGAAATAAAGTTCTTAGTACAGCTTGACCTACTGTGGCTTGTTGTGCAGATAGCACGTCTACACAGTAGTGCTTAGTAAATGTGTGAGGCGCAGACCATGTTGCTGCCTTACATATTTCGTTCATTGGAATATTTCCTAGAAAGGCCATGGTAGCACCTTTCTTTCTGGTTGAGTGTGCCTTTGGTGTAATAGGCAGCTGTCTCTTTGCTTTAAGATAGCAGGTTTGGATGCACCTAACTATCCATCTAGCTATACCTTGTTTTGATATTGGATTTCCTGTATGAGGTTTTTGAAATGCAATAAATAGTTGTTTTGTTTTCCTAATTAGTTTTGTTCTGTCAATGTAGTACATTAGTGCTCTTTTGATGTCTAATGTATGTAGTGCTCTTTCAGCTATTGAGTCTGGCTGTGGAAAGAACACTGGCAATTCTACTGTTTGATTTAAGTGGAACGGTGAGATGACCTTTGGTAAGAATTTTGGGTTGGTTCTTAGAACTACCTTATTTTTGTGTATTTGAATAAATGGTTCTTGTATAGTAAATGCCTGAATTTCACTTACTCTTCTTAGAGATGTAATGGCAATGAGAAATGCAACTTTCCACGTTAGATATTGCATTTCGCAAGAATGCATGGGTTCGAAAGGTGGACCCATGAGTCTTGTTAAGACAATATTGAGGTTCCATGAAGGAACAGGTGGTGTCCTTGGTGGTATAATTCTTTTTAGGCCTTCCATAAATGCTTTAATGACAGGTATTCTAAATAGGGAAGTTGAATGAGTAATTTGCAGGTATGCAGATATTGCTGCGAGATGTATCTTTATGGAAGAGAAAGCTAGATTTGACTTTTGCAAATGTAGTAAATACCCTACAACATCTTTTGGAGATGCATGCAATGGTTGAACTTGATTATTATGGCAGTAGCAAACAAATCTTTTCCATTTACTTGCATAGCAGTGTCTAGTGGATGGCCTTCTAGCTTGTCTTATGACCTCCATACATTCCTGTGTGAGGTTTAAGTGTCCAAATTCTAGGATTTTAGGAGCCAAATTGCTAGATTCAGCGATGCTGGGTTTGGATGCCTGATTTGTTGCTTGTGTTGTGTTAACAGATCTGGCCTGTTGGGTAGTTTGACATGAGGTACTACTGACAGGTCTAGTAGTGTTGTATACCAAGGTTGTCTTGCCCATGTTGGTGCTATTAGAATGAGTTTGAGTTTGTTTTGACTCAATCTGTTTACTAGATATGGAAGGAGAGGGAGAGGGGGAAAAGCGTATGCAAATATCCCTGACCAATTCATCCATAGAGCATTGCCTTGAGATTGCTGGTGTGGGTACCTGGATGCGAAGTTTTGGCATTTTGCGTTTTCTTTTGTTGCAAATAGATCTATTTGAGGTGTTCCCCACATTTGGAAGTAAGTGTTCAGGATTTGGGAGTGAATTTCCCATTCGTGGACCTGTTGGTGATCCCGAGAGAGATTGTCTGCTAGCTGGTTCTGGATCCCTGGAATAAACTGTGCTATTAGGCGAATGTGGTTGTGAATTGCCCAATGCCATATTTTTTGTGTGAGGAGACACAACTGTGTCGAGTGTGTTCCCCCCTGTTTGTTTAAATAATACATTGTCGTCATGTTGTCTGTTTTGACAAGAATGTATTTGTGGGTTATCATTGGTTGGAATGCTTTCAACGCTAGAAATACTGCTAACAATTCTAGGTGATTTATATGAAACTTTCTTTGATGTACGTCCCATTGTCCTTGGATGCTGTGTTGATTGAGGTGTGCTCCCCACCCTGTCAAGGAAGCATCTGTATCACGTATTGTGGCACTGGGTCTTGGAAAGGCCGCCCCTTGTTTAAATTTGTACTGTTCCACCATAGAAGCGAGATGTATGTTTGGCGGTCTATCAACACCAGATCTAGAAGGTGACCCTGTGCATGTGACCATTGTGATGCTAGGCACTGTTGTAAGGGCCGCATGTGCAATCTTGCGTTTGGTACAATGGCTATGCATGAGGACATCATGCCTAGGAGTTTTAAGACCATCTTTGCGTGTATCTTTTGTGTTGGATACATAGCTTGTATCACCTTGTGAAAATTTTGAACCCTTTGTGGACTTGGAGTGGCTATCCCTTTTGTTGTGTTGATTGTCGCTCCTAAGTATTGCTGTGTTTGACACGGCAAAAGGTGTGACTTTGCATAATTGATGGAGAAACCCAGTTTGTAAAGGGTTTGTATAACATAATCTGTGTGGTGTAAACACTTTGTTAGCGAGTTGGTTTTGATTAACCAATCGTCTAGGTACGGGAACACGTGTATTTGCTGCCTCCTGATATGTGCAGCTACTACTGCTAGACATTTTGTAAAGACTCTTGGTGCTGTCGTTATTCCGAATGGCAACACTTTGAATTGGTAATGTATTCCTTCGAATACGAACCTTAGGTATTTCCTGTGCGAGGGATGTACCGTATATGGAAATACGCGTCTTTTAGATCTAACGTTGTCATGTAGTCTTGCTGTTTCAGTAGTGGTATTACGTCTTGTAACGTGACCATGTGAAAGTGGTCTGATTTGATGTAGGTGTTTAGTGTTCTGAGATCTAATATTGGTCTCAGACTTTTGTCCTTTTTCGGTATTAGAAAGTACAGTGAGTAAACTCCTGTGTTCTTTTGTGTTTTTGGTACTAATTCTATTGCGTCTTTTTGCAGTAATGCTTGAACTTCTAGTCCTAGAAGGTCTATATGCTGTTTGGACATCTTGTGTGTTTTCGGTGGGACGTTTGGAGGGAGTTGGAGAAATTCTATGCAATAACCATGTTGGATAATTGCTAAGACCCAAGTGTCTGTTGTTATCTCCTCCCAAGAATTGTAGAACTGGCTTAGTCTTCCCCCCACTGGTGTTGTGTGAAGGGGTTGAGTGACTTGTGAGTCACTGCTTGTTTTGAGGGGTTTTGGGCCCTTGAAATTTTCCCCGGTTTCTTGGGAATTGGCCCCCTCTGTATTGGCCCCGAAAGCCTCCCCTTTGATACTGTCCCTGGTAGGTAGACGGTGTTGTTTGTGAGGTGCTGGCTTGTGTGGCTTGACCTCGAAACCCTCCTCTGAAAGTAGTTTTGCGAAATGTGCCAAATGTGCCTCTGCCCTGCGGGGAATAGAGTGCGCCCATGGCTTTAGCTGTGTCAGTGTCTTTCTTTAATTTTTCAATTGCAGTGTCCACTTCTGGTCCAAACAATTGTTGTTCATTGAACGGCATATTGAGCACTGCCTGTTGTATCTCAGGTTTGAAGCCGGATGTGCGCAGCCATGCGTGCCTCCTTATCGTTACAGCAGTAGTTATAGTTCTTGCAGCTGTATCTGCTGCATCCATAGAAGAACGGATTTGGTTGTTGGATATGTTGTGTCCCTCTTCAACCACTTGTTTTGCCCGTTGTTGGAATTCTTTGGGGAGGTGCTCGATGAGATGCTGCATCTCGTCCCAAAGGGCTCTGTCACATCGCGCTAGGAGTGCCTGCGAGTTGGCGATGCGCCACTGATTTGCAGCTTGTACTGCAACCCTTTTCCCGGCTGCATCAAACTTTCGGCTCTCCTTGTCAGGAGGTGGTGCGTCGCCTGATGTGTGCGAGTTGGCTCTTTTACGAGCTGCTCCTACGACAACTGAATCTGGTGTCAGTTGTGATGTAATAAAAGCAGGGTCTGTGGGTGGTGCCTTGTATTTCTTCTCCACCCTTGGGGTTATTGCTCTGCTTTTAACTGGCTCCTTAAAGATTTGTTTAGCGTGCCTTAGCATTTCCGGGAGCATAGGAAGGCTTTGATAATTGCTATGGGTGGAGGACAGGGTGTTAAAAAGGAAGTCATCCTCGATAGGCTCTGAATGTAGCGACACGTTATGAAACTCTGCTGCCCTAGCTACCACCTGAGCATACACTGTACTGACCTCAGGTGGTGAGGGCTTAGTGGGGTACGACTCAGGGCTATTGTCCGATACTGGGGCGTCATAAAGATCCCATGCGTCCTGGTCATCTTGGCTCATGGTGGTATGAGCTGGTGATTGTGACGGAGTCTGTGCCGGTGATATACGAGTTGCCGGTGGTGGGGAGGGTGGTGGAGTTACCTTCTTCACCACTTTTGCTTGTGGTGTTTTTTCTTGTTGTTGGAAATCTAGTCGGCCTGGACGCCATCTGCAACCTTCTGGCTCTTCGGTCTCGGAGCGTTTTTCTCAACAGAAACGCTCGACAGGCCTCACACGTTTCTTCTTTGTGCTCGGGTGACAGGCACAAGTTACAGACCAAATGTTGGTCTGTATAAGGATATTTACTGTGGCATTTAGGACAGAATCGGAACGGGGTCCGTTCCATCAGTCTCAATCTTGCACGTGGTCGGGCCGACCAGGCCCCGACGGGGGATCGAAATTACCCCGAAGGGCTACCGGCGCTCTTCAAGATTCGGTATCGATTCTAATCTAACCCGATACCGAACGAAACAATACCGATGAATTTTCCGTTGATTCTGACTAACTTTCCGACCCGAAACACGGAGCGAAAAGGAACACGTCCGAACCCGATGGCGGAAAAAAAACAATCTAACATGGAGTCGACGCCCATGCGCAATGGAACCAAAGTAGGAGGAGTCCCTCGGTCTCGTGACTCGAAAAGACTTCTTCGAAGAAAAACAACTTGTAACACTCCGACCCAAAACCAGGCGGCGGACTATGCACAGCATGTGTATCTGCAGCTACACATGCCACCGAACATGTGGTTTTCTGATTCAAGTACGCCTGTCCTTGAAAGCTGTGAAGATGGTAATTTTAGCACTGCAAACCCTTTGTTGATGCCATTTTCCAGGGAAAAAATCACAAGCCTTCGTCTGCAGACCTTTTTTACCATTTTTTTTTTTTAAACGCAATTTTCGCTGCATTTTGGCTAATTTCTTGGTCTCCTTCAGGGGAACCTGCAAACTCTGGGTACCTCTAGAATCCCTAAGATGTTGGAAAAAAAGGAGGCAAATTTGGCGTGGGTAGCTTATGTGGACAAAACTTTATGAGGGCCTAAGCGCTAACTGCCCCAAATAGCCAAAAAAAGACCATGAAAAGGCCTGGCAGTGAAGGGGTTAATATATTATGGCGTTGATTTTTAATTGGTCGTGTTCCAGTAATCTCTAGTCCAATACAACACCACATTTTCTACTCATGTTTTCTGAACCAGCCATGTTCGCCTGGTTAAGAGTACCTGTGTAGCTATTTGAAAGCGAATTTCTGATTGTAAGGTAGCACTTGCTGAACTGTTTAGGATTAACATCTGTATCACTATTGTACATGGCAACAAACCTGATTCAGGCGGGAGAATACCTGTTTTTTACGACACAATGGCTTTATTTTAGCTGTCTCTCGTGTGAAATTGCCTCAGTTTCAATAGAAGTCTTTAGTTTTAGGGAAAAACCATACCCTTTCGTTTTGTGAATCAGCTAAAATTCGTAAATCTACCCGAATTGTAGGCATACGTTTAAGCCTGGTTCAAGTTCCACACCCTTTAATAATAGCCCTTTCCAGTAGAAATAAAATGCATATTCAATTTTGTTCTCAATGGAAGAAACTGACACTCCATATTTGACAGTTAATATTTATTATAAATCGTAGTGATTTACAAATGTGGACATTCCAACCAATAAGGATACAGTAAACTGATATAAAACTTGATCAATTAGAAAAAACAAACATCACTCGTACACAAACACGCTGGCTCAACATAGAACACCATGGAAGGTCCTCAGTGCTGCCTGAAACAGTGGTTCCTCTTAACCATTTCCTGGCTACGGTGGGCTCGGCATGGTGAGACAGATGAAGAAAGACGCAGGTACACTGGCTCACAATGTGCTCTGCTAAAAGTTTAGGATTTCATAGCTAGACAAAATACTGAAATTGATACGTTTATCTCGGAATTGTCGAATTCCGTAACATTCCAAAGGAGAGATAGGCACATCGGCTTTCCAAAAGCATCTCCAGAGTAGCCACTTCAGTTTCTATCTTTTATAGAGCTTGCTTGCGCCAAAAAGGCTTCATGGAGGTATCTGAAGAACATGCCCTAAATAAAAGAATTCGATGATGTAGTCTTAAAATGGCAGACACAAGTTACTAAAGTTAATAACCATTTATTTTTGGGAAAGTTCTTTCTGGCTTCTAGGCTTTTAGTGTACCTCAACTCTCATAATATGATCCTGTGACTGGCAGACTAGTTTCAGTTCCAATCTAGGAAACATGAAACAATTTCTATGCCAGGTTGCCGCATTATGAAGTATGCCGTCCTAAAGTGGTTTGACCTATTTTTTAGCCTCCCTTGATCTCGGGGCTTCTTTCAATAATTTAGACAAGTCACTTTGGAAATATGCCAGATACTTTAAAGGTTGTTAGGTCAAATATTTGTTAGGTATTAGTAACCCAGTTCCTGTTCGCCATGGCAAAAATGACAGTTGATAGTTTCCAGTAACTAATCTGCCTTTTGGTCACATTTGTTTTAAATATTTATAAAAGTACATTGGCAACTCTTGGTCTCACATCATTTTGGCCTGACCTTATAGAGAAAGGCTTGTTTATGTAAGCGTTCAAACGTTATGTGCAATTTATTTAATTTGACTTACAATCCTTATCCGTGCTGGAAATCTACCCAAAGTAGTGAAAGCTGCCTCTTGTGATGTTATCCATTTACATAAGGTAGAGTTACTTAAAATTCTGCTTGGGCATGTTACCGAGGTGTGTATTTACTGCAAATTCGAACGTGGAAAATTCTGATTGCGCCCCTCGATAAATTTAAAATGAAACGTCTGCTCCTGTCTTGCCATCGGTATCATAATTTGTGGAACAATGGGTGAAACAATGCTTAATATCAGACGGTGGTTGCTGGCGGGGGCAACAGCACTTATTTTTTAGGACTGTCACTTATTTTTCCTCTTCAGAAAAGTCTAGAGGACAAAGGGGAAAGACGGGCGAAGAGAAAGATTGAAAAAATTTCACGAATTAGAAAGAAGGAACTAGCAAGTGGTTAACCAAAAATGACGTGGAAACGGCAGCAGTGTTTTTCGTGCCAGTTTTTCACTGGTTGAGCGAGGTGAGACTAACAAGGCATATAGTGTACGCATTACAGTCAACTCGTATTCTGAGAAAAGGCCAAATGCAGGCCATTACTGAAGTTGAGCCAGCAGGGGACAGCTTGTGTTGCACCCCCGCCCACACCCACCCCACCGTATAATTCAGGTGAGCTTGACAGCACCCATCTCACAATTAAGGACTGGATAGCACTTGTAGTGCCAAGATTAAACTACTTTTAATTTGGGGATCAAAGTATAGCCTGGATGTTTTCACAGCATGAAAAGCACCTGGAAGTGGGTTTAAGGCCTGTAGCCCTAATTCTGTGGACCAAAGCTTTTTGTCACCAGTCACAAGTACTTTAGTCTACCTGTTATTCAATTTCAGAAAGTTATACACTAGCTAATGGCAACAGTTTTGCAACAAGGTGGAAGTGTGACAGCAGCAGTAGAGGCATTCATATACATAAAGGTTTGAGGGTCACCAACATACGGAAACAACTCTAGCCCCTAGCTAGTGATAATGTTGGTCAGTGGCGTAACAACGATACAAAATAATGATGAACTTAAGGTCAAACTCAATGGTACTCCACAGATCAAAGGCTTCTTTTCCTAGGTTTCCGAGTACGAGCAGACAAGGAGAAAGCAATCCAATTAAGCGCCGCTCCCTGTTTGCCTACTTCTAGTAATCCGTTCAGTAGTATAAAGTGACCAAATGTATGAAATGCAGCTGAAAGATCTAAGAGGACAATGCACCTAGCACAGTTATGGTCTATTATTGACAAAGCCCTTCTGACAGGGTTAACTGGCATGGCTCTATTCAGTTACCTGGTCTGAACCCTGCCTTGAGATAACTGAAATCTGGAACCGTTCTGTAACTTCCTGGTGAAGACACCTCCCACCAGTACCCCAGGGCTAATCAAGCTTGATATAAGATGACAGACATCTGGGTTGTTTGGGACCATGAGACTGCATTTCTAAAAGTCGTGAGAACACTGCCAGTGGCATAACGCAAATTATGAGGCTCTCTTGCAGAATGTGATGAGGGCCCCATGAGGGTTCCATATCTCACCAATATACATTGGCTTTGGGCTGAATGGAGACTCCCTCTGAAAGGTTATGAGGCCCTTGAAGGGTTCCCCTCCCCTACTGCGCCGCATGGGCTGCAAGGGGTGTGTTACAACCCAGACCACTGCTTTTGAAAGGGGGAGAGAACAGCTGTCCTGCTACAGACAATGGCAGATCTGCGGTGAAGGATGCCAGTCCTGCAGAAACATATCACAGTCTAGCTGCGAGGATTGTATCCACTGATATGAAGTATTGTTAACGTGCTGTAAAGACACAATCCAACTGGGAAGTTAGGTTTAAGCACAGCTTCTCTCCTGGGGATGCTGTTGAAGTGCTGTGACCCTGTTGTAAAGTACCACATTCCTGTTGTACACTGTTGACAACCAAGCAGTTAATGCAATGATTCTAGGAGACCTCGGTACAATCATGCATTGGTACACCTACCATGTAGGACCAAAATGACTACATGTGGCACTATTTCCTTCAATTTTGCGGCACACCAGAAGAAATCTACAAAGCGAAAATGGTAATTCCTTCTTTTATCTGCAGTCATCAGAGGCTTCCCTCAAAATATTTACAATGGACCCAGACAGGCAATCAGTTTGGGTTACATGCAAACTTCATGCCCAAATACAGCCAGCGGCCTTTGTAGGGGATGTAGATGTGGCATGGTCGATTGGTCATCCTCCCTAAGTCATAAAGAGTACCAACTCCAGAATGAATCTGAGAAGTACAGAATAAAAAATCAAACATATCAGCCTTCTAATTTTTGAAATCCCTCTTCATTGCGGTTGGATGCTGATGAGATTCAATCGATTCTAGATACATTTGGAACATTGTGCTCATGACAATACTGGCCAATACGGGGACCCTCTGCATTTTAAGGAATGCTTCGACCCTCCACAGTCATTGAAGTGGCTATATTAGATCAGCTTGTGGAAAGTTTAAGTACTTTTCCACAGAAATAATGGCGCAGAATCTGAAGGAACAAGGTCTGTATGCAAGGGTTTGACTTTGTCTTAACCGAAAGCCAGAGTTTAGAGGAAGAATTTGTGGTAGTTTGTGTGAATTCTGTAAGACTTTTAACATGTGAATGGCTGGTCTATGATCTTCAATAATAGTTTACATTCAAAGTTAATTTACAATCTCCCTTTGTTTTCACTCGCAGCTGCCATATTGCTGATAAAAACAATTTAGCGAAACAGTCTAATAATACTGGGCACTTCGACCCCTTTTTAAAGTGCAACATACAACGGAGAGACAAAAGGTGGTGTTAAAATGTTAAGTTTCTCTATAGCATGAATTTATAAAATTCATTTGTAAGTTCACCAACTGTCTAGGAAAAAGTGTATTTTCGAAAGGATGCACAAGAGAGGGTGTTGGAGTTAAATAAGGAAGCTGCAGGATAGGTTCTATGCCAGTTCAGACTTCAACACCCAATGGCCTATAGATGTTCAGAGGATACTGATCCCTGTAACAGGTCAACAGTCTTTAACATTAAGGCAGACCTATGCTCAAGTTACCTTGTACAGTCTACGCACTAACGGAACCTATGGACATATACATCCCATGCAGATCACCTAGTAATGATGGGACAGTTCTTACTGTCACATTACCCCTCTTCCTCTTCTTAGACCACACCCATCAATCAATGCCTCTTCTCCAGATCATTGATCTAATCCTGAGAGATCCCAATGCCCGCCACCAGACACATTTTCTCCTGGTCACCTTTATAACACTGTAACAATTCCATTGCACGCAAATGACACTGTCAGATCACCAAAGTAATACTGGAGCAGTGGCAAAGCTGCAAAGTAGTGGTACATGGCCATTTCTGCTAAGTAGCACCTAGCTCTTGTGCCATTCTAAATTAGTCTTCTTTGCGTGATTTTGGATGATCCCATGCAGCCCCAGATGGGAAAGCAACCTGTAACATCAGAGCAGGAAACCGAAGTAAGAAAATGGAACACCAGAAAATCAATCCCATAAATGACCTACGAAATAATTTGAAGGCAAGCATGCAAGGAAACAAACAGACTTTGATAAATATGCAACCTTCTGTCAACAATATGTAAAGCTGATACATCTTGGAAGTTGAAGATTCTCCAATGTCATACAATTGTTCCCAGAAAGAAGCAAGGGAATGATTGAGAACTTTCAATTAAATCAATTAAGAAATCAGATTGTTCTTCAAATCTCTAACAAACTCCCTATCACCAGGAATTATAGTAAAAACCAACACACTAAGAACTCTTTCAAAAAGCTATGGGGTTCCAAAAAGATTTCTTCAACATTTTTCAGGGATCGGAGTGTCTTGTTGATTCAACACAAGTCAAAATGTTAGTTTCCCCTGGATGCTCTTTTGACAGCAAGTTGGAAAATCCCATATATCAAGTTAGCTGCCATATAGGATGTCCTCCTTCAACATCCACGAATGTAGGACGCAAAGGTTGTTTGCTATATCGCTGTGATGCATGTGCTGTTTTTTTGACCCCGCTGCACCCACTGAAATGTTTCAAGTAAAAATAAAAGACCTACAACAAACAGCACATTTGATTCCCATTGACAGCAATAAATCTTAAAATGGATTAAAAGATTATTTTTTTCTGCTGTTGTTGTTGTGACTCCTTGAAGTTTAGCACCACAATTGCTCAGTAGGTCCTGCTGTCTCACCTTAGGGATTTCTCATTTTTAATCTATCCTTTCACAGTGGCTCAGTCAAAAATTCAGTGCATAAAAAAGATAAAAAAACATAGCTGTAAATTTGAAATACAGGCTCTAAACGAGCCCAACGTTGCAATACACGCTGGTGCAACTGTCAAGAGTGCAATGTGGGAAGTAGTGCTGTCAGTTTCTGCGTGCTGTCAGTTCCCAGAGAGGATGGAGGAGTAATGAGGCTGGCATCTTCGAAGCTCCTGCTGCAATTGGTCCTTCAGCATGGAGATCTGGGGAGAGAAACCTCCAATTAGCATTCAAAGACACTGGGTGGGAGGAGATACAGGGATAAGGGGTTTGCTGGTCGTACGTTTGAATGGTTTTACAGGACTGGGTGGAATGGGTCAATGGGAGAAGCGAAGATGGGAGAAGCGAAGGTGGAAGAAGGAAGCAACTCAGCGGACTTTGTGACAAGAGACAATGGATTGATGGGCAATGACAAAAAGATTCCCAGGGAAAAATGAGGGGATAAGCAGCGAGAAGAGAAATTCTGCATGACTAGCAAAAGAGGGTAATTTGAAAGAAGGAAGTTTTAGGGCTCGGGAGAATGGGTGGTAGGGAAAGACGTGGTAGCTGAGAGGAGAGGGTGTTGGAGGACTCGGATGGGATGCGTAATTCTCAGAAAGGACAGTGCATAACTGACAGCAGGGGATGTGCAGATGTGGGAGTGGAGAATGACTAGGAAATAAAGATTGTACAATATGAAAGAGGTGACAGAGGAAGAGATCTGCACGCCTGGCACAAACTGGTGTGGAGGTCACGGAAGATGAGCATCTGAGGAGCTTCAATTCAGCAGTTGCACAGGACTGGTAGAGAAAAAGTGATTACTGGAGGTGAAGGGGTGACTTGGGAAAAGGGCTACTGTAGGGGAAAGGAGGTACAGGGATGAAGGGGAGCTGGGTGAAGTGGTGACTGGAGGGGAAGAGGTGACTAAGGGGGAAGGCGAGACTCAGGATTAAGGACAAACTGGAGGAAAAGGAGGTACAGGGATGAAGGGGTGCCAGGTGAAGTAATGATTGCGGGGGGTGGGGCAAGAGGTGACTAAGGGGGAAGGGGTGATTCAGGCGTAAGGACTAAATGGGGGTAAAGAAGTGACCAAGGGTGGACGGTCAACTAAGGGAAAGAGTGACCATTATTACAGAGCGACCTGGGCAAAGGGCCTACTGAGGCTGAGGGGTGATTCGAGAAGGAATGACTGATGTGAACAGGCATCAGGCTAAAGCAGAGACAGTAGGGTGAAGCAGTGACAGGAATGAAGATAAGATGGCATGGGGCAAGAGGAAAACTGCAGTGTGTGGTTGGTAGGAAGCTTCGGGCCTGATGGGGAGAATGATACAACTGGAGTAAGGAGTCAACAGTGTTGAAGGGGAAATAGTGACTGAGTGGAAAGGAGGAACACGAAGGAAAGAGGTAATTGAAGAATATGGAAACTAGGGGACATGGGGTAATGGATAAATAGTGCCAGGGGCAAGGGGTGAGCAGGGTCACATAGGGCAATACTGGAAGGAAGGTGTGACTGGGGAACTAAGACCAAGATAGTGTGAAGCCTGGAAAGAGGAAATACAGACAACTGAGAGGAAGGTGTGGCAGGCAGGAATAGGATTTTATTGTAGGGAGGAAGAGGTATGTAGGGGTGGGAACAAAAGAAAAAAACAGGAGTGGGAGAAAGGGACGATTGGGAGGCAGGAGATCTGTATGACAAGCAGAAAGGAATTATTGGGAACAGAAGTGTAGTACTGAATGGAAACTTACAAACTAGTGTGTGTGTAAATTGTGTGTGGCACTTTTAAGGATTTGACATGCAAAACCGATAAGCTTGGCTTTGCAGGACAGGGAGGTAGGAGCAGGTAGTACTGACAGGAAGAGGTATACAATCTCAGAATGAATGGTGGTTCAAGCATATAAGCAAAGGGTTGTGCAAGACTAGGGCAACCCAAATAAATCAAAGCGGGAAAACACATCTATTATGGTAATACGTATTCAGGAGTGATGTTCTACACAGGATAACATCATATGGCATAAACACAGTAAATGACAACCCAAAGAGTAGTAATGGAGGGCATATTCGAGGCATAGGTTAATGCTGCAGCCCTGCTGTCAGAATGGAGATTGTTAACAAAATAAGTTTTAATGTCTAGCACCAGGCACTGCTGTGCGCATCAGGAACAGTCTGAAATGTTCACAGCAGAAGATGCTGCAGGCACGCGACCTCGGGTAGGTGTACGGCGGACTCCCGGGACACTACAATGAACTCTCCTTTGGTCTGAGGTTTACGCGTCCCTATGATGCCCTGTCTCCACATGGGATGGGCGACCTACAACTCTACTGACTGTGACTACTGATCCACGGACTGTAAGTGACCTTCCAGCACTCACAGTTTTGTTGTGTGTTTTTTAAGGAGAAGTTACAATTTACAGTCCTGAGAAGCGCCATTGGATCAATTTCTGAACGTATGGGCGCGAAACATGTCGACCTTCTAGTGTTAGAATAGAACACATTTCCTCCTTTCCGTTGTTAAGGAGTACAGGGGACATTACTCCCCCCAAATACTCCTCCTTTTATTTTTAACCTTGGCCTGACCCTCACTTTGAGCAATTAAATGGAGGCACTAGGTGTTCAGAGCCAATTTTAACATACACTCTCCTTTCCTTCCTTGTCAGCACGTACTGCAGACTCTATTGGATCTGCGATACAACTTTCGGTCTAGTGCCACCACCATCTGTGTGGTGGCCCGTCAGATGTTGCAGTGGCGGTCTGACGAGGAGTTAGCCCGATGATGATGCTTAGCATCCTATTGTGATGCTTGAGGGCACTCCTACAACATTACTTTCAATCTTTCTTTCGTCCTCATTGACAGATTTCTCTGGAACAGTGTACTCATTTCATTTATGGGAATCTCTATCTAACCACAGATTCCTCACTGTTAGTATATTCGAGGCGTCAGAGTGCATTTAGAGAATTTCAACAGCAGTGCTCCCCTATGCCTGCAGGTGATGCCTGGCTGCTAAATATTGTCTCTGTTCTGACCCGCAAGTGAGGTACTATAGACCTCATCTCTATGCATTGATGTCAGTTTTTTGTCTTTGCTGTTTCCGTGCACTCTGACGTGGCACATAGTACAATTGCTATTGACAATGTGCTCATCTTTAATTTGGGCGTTACATTAGACACACAGAATGGGATGAAAGGAATGCTTAAAACGAGTCTAATCACTGGCAATCGCTCAGGATGGCAGTCCAACTCATTGTTCTTTCAAACACCATGCCACCTCTGTTTGAACCCAAACCTATGCAAATCAGTTTTGACCCTGCTCCAATAGGAACAGTTCAGCCCTAACTGCCAGGCCAGATCCTCTGTGAAACGGAATACAAGCGATATAAGACTGGTTTTGCTCTGATTAGGGCTTGTCAGTTGGTTGTAGCTTGGTTCCAGTAGCAGTGAGCACAGGATCCACGTATGGGCATACCCTTACAATTTAGGGTGTTACATCAAACACACAAAATGTAATAGGATGTGGCATGGTGGAAAAAAGGCCAATGTGCTGGAATGCTACCCTAAGGGAGTACCAGTGGTTAGATTTATTACAAGTATTCCTCCTATCACAATTATACCTTTGATTTCTAATATGTGGGAACTTACTTTTACATGTTAGAGGGAAATCCACAGAACATGGAGGTAGGAGGGCAGTGCAGTGTCTACAATTAGATAGAGAATATATCAGAAAGAGAATTACTGAAGTAAAGTAACTTGTTATAATTCATACTTGTAACCACTAACAACAGATTCCTCCCATTTACAATATTCATCAGTGCAGTACCACTGAAAAGTGGGTGGTCTCGGAAGTGACCTCAGATCAGAAATTCCTGCAGGACAGAGCAAGCAAAGTGACTGTCCTATCGGACATGGCTGTCAAGGTAGTAATGCTTAGTGAATGTATGCACCGATGCCCATGTTGGAGCCTGACAGATGTTAACCACAGGCACCCCACATCTAATGCTGTGCCATGCCATCGTAGTGGCCTTGGCCCTAGTGGAATGGGCTCTTAGGCCCTTGGAGGCTGATTTTTGGCCAGTGCACAGCAAATATCGATACAACAGATCACACACCTTGGCAGAGTCCTCTTCTGCACAGCTTTCCCTTTGTTTACTCCAGAAAACCCCACAAAGAGTTGAGCTGATCGATGGGCCTGGGTACGGTTGATATCAAAACTAATAGCCCATTTGGGGTGCAATCCATGGAATCTCTCCTCTTTCGAAGGGGGGGGGAGGAATAAAGAATGTGGGCAGAGTGATAGCCCAACGCTGAATGTAGTCACAACATTAGGTCATAAAGGCCGCCTGTGTCCTCAGTCCCAATTCGTCTGGGAACAATTTGGTGTAAGGCTGTTGTACAGAAAGTGCCTGCAGTTCGGTAATGTGATGAGCTGACATAACTGCAATGAGGAAGAAATCTTTCAGCATCAATAGACGCAACAAGCAACTCTGCATATGCTTGAAGGATGTACAAGTAAGAAATGTCAAGACCAAGTTAAAATCCCACTGGCGCATAACAAACAGGTAGAGAAAATGAGGCAGGATGTGTCAAACCTTCATGAACGGCATCACTACTTGTGATTTAAACAAGGATGACTTGTCCAGCAAACACCTAAAGGGCTGACAAATAACCTTTTACAGTGCCCACTGCAAGGCCTTGCCGGGTTAAAGACAGTAAACAGAAGAATATCTAACAGTGTCGCTTGAATGGGGGCCAGTGACTCAGACACCACTCCAAGTTACAAATTTGTCCCAGCTCCAAGCATAGAGGGATTTCACGGAAGGGAATCTGGCAGTGAGTATAATATCCACCATCTCAGACAGAAACTTAACACTCCGTCAATTGCTGTTGCTGAATTTCCATTAATGGAGGTGCAAGTTGTAGAGATTTAGATGAAGGATCTTGCCTTGAGACAGGGGGTCCTCCTTAAGCCTAATCAGAAGACGGATGCTCAGGAGTTTGGAGTACTATACTCACCGGGCCCAATCCAGGGCCTTAGGGTGACTTGGTCCCAGTTATTCCCTATCTTCTTCATAACTCAAGGCAGGAGAAGTATCGGTGGGATGGTGTACAGGAGTCCCTCCTTGATGAGGAGTTCATCTCCTAACAAGTGCTCTCACTAAAGGTCCAAAGCACAAATAGATCTAGTAATCCTCAGGATGTGGATACCACACATGATACAACAGATAACATCGGCTCAGTCGGTCCACTCTGGCGTTCAAGGACCCTGCCAGGTGATTGGTGACCAAGATGTTCTATTGTTCCAGCCCCCTTCAGAGGCACAGAACCTCCTCACACAGGGCCCAGGACATCACTCCATCCTACTTGTTGCACTACCACATAACAGTTGTGTTGTCCATGACGACATGCACAAGAGCGCTCTTGCGGGATGGAGGGCTGGCCTTTATGGCCAAATGAAATGCCTGAAGCGATGCAAGACTAACATGAAGCTAGCTCTCTGTCCAAGACTGAGGTCTCTGATCTCAACTTCCATAGTTGACCCCCAAACCCAACAGTGCTGCATTTGTCATTACATTGAGCTACTCCAAAAACAGTAAGGGCTTGGGTCCTGATTTAGATCTCAGTGGTGTTAATGTCAAACCGCGACGCACCCAAGCAGGCTGCCAAGTCAACGGTGTTCCGTCCACCACATTTAGATGTTTTAGTCCTGCAGGCGGTGCACTGCCAGCAGTTTGTATAATGGAGGGAGGACATCACTGGACCCAATGGACATTATACATGGGCATTGGCTGTGGAATAGAGGTAAGTCACACACACACTCTACCTTTGCCATATGTGTCCCCCTGCATCACGCACGACTCCACACCAAATACACACCATTATCCATTGCAGTTCCACCACAACACAACATGTACATGTCACAAACACACACCGTATATATCCATGACACAACATACACACACTATTGATACAACAATGTTGGAAATGGCCCTTTCTCCAGGGCAATCCCCAAACTTTTTGCCTTTTTCCTAGTTTTCTGACCCTCTTTTTGTTGACTTTAGGACTCTGGGCACTTTACCACTGCTAATCAGTGCTAAAGTGCACGTGCTCTCGCCCCTAAAACTTGGTATAATTGGTCAACACCTCTTTGTCTTATTTCAGTTACATTTAAGTCCCCTGTAAAGTGGTATACCATATACCCAGGGCCTGAAAATTAAATGCTACTAGTAGGTCTGCAGCACTGTTTGAGCCACACATAGAAGTAGCATTTCAAACTTGTCTCAGGCCTACCACTGCAGGGTCCGCATGCACAGTTTACTGCCACACCTACTTGGCAAGTCAACCTACTGGCCAAGGCCTAAACTCCCTTTTTACTACACCTAAGTCCCCCTAAGGAATGCCCTAGATAGCCCTATAGGAAGGGCTCTGTGTATGTAAAAGTTAGGACAAATACTTTTATGTTACATGTCCTAGTACTGACAAACATCCTATTTTGGTTTTCACTACCGTAAGTGGTGTTCCTCTCATAGGGTTGCATCGGCAATTCACTGAAATATGTCTAATAAGTAAATTCTGATCTGTACGGAGTAGCGTGGGCAAGTTTGGTATGTTTGGAATGGTAGTGAGATATCCCACTTACTGGTGTAGGTGGATTTTACATTACTATTTTAGAAATGGCACTTTTAGAAATTGGGCATTTCTTCGTGCTTATAACTGTAGTGCTTTGCAACCTGATTCCAATCTACGTCTTGGGAAGAGTGACAGCTCCACTTGGGTCCCACTGTCCAGACAGCCAGCACACAGGAGGGGCTGGTGTGACAGAAAAGGCACCTGCATACTGATAGTCATCCTGGAGTGGGGAAAGGTAGGGTTGTTCACATCTTACATGTGAATAGGCAGTGTCCTGCCCCCACACAATAGACTGATTACCCCCTACTGATGTCTGGAGGCAGGGCTGGGATGAAAGGGTGTTGTGCTTCACTCGAAAGGGCTCTTTTGAAGATACCTCCTGAACAAAGGCATTTTTGATGTGTAAGTACAGGGGCTCTAGCCCCATAATTATTAGACCATTTTTGGATTTTGGACCGAACCTGTGTCAGAAAACTGCTGTACTGCACAAAGGACTCATCTGGACTGCTCTTCTGTGGTTGCCCTGCTACCTGCTGCTGCTTGGTGGCATAAAGGCTAAAAACATATGATCCTTGATTCTTAATCATAAATATCTACATGAATGTACCATGACAGCAATGTGTCCAAACTGTCATGGTCACCAGAATCATAAGGATTACAGCACCAAGGGGAAAAGCCCAGACAGAAAGGAGGAAGGACTTTGAAGGAATACTTTGACAGATCTACTAGCTGCAAGGAACTGAAAGGCTATTCAGGCTCTTTGAGGTGTAAAAAGAGAAACAGTAAGCAGGACCCTCAAAGGTTCACTAAGGAAGCCATGCAGAATGTTGTAGATGATATGGCCTGTGACTGAAGTTAGGCACATCACAATCAACCTGTGCATGTGGAAATTGTGAGATGCCTGAATATATATAAATTATATAAATCAAATTCAGCTTTTTCATAACTTCCTTATAGGAGCAGAAATGTCTTATGAGATTACTGGAATAATATAACCCACACTCTATGCCAAAATGAAATGCCAGAGGACTAATAAGCGCACTGCATCGAAACACTGTGCAGAGAGTTCCTCTTTAGTTCGATTTGTGAGAACAAATCCACACTAAGAGAAAAGGGTATGGAAAGGTGGAAGAAATAGTGACAGTTGTGGAACATATATTAAGAAACAGAAATAAAAGGAAAAATACAAAAAAGTAAAAGTATCCAAAAATAAGGCATTCTGCATTGAAAGATCCTCCTGGTATGCTAAAAAAATCTAACTATGGACAAAGACAAAGGGTTATGGAAGCGTCTAAATGCCATAAAGGCTCAAACATACAAAAACTGTTGATAACAAAATAAAGAAGTAAAAGTCCAACAAAAATATACCTGCAGCCAGCAATTGACGGAAATAGATATTTCACAGGGAATGCACCACCACAAGAATATCCCTATTACAACTTTTCTGAAAAAGACCTCTCCCACTGTTGTTGTCACCCAATGGGAATCTCTAGGTGTCCTCACCTGCTCTTCCAGTCCTTTCACACGCTGGCGGTGAGCACGCTCACGTGCATCTAAGGTACGCTCTGCCTGGAGTTGGGAGCTCCGCAGTCTCTCGATCTCCTGCTGCAGCTCCTGCCGGTGACGAGTAACTGACTCCATTAGACTTTGCGAGTGTGTCTGCTCCATGTCAGCTATTTGTGCCTGTGAGGGAAGCAACAGTCTGCATCACAAAGGGGTCATAAATTCCGCTGCAACATACAGCGGACGGACAGCTCTTACAGGAGAATGACCTTATGGCTTGAAGCAAAGTGGATCTGTTATTCAAAGGAGAAATTGACTTCACTTTTAAGGGGAGACTTGCATATACCCAACCAAGGAAAATATATCATTGCCTTGACAAGAGCCATAGCAAGAATTACTCTTGTCCAGCAAAGACAAGACTTGCCTTATCATGCAAAGGTAAGGCTGAAGTAGAAGGAGCGATTACATTTCTCAGGGAAGACTGCATATTAATAACCCTATTATGAGACTGCAGTGAGGAGGAGTTGCCAAGAAGATACTGAACATATGAAGAGAATTCTAGACATTGCTCTGTAGACTGGCCCTGCCAATGTACACTGGAAGCTGAAGAAGTGTTGGGCATTACAGAGGGAGACATATCTTACAGGGTTGAGCCTGACCCTTCTAAGAGAAGAGTGGATAGTTCAAAATCAGACAGCCTCTTACAGGTGGATTGGTATCTCTAGGCTTGTGTCTAGAAGGGTCAGTTGTTCATTTAGGAAGGCCTTGCTTTTACTGTAGGAAACAGGAGGAACCAACTTGTCACTGGTCAGTCAATCGAGTGGCCAATCAGAGGGGGCAATCAGAGGCTTGCACTTCCATGGAAATATTGGACTCTATAAGAAAATAATAAGGAGGAGACAGCCCAAAATAGTGGACAGCTAGTCTCAAAAGCTCTAGAGACGATCAATTACACAGAAGCAGACAGGCAGTTTCCATGGAAGAGTAGCCATATGATTGGCAAAAAGCCTTGCCAATGAGATACTGATCCCTACACAAAGATGTTTTTTTCTTTTTCAAGGGGGGGTTGGTCTGCACACTAGAACACCAGCCAACACAATCTGAGGCAGGTATCAATAGAAAATGGACATTTATATAGGACAAAAAGCGCTCTTGGGAAGAGACCGGCTTCTGGAGGAACAGACCAGTAATTATCAAAGGAGACAGTCTCATCACAAGAAGGCTGGTTTTCATGAATGAAATTGACTTTTTCAGATGGAGAATGGCCTATACAAAGGAAAACTGGTTTCTAAAGGGTTAGGAAGAAATTGGCTTCTAAAGGAACAAGAAGTCTACTATTTGAAGAGACTGAACCTCTTTGCAAGAGGGAATAGGACTCTACATGAGGAGAATTAATTCTAGAAAAATGACTTCCTACCTACAGATTCTCAAGGTATAACTTCAAAGCCTTTAGTGTCTAACTTCAGAGCCTTATTGATACAAGTACCCAGGGCTTCCATAGAACCGTTGTAGGACAAGTCCAAGCCGTCCTAAAAGACTCCCATTGGAAGTCCTTAACATTTCCTCCAAACCATCATTGATGCAAGCCTCATTAAGACTGCAGGTCTCCCCATCTCCTATCAGACTTCTAGAAATGCAGAACTTTTAGGATCCCTTTGGTCCACGTGGGGGAATTGCTTCAGGGAAGGGGGTTGTTTGGGTATGACACCCCCGCAAATAAAAGCATTCACTCATTCCTAATTGGGTCTAAGGCCTATGACTTGGGTCTGCTGTGCCTGTTTTTTTCATATGCTTCATATCACTAAGAGGTTTTAACTTGTTCTTTTTTGGATTGGAAACTTAAATACATAAAACTACTAGTTTACCAAGAAGTTAGAAAAATTACACCCACAGAAATACTCCTGAATGGGTGTAATTTTAATACTGCTTTGAATTCACAAATACTGGAAGTAGTAGGGTTGAAAAACTTCACCCTTCTCAGGTTTCCAGGGACATGACTGCCAATAGAAAACCCAAAAGGTGATGGGACAAAATCTTGCAAATTGTTTAACCACTGCCAATCTCTCAGGCTAGCATTTAAACCCATTGTTTTTTTCTCACTGTGACGCTCTGGACAGAGGCCCACCTAATGTCAATCAGTACTGAACTTGTTCCTAATGGGACCAGTCCATACCAAACCTTGCATGGTCATCCCACCCATCGACCTTGAGGTCCACCTGTTCTTTACTTGGGAATTTTGAGATCCAACAAACCCCTCCCCCCTCAAAACCTCATTGACTAATCTGTGCCCCAGCTCTAAGGATGTAGTAGGTGACTCTCTGAATAACTGAATCACTGAATAGAGAGCCACTTAAGGTATTTTTCAGACACCCCAGGCTCCTAAGGTATCCCTTCTGCTCCCAGAAGCAATTGTCACTGGAGTCTTCTTTAGATCTCTAAATATAACAGATGCTTTTAGACCCTAACATAGCAAATCCCTATGTTTTTAGTACCTCTTATGGCATCAGCAGAGGCAGCTAAAGGTGTCACTCCTAAGATCTACCTTCAACCTTTCAAGATGACACTCACCACCAACTATATGGTATTACTAATTTCAGAATTGTGTTGAAGGGAAAGAGAAGTTGACAACAGCTGTATTTTTCTAAATAAGTCACATATAGCTAAAATACTTGTAGAATCCCAGTACATATTTCCCTTTTAAGCTCTTTTAAATATAAAACAAATTTTCACAGAATGAGCTGCTTCAATTAAAACCATGGCAGGGTTATGCAAAACTGGTGCTGTAGGTATCAGAAATTAAACTAAGGCATAGATTTCTTATTCAGACAAACTAAATTGCAAATTTAATAAAATATTACCTTTTGAAAACGTTTGGCAGCATTCCTATAGTTTTGCAGTTAATTTGAAAATGTTAGATTTCTAACTGGCAACACTTAAGATTACTGAAGGCTGCAGATCACTAGGGTTACTCTTAAAACAATTATGACGCTGATTCTTGGGGTTAAATGCCGGTCCTTATGGTCTTCGACCCCCAATGCCGCAGGACCTAATGGCTCCCTTTCAGATCAACTTATGCACCAGAATTAAACTGTTTAGTAGTAAAAGGTGGAGTGCTCCTCCTACTCTTTATATACCCCCCACACATCTGTCACAGAAACACTGTAAGGAAATGTAAACAATAGGCTCATTCAGGCTAGATGATGCCATGGCCCTCAACAAGTAGCAGGCGGCACAGCCACTCACCAGGCCATAGGTAATCTTCTTCCTAACCCTGTCGATGTCCGCCTTCACAGGAAGTGCAGCCAATCAGAAAAAGAGAACCCAATGAGCACGCCAATCACATTCACAATAAACGAGATGAAAGTAAAGTTGCGGGGCAGAGTCTGCAATGGTCTGAAGGTTAGTAGCTGGGGGGGCAACTAGGAAGTTTGCAGTAGCTGTGTTGGTGATTTGAGTGGAGTGCAGGTCCTTGGTTGAGACAGTGCATGATTTTAGAGGTTAAGTGGCTTGAAGAAGGGGGAAGGAGAATTTGAGAATGGGATTCAAGAACAGAAATCATGACCTCTAGACTACAAGGCCTGATACTGTTTTCCCAGGCACAGGATCTGTCCTAAATACTTCCAATCACTGGGCACTAATGCCACAAGAATAAGTATACTTCAGAATATAAATTATAGGGATGTAGAGTAAAATGTACTTTACAAAAATATTAACCAAACAATACCTACCTTTATAAATACTGTTGAAAAAATGTTGAAAAGAATCCAAAGGCCAGACAAAAACACTTCATAGGTTTTGTGGAATGAGATAGATTACTACTACAACTTCACTCACACAAACCTGGGGACAAGTGTTTGATGGTGGATTCAGTTAAACACTTCTATCAAAATTAGCTGATGGAAGATGCTTTGCCGTCTGTATTTGTACTCTATACTAGTATAGCTATAGTTTGTAGGTGTTTATTTTCGTAAGATATGGGGCACAGAATCTGGATCAAATCGAAGACACTTTTGTGTGAAGGACTTGCTTCCCCTGGTGGCTGACAAAGATCTACGTTGAACAACTAAATATGGAAATATTACAATCTTCTTCCGTCAGGATATCGGTATTAGGATGACAATATTTTAAGAGAGTTAAGACTCTCGTAAATGAAAGAGCATTTCTATTAACTGTATCTACACCAGCAAGGTGGCCCACTTCTGCTCCAACAGCTCAGGTTTAGAAATGCCGGTGTTTATAATTTATGGACCCTTCAGAGCTGCAAACAGTCCAACTGACCCACACAAGCGAGGAACTGCTGTTTAGTAGCCACTTACAGGGAGACATAGGGCATTTCCATGAAACCAAAGTAGTCTGAGTTGAATTAAGAAGAGTGAATAGGTACTGCAGCGAAACAAACAAATATTTTTGAAACACAATACAAGGATTATTCTGAGAGCTTCTAAAACGTTATTTCATAAACAGTCCAAGACTCAAGTATTCACCTTTAAGGGAGCTATCAGGATAACAAAGCAATAGTCACATCACCAAGAAAACAGCATCCAACATGTGTGATATTTGGCTGGGTTAATGCAGCTTCTGGATAGGATTCTGAGAGAGTCGACTCAACTGTTTATTGTTCCAAAAGGAAGCAAGTTGAGTAATGGGTAATAACCCACATTGAAATCTGAAGAAATGTATCATTATGTAAGCAATAACTACTTTGTAACTAGCATTTTAGTATTAACAGGACAATCACCAAACATTAACTTGTATTTTATGCAATGATATGTTACTAAAAAACGATGTGAGTCCTCAATAAAAAAAAGTACTATATAAACCCCTTACTAACCCCGCCTACTAGAATCCCTCCTGCCCCTTTCACTGTAAGATTGGTGGAAAAGGAGAGGAATAGCAGAAAGCACATAATGAGTAGTTTCATGGGGAGAAATACCTCCAGTTGCTGAACCTGTCTCTGTGCATCCACCAAATCCTGCTCTACTGAGGTGAGTGAACGGTCCAGACGCCCTTTCTCTGCTGAAAGACGCATGGTGTCTTCCTCAGTCTTCAGCTTCTCACGCTCCACCTGAAAACCAAACAATATTGCTTTTTTTTTTAGATTTGCTTTTATTTCTTGATATAGCACCAAACTCCCAAAGAATAGTGTCCAGGCACTGCAGCATTCCAGGTAGGAAGTAGAGCGTGATAATTTCCATAACGAATGTAACAAAAGAAACGTAGGCACACCACATCAAAAGTTAATAGTACAGCTCATTTGTTTTTAATCTTAAAGTTTGCAAGGTGACACAGTCCGACACATCAGAAGTTAACAATATGCCTTATGTGATTTTACTAATAAATCTTAGAGCTGCAAGATGAAACTGTGAAGCTCTTGTGAGAGGCTGGGCCAGTGGGCTGTAACTTGAATATGTAGAGATTTACCACTTTTTGTTCCTTGGTCCACCCTGGGACAGACAATTTTTATTAGATTGTGACACCTGGCAAGAGGTGCTGAATATAATCAAGCCGAGAACGGATTTGAACACCAAGTGCAATGCCTTAATCATCACTCACTGGCGGGAAAAAACTTTGCTGCATGATTAGGAAAAGCTATGATGTCCTGCCATGAACACTGCACCTCTCTCGCCCAAGGTTCTTTCTCCACTAAACTCTATAATCTACAATGCCACTGGAGAGTGCCTATGTTTTTACTGTGCTTTTCATCAAGGAGTCACCCAAAGAGAACCAGAGGAGCGACTACCCATTTACCCAAGTTAGGATACTAGGGATCATGACAGCACAATCAAAGACCAGGGATACAGGCCTTTCTTCCTGTTTATCTGTGTGGAGTCTGCTTACTGGCTCTCCCTGGTAAAGGATCAGTGATTCCCCATTTCTGGAGTTTCTTGCCTATCATCATGTGTGGGACAGGAGTGGGAGACTTGTGTGTTGTGTCTACATTTCGCTCTGTAACAGAGGGAAAGTGATGTCCCCTTGGCACATTGTGTGCATGGGTGCACACAATAGTGATCTCTGCAGGAGATCTCATAGACTTTACCTAACCGGTGAGGTGGAACTCAATCACCTGGCTGAAGCACGCAGTTCGGTGATATATAGACACAGTAAAAGCAGAGAATCGGAACATGCAGTTACAATATCGCCCTCAAGAAGCAACAATTACGGTTGCAAAACTTGTGTTGGCTTGAAGTGTTTAATGCAAACGCACAATTAATAAATATATAAAAACATAGTTTACAAATGACTGAATTCTAAAATCCTTGTACGAAATGTGAGTGTGACTATGGACTATAAGCTAACAAAAGATATATGAATGAATTTTGAGGATCACATCTGAATACAAAAGAAGAATCTATCTGGTGTGTACTCAATAAAAGTATTGATAACGCACTTCTATCTTTGGATAACAGTCACACTTTAAATAGAATGTGCATTTGAAAATTGTCAGTTTCTGCCACTTTCTTCACCAGTGGCTTGAAGGACAGCCAACTATCAAAGAAAAACCTGTCTTTTACTTTCACATCCAATTAGAGGATGCAGGTTCAGTTACTTGCACAACACAAACTGTTGTCCAAGAGTATATCATCACTTCTCTCAATGAAGTCTAGTCAAATCATCAGGATATTTCATCAAAGGAACGCACTGGCAGGCAGAGCTCCCATGACCTGGACAGGCTGAAAGTGTGGTCTTACGCCTCCATAGAAAAACCAACTTTCCACAGCCACGCCCTCATTAGGAACAACTGCCCAGATGAAAGAGAAGGTGGGGGAGTTGCAAAAAGTTCAATCCCATTTTTTAAACACACAGTGCTGCAGCAAACCCAGGGCTGAAATCATCACCTCTTATGATTGTGGCCTCATTTCCATGCATTCTTTGAATAAATCACTCTCCTGAATCAAATCCCAGATTTATCACAATATTGAAAAGCGTTTTTCAAATTTTATTACCAACAACACAAATCCTATTCGACTGGCCAACTTTAACTAGTAGATCAAAAAACAAGACTTTTCAAGACTTTGCAGATGTTGGCAAGGGAATGTCCTCTGCATGGTGTACTGTCGGATTCCCAAGCCCTCAGTGCTCGATTTAAAGTATCTTATATCATTCCTTCTGGTTTTGACCCCTGCCTCACACTAATCTACTTTGCGTACAAAGGCAGAGGGCTGTCCTTTAACATGAGTGAGGCCCAAGACCTGCTGTGTGACCTAAATGGGCCCACAAAGAATACCCTCAGTTAACTGACAGAGGGATACCATCCCTGTTGTGGGTTTAGCTCGCAGAGGAGTTGTAGCCGCATAACATATGTTGAGAATTAGTATTAGTGAGCGGACCTTTTTATCAGTGTCTATAGAGAGCAGGCCTACAGGGCCATTTATGTAAAGTTCTGCTTCCATGCCTTAACCCAGATCTGTACACTAACATCCCACATGTGTGTTATACATTGGCATATGTGGCATGTGTACTGCATATAGTGAGTTAGCCAGGGTAATGGATGCCTACAGGTTACATTTTTGAAAGCCCCTGGCTTGTTCTTGGAGGGAGGAGTGACACAGAGGGATATGGGGTAAAAAAGGATCTAAGGCTTCTTTAGAAATTCAATTAGGTCCTTTGTTGAGAGGAGCTACTGATTATTCTTCCTGAGCACTGCCATTTGGTAGATGATGGAGGAGAAGGGTTCGACTGCAGTTTCTGTTGTTAAGGTGAAGAGGGTCCTTTAGGTTAAGCCATCATTTTGGCTCTTTACTGATCACAGTAAATTCTCTGCTGTGCGAAGACTCCCTGCATAAATGTTGCACATTAAGGATAGTTTAGATGAGAAGAGAACCAACCCACCCAAAGTGCCATCAAAGAATCCCCACCCTCTGCTTAATCCGTATACAAGTGGGAGCCACTAACAAACTTGCTGTTTCATTTCCAAGTTCTCTTCAATCAAGGAAGGGACAGCTCTACACATTATACTCAGAGGACTGCTGTGCAACCAGAGCTGATGTCTGCCTGACAGTCATCTTAATAAAGGTGAAGGGACATCGCTTGGGGTCCAGACTGTTTGCAAGTAGTTAAATGTCTGACTTGGATCGCCTTGAAGCCTAAGTGCTTCTGAGAGGGGGAAGAAGCCTGCAAGCCCTGCAGAGGTTTGACTGACCTGAAGCGACAGAGCAGCTTGACCTCCATTGCTGAAGCCGCTGGTCTAAGGAAGAATGAAGAGAGTGATCTGTGTTCCATAAGGCAATAAGATATGGGCTGCAAACAATCTGGGTGGATGTTTTCCTAATTAATCTCAGATGGTGATTGTCACCCGTGCCTCATAGGAGCTTGCGGCAAAGGTAGAGATTATGGTAGATGTTTTGTACTGATTTGACCACCATCAAGAAATTTTGTGCCCGAGGTGGAGTGTGCCATCACTCAGACGTTTGTGCCAAAGTGGACTGTGCCGTTGACGTTCAAAGTCTGTGCCTGAGGAATTATATGTTACTGCATTTGTGACCTCCACAGTGGCTGCCCTCAAAGTGCTATGACCTTGGCGGCTTGCTGACTGAAACTTACTGGTGTCCTAGAACAGGGTCCATGCATTCCTGTGCGGCCATCATATGTCACGTCCACTGTCATTCTGCAGAGGTCCTCCCCGGATCGTTAGTCAAACTTGCAGCCAGAGCATCTTTCCATGAAGAGGAAGTGAAGCGAGATGCGTGATGGAGGCCCCTATAGCTAGCGAAACTAAACTCCAAGGTCTGCACTGTGATAAGACTGTGAACCCAGAGCCTTGCTAAAGTCTCTGAATGCTAAGAACTGAAACTATTGATATTTGCATGGCAGACTCTCACTCCTGAGGTTGAGATATACTGAGTCTTGAAAAGGGGGGTGTAGAGGGTACCCGAGAGAAGCATGCTGGGGTAAAATACAAAGCGTAGTAGCCCAAGTGCCTGTAAAATAATTTTGCCTCTGTTTTATGCTGTGAAGGATTGTTTTAAGTGTGTACCATAATTTTCTTTTATCAAAGGAAAGCACTGGGGTGATCAATCAGTTATTGTGCTGCTGGATGTATGCTGCCTGCTGAGTTTTGAGCACCCCCCAAACTACCACCCTGAGAAACGTGACTCCTCGCCACAGCTACCAAAGAGGGTCAAATGTTGACCCAGATTACAGAGCTGTAGCAAGGCAGATCCTTCAGCAAGAGACATCAGAGGCCCACAACCCTAGTCTACAACCCTGAAGCGCCTCCTTGCCCCATGGCCTGCCAAACAGGGTCTGCCAGTAATTACTTCTATAACTGCAATTCCCTGCAGTTTATCCCTAACTCTATTTGCCAGGCCAGGCTTAATTTGGACCTACTCTTTCCCCCAAAGGAATTGATCAAAGAAGTTAGTCATTCCGATCACATAGATCATTGTTTTTACTTTTCACATTCCGCCCACACCCAATCATCACACAATTAAGTTAAAAACAAAATTACCTCATCTAATTGGAAACGAGTGACTGAACCATCTTTTTTAGGTCACACCAACAGCGCCCTTATCTTACACGTCCTGGTACAGGACATTCAGAATTGTGTTCGTGGATCATCTCTTCACTTGATAAAACTCCACACTTATTTAAATTGACCCAAAGATTTAAACCAGACTGAAGCAAAAACATACAGCTGTGCCATGGGTCTCCAAATCATTAAACCTCCACACATAAAATACCAAAACCGCTGAAAGAGGCTGACTCTGTCACCCTGATTAGGACTCAAGTAAACTTTACATACCTAAACTCAACCTATACAAAAGTCCTAAAAGAGGCATGGTGGGCCTAATACACAAATAAGTGAACAAAAATTAAATATAAATTTTCAGTGTAATTGAAGCACTGATAGTTCAGCCAGTTCATCAGAAGAGTTTTACTATACAACTGACTGATTTATTCACAGAGAAATACAACCTGATTTGGAAAAACATTCCCAGATCAAACAATTCGCCTATGACTAAAAGGTACGTCTATTGCACCTATGACAAACTGGATCTAATCCTAGACACAATAAAACAGCTCACATTCAGTTCAGCTGTAGATGCTCTTCCTATTAAATTATTATACGTATTAGATCCTTTATTAAATAAAGCTTTAACGTCCATCTTCAACTCCTTATTAATGCCTAGATCAGTCTCAGTTGAATGGAAAGAGGGTCTAGTCTGCCCATGCAACATATCAGAGCTGATCTTTAGGTAACCAATAATTATTGTCTGCTCTTGATAATGCCAGTAGTTACCAAAATTCTGGAAAAGCATGTAGTGAAACAACTTAACTCATCTCGAAATAAATCCATCCTTGGTGATGTTTAGTTAGGATTCAGCCCAGGTTACACACAGAACTAGCTCTGTTGGCAGTGACAAATCATCTCAGGATGGCAGTGGATGTTGGCAGTGTCAATGCACTAATGTTATGTGATCTGTTGGATGCATCAGACACCGTAGACCAAGTCATCCTCCTGGACAGACTGTGTCATTCTGCTTGAAAAAGAGAAGAACCAGGAAAGGGCAGTTCCCCTTATACCTATGGCTGACAAAGAATTGCACTGGGAATCTATTGCTCTAAGCTCTTTATTTTTTAACTGTGGAATTCTGCAGGGTTCTGCCCAGTCCCCCTATTTATTTGATGTTTATGTGACATCACTAACCACATTGATCCAAGCTTGTGGCTTAAAGTTCTACATCTACTCCATTGACCCAAATTCCTGTTCCTCCATAATGGCCCCCAACAAGTTGTCAGTAACCTCAGACACCGTCTCTGTGATGTAAAACAATGGAAAAATCAGAAATTATTAAAACACACTTGTACTCCACAGAAGGTATGGTGTTTGGCAGCAATCCTTCACCATGCACTTCTTTTTGGCCTGGAAAATTTGGAAACACCTCAGTTATTCTTTTAGAATCGTAAGCATTAATCTGGATGGAAACTTCAACATGAAAGCCCAAGTGACATAAGTCGCAACAGTGTGCAGCTTCAATCTTCAGAAAATCACCCCCTTCTGACAGAAGATGGGTTATTGAACTGCTGTAATCACCTTCATTGTCTCTAAACTGTACTACTGCAACTCAGCCTATTTAGACTGGAAAAAAGAGCTTCACCGCCTACAGAGCATCCAAACTCTTCTATTTCTCAAAGCTGTGTGCTTCTTTAGATCTACTGCCTCTACTTAAATAGCTGCACTGGCTACCAGTTCACACCAGCGTCCATTTCAAGGTTCTACACCTGTTGCACCATACAACTGACACCCCTTACGCCCATCTAATTTTTGTGATCATGCATATGTTACAACCCTGTAATGGAGAAATGCTCCTTTAATCAGCTGCTGCTCCAGATCCCCAAAGTTCACACATTTAGCATGGGCAGGGCATTTTCCTACCTCAGCAGAAAAATGTGGAACAAGCTCCTTTTTTGAATAGGATCTACTATATCACATATGATATTCAGGAAAAAGATACAAATCTTATTTAGGAAATGATCTGGTAATAGGAACCCCCTTTCTGTGCCACGAGACATGCAGGTGTATGCTGTGCTTTACACAACTTCTATAACATAACTAGGGTGTCCTCTTTTCAGTGTTTGTTTTGTGGGTTTCAGTGGTGTATTCCAAACTTTTTTAAATCAGTGCTTATGAGTTTTTATTAAGCTGCCCCACTGCCCCAAATCGGAACAAAATCTGTGTTTTTCCATTGTTTAGAAAATGTGTTGTTTTTAAGTGATTGTTATAAAGCTCATATTTAATTTAAAGGAGAATTAGAAGGAGAGGGGTACTTAGTGTTTCCCACTAGTAGTGTGTCCAATGGACCTATGATGGACTGTTTTAAGCATAAAAAGTCTGTGTATTGGAATCTCAGTCACATCTCATTACCCTCTCCCACATCTCATTACCTCTCACATTCACTCTGTCAAGACTCTGTCTGCTTTACAGTACTAACCATGGATTAAAAAGTAAGATCAGTATATTCAAATGTTTTGATTAACAAATTCATCAACATTTTTGGGGTTCATTCACCTACAGCATGGAATCTTGTGAAACCTAAAACATTTTGAATTACACCAAGTTAATTTGTAGCCTTGCATTCTAAATCACCTGACATTTGATGCTTTAAGCAGGCTCTCATTGCCTGACAACATTAAGGTGGTGCTGCTCTTGCGTGAACATTCATAGCTTCCAAGTGCGCCCATGGTAATGTCAGATATCACATTGTAATCTGTGTCTTTAAATGCTGCAATTAACATTGTAAATACGTGCTCAAAAACCTCAGCAGCAAAGTACATTTGGAAAAAACACCATGATCCTCCGAAGGTATCACACATAACAATGGGACACTTTGCAGTTATGAATTTTGTTAGTTTGTGGAAGGTTTTGTGTCATGTTTTCACTACTGTCCTATGTGCATGGTTACTGCTCTCCTTTCCCAGGTACCTGTCACTACATCTTGCATTGAATATTTAAAGCCTGGGGTGTTACGCAGTTGACCATTCAATAACGACTTGTTAGAAAAGGGGGCTGATGTATCAAAGGGTTTCACCATTTCTTCGTCTGTGGGAAACTGGGATCAAACACATTGGTTAACATTCTTATGACTCAGCCATTTCACCCATCATTGAAAAAATTAAACACTGCAAAATATAAAATATGATTTTGATATTCCCACAATCGCTACAGTGTACACAATAATTAGATCAAACCTAAATGTACCTCTAAACCCTGTATCTTTGAATCTAAGCACACAAAAAAGGAGGAGAAGAAAGAAACAATATCTAAGTTACATACCTAAACAACAAAACTCAAGCAGGATACTCTTAGACCAGTCTTTTTGCTATTAACATGTATAAAGAAATTACATTATATTGGTCCCTTCAGAATGAAATGACTCATTCATGCTAACTTTCTTTATTTGAATGTCATTTCAGTTTGTGGTTGTGCAGGTGTTTATCAGTGTTTATATGCATACACTGATGAGAGTGGTTTCTCTTTCAGATGGGTTTTATCAGTAATTATAGGTCAAAACTTCAAACAGGATAGCCTAAACATGACAGAACATAACTTCCAAGAATGTATGTATGTTACGCTTTATAAAACTTCTAGAACATAACAAAATATAACTCCTAAGAACAGGCTCATGACAGATGAAGATCTAGAAGACCAAGGTTCATACATAAAACAGGCCTTCAAAGACCCAAGTCAACAACAGATACTAAACGCCAACGACAGAGGCACAGCACTCAGTCTCAACACCCAAAACCAGAGATTAGGACACCAGGACCACTGTCAAGACATAGGTACCCAAATAAGGAAAATATCTTTGGGATAGCAATAGGATAAGGCTCCAAAGACAAGACGATTATCTGCTAGAATGTCCTTCCTCTTTAAGCAACTTTTTAGTCTGAGTGACGTTAGGGAGAACCCATGACAATCATGCATGGGTCTGTGTAGGAAAGTAGCCTCTTTCTAGCATGGTTACCCCACTTTTTGGCATGTTTGTCAGTGTGTTTGACTGTATTCACTGGGGTCCTACTAACCAGGAACCCAGTGATTATGCTCTTTCCTTTAAAACTGGTTGCTGGAACCTTTTTCACCCCACACGTGGCTAAATGGTACCCCCATGTAAATCCCTAGTATATGGTACCTAGGTACCCAGGGCAATGGGCAATGAGGTACCCAGCCAGGGGATCCCTATGGGCTGCAGCATCTATTATGCCACCAATAGGGAGCCCATGCCCATGCAAAGTGCTCTGCAGGCCTGTCATTGCAGCCTGTGTGAAAGGGTGCATGCACCCTTTCACTACCAGGGCACTGTAAGTCACCCCTATGGCAGGCCCTCATAGCCCAGAGGGCAGCACGCAAGTATCTGTGTGTGAGGCCACCTCTGCATTAGCAGAGGTGCCCCCACAAACTCCAGGCACATTTTCATGGACTTTGTGAGTGCGGAGATGCCATTTTACGCTTGTACAGAATGGTAACTCCGAACCTGGGCATGTTTGGTATCAAACATGTCGGAATCATACCCCAATACTGTTGCAAGTATTGGAAGTATGATTCCATGCACTTGGAGGCCCCCATCATTGTTACCACCAGTCTTACAGGGTTTTACGGGCAGCCCAAGCTGCTGCCACCCCTCAGACAGGCTTCTGCCCTCCTGCTGCTTGATCTAATCAAGCCCATGAAGGCAGAACAAAGGATTGGGAGAGGGAGGTAACACCCTCTCCCTTTAGAAATAGGTGTGACTGGCTTGGGAGAGGTAGCCTCCCCAAGCCACTGGTATGCTTTGAAGGGCACATTAGGTGCCTTCTGTGCATAAACCAGTCCACACCGGTTCAGGGACTCCCAGTCCCTGCTCTGGTGCGAAACTGGACAATGGAGAGGGGAGTGACCACTCCCCTGTCCATTACCACCCCAGGGGTGGTGCTCAGAGCTCCTCCAGAGGGTCCCTGGGTTCTACCATCTTGTTGTCAAGGATGGCAGGGAACTCTGAGAGCATCTGAGTGGCCAAGCCAGGCAGGTAACATCAGAGCCCCTCCTGATAGGTGCTTACCTGGCTAGATGACCAATACCCTTTCAGGGCTGTAAGGGGTGTCTCTCTTGGGGGGGGGTCCTCAGATTCGGCTTGTAAGATTCCAGCAGGACTCCTCTGCAACCTCCACTTCGACTTCTGGCCTCCGGAACAGCGACTGGAACATCCAGGACCCGAAAAGCTAAATCCAAGAAGAACTTTTCTCCAACATTGTTTCCAGAACACCTTCCAGCAACTGCAAATTTTTTACCAGATGTGCATCCACTGAGGATGGCGTGTCTTCAGACTGCATTACAAGAAAGAAGGAATCTCCCTTGGAGTGAAGGAGTCATTCCCCTGCATCCGCAGGCACCTGCTACAACAACGGTCGGCGGTCGGCTGTGTGGATCTCCTCTCATCTTAAGCTGCATGGAGCCTGTATCACGGATGGTGTTCTGGAGTAGTCCCCTTGGTCCTCTCTGCCACCTGTCCAACTTTGGTGGAGGTAAGCCTTGGCCTTCCCAAGCAGGACAGTCCCCCCATGCACTGCGTCTTTTGCAGCTGCCAAGGCTTGTTTTCATCTCCTCTAGGGGATCTTCAGACAACGTGTAGCTCCAGTCCTCAGCACTCCTTCCTGTGATTCACAGCCCTCTGCGTGGTTCACCTGCGGCGTGGGACCCCCTTCTGTAGTGCTGCATGGGCTCCTTCTGCAACTTCTGTATCCACGTCCTGTGGGACTCCTGTGGGTGCTGCCTTCGCTTCTGTGGGTCTTCTGGGTTGCTAAGGGTCCCCTGTGACTCTCCCTCCTGAGTTATGTCCTTCTGGTCCCTGGCAGCACCACTTTTTCACTACCTGCGAGTTTGCCTTTGCCAAGTATTGTCAGTGGAATTCCTGCACCAGCACCAGTCTGCAATCTTCACTCAAGCGTGGGACATATTCTGCATCCATCAGGAATTATTCCCCGGCTCCAGGGCTACAGTGCTTACCTGTTCTTCTTCACCATAGACCAACTCCTGTAAGTACAGCTGGGTGTGTAGTAGCTCCTACTCCTCCACTGTGACTTTCGGACGTGTTTTAGTCGCTCCATATTTCACTCGCTCCGGTTCAAGATTCTCTTTCCGTCTTTCCTCTACATCAACGGTATTGTATTTCCGTTCTCGTTTTCCCATTCTACACTCAGTCTTCTCGGGCTACCTCCACATGGCATAGAAGAACATGCTACCCTGATAGAACAAATACTGTTTCGATTCTACCCCCGATGGAACAGCAAATTTAAATACAGGATCACCCCCAGGTGTGTAATCTTTGCCTGTCTCCGGATCACCACGAGGCCACCTGCGACGCGTACCGATCATTTCGATCCAACAAGGCCCTTCAGGACTGACAAGCTCGCTGGCTGGAAATGGGACACTCATCCCAAGAGCATACCCTGGACATTTCCGGTGAAGAACATGCACAGGAAGAGCCAGAGCAGGAGGAGGCTTTTTCCATGCATGACCCAGACTCCGATCTACAGTTCAGTATTGAAATCCAGAGGTGCAGAGTCTCATGGAATAGGACCCATGACCCTACACTATCCTACGTGTTGCAGTACCACATGGCGGTGGCATTGTCAGTGAGAACCTGTACCAGCTTGACTTTGATGGATGGCAAAAAGGCGTTTGGGCACCAGACAAATGACCCACAGCTACAACAAACTGATATGGAGCCGGCTTTCCCCTGGATACCCGCATCCTCTGATCTCTACCTCCATTAGTTGACCTCCCCAACACAGCAGTGACACATCCATCACCACTGTCAGATCTGGATACGGAGAGAGGTCTGCCGCTGGTTCAATTGCAGTTGAGCAGCTACCACTGCAGATCATGCAACATCACCATCGAAAGTCCCACTGGGACTTCAAATTCCACTGCAGAGCCCGCAATCTCCATCTCAAATAGTTGACAAGCAACATGCATTTGGTTAAAAGGCCAAGAAGCACCAGAGCTGCTCTTGGCCAAAATCCTGCAAAGAGCTTGAAACATCTGGATAATTGCCTGCATGCCAGTTGTCAAGGTATGCCTAACCACCGCAGACAGGCAGCAACCACTGCCATCACTTTAGTGAACACCTGAGGGGAACAGGTGAGGCCAAAGGGGAGAAAAACAAACTGAAAATGCTCTTGGCCTACCTTGAACCAACCATGTTATTAGTACCAGTTGGGGGAAGGGTTCTAATATGATTTATTGGCAAGGTATGGATGCTTAGAGAAGGAAAATATGTGACAGTGAGACATAACTCTTTAACCTTTTGTGAGTTACCCCCTCCACTCCCAAGATACCTTGAGGTAAATGGAAATGTTTTCATAATTATAATTATTGTCAATTGTATTATTAAAAATTACAATAAGTGTGAATATATACATTGAATATAAATATATTAGTAATTATTATAATGTAAAGTATGCCAATTAAAGTTTATAATTTGTTTATTAATTTATTTTTCCGGAGCTGGTGGTGAATGATCGTGCAGCATCATGAAGAAGACTGAAACAAGCACATTCTGTCCCTCTGACCCCCAGTGTATAGTTAATTTATGGTCAAATGTCTAGCATGGAATTATGCTGACATGCCCGCAGGACTACTGATCACGGAAAACTTTGTTAGAGGCAGCTCAAGTAAGGAATCACATTCTACTGTTCGACTTTGCAAAAAAATGTGGAAAGCAACATGGTTCCCCAATTATTTTACCCCAGGAAGAGCAGGAGCCTGTTTATTATGAAGAGAGATTCACAGACTATTAAGTGAAAAGCTGAAACAAGTGTCAGTGATCATGCTGGAACAAGTGAATGCACAAGTAAACACTTAAATAGAAGAACATCATTAAAGTAAAATGTGTATGCTGAGGAATGTATATTTTGTGAAAAGATAAAATGCTACAAGGGAACATCAACACGTGAGAAATTAATCAAGGACACGAAGCTTAGAGTTGACAAAAGGCTTCCGGAGTGTGTAACCATTAAATGTGAATCAAAGATCTTAGCAGTTTGTAGTTGGGACATAGTGGCCTCAGAAGCCCATTATAATGCATCTTGTTGTAGGAACTATGCAAAGGTTAAAGCAAAGCCAGAAGATCATGCATCTAGCATTCAAACCGATGATCACTATAAAAATATGAGAGATGAAGCATATGATGAACTATTTCAATTCATTAGAACTGTGATTATTCCTAACAAAGAGGTAGTACGCGTGACGACTCTCATTGAAAGGCTTGAAACCCTCATGGCGTGCAGAGGAATACAGGGAACAGACAAATCAAACAAGAAGTGTATTAGAAGAAAATTGGACTCCCAGTTCGGTGACAGCCTCCACATATTCACAGATAACCAAGGAAAATTATTGGCCCCACCTGATAGTGTCATACTAGAGGACGATGTAAGAGAAAAACAGAGTTTGAAAAGAGAATTATCAGTTTTAAAGGTTAAGGCGACAAACATGAACAAGATCATTGATAAAACATCATAGCACATAAGAACAATGATTAAAAAAACTTGACATCAACAGCACAGCCATATCATCTATCAGACTCTGTTAAAAGATTTATTTGCAGTGCCTGATTACCTTAAATGGTTCCTATTGGGTCTTCTGACTGCAGAGTCAGAAAACACAAAGCTGTGCAGAAGGGTCACCTTACTTATGCAATTTTTCAGTCAGGACATTTTATATGCAGTCACAAATGGCCAGCAGACACCTCCCAAGCAATTGTTGCTCCCATACACCGTAAAAACACTAACAGGCAATGTTGAAATAATTCCCACTCTAAACAGACTTGGTCATGAGATTTCATACTCACAACTGGAAGAAAAGGACACCGCTTTGTGTCTTCAGAAACTTGCTGCTACTTTAAATGAGAAAATTGTTCTTCCAGTTGACATTCAGCCTCATGCTTTACTAACTTAGCATGGGATAACATTGATAAGCTGGAAGAGACTCTTACTGGTAAAGGGACAACTCATCAAGTATGCAGTATAGCTGTGTAGCCCAAGTTGTTTGGACCACACACTTCTAAAGCTCCTAAAACAAAATCAAAGAACATTGACCACCACTAATACTGAAGAACTGTTCCATGTTTTCCAAAGTCATGCCAGAATGTGTTGCCTAGTTGAAGCTTGCACAAAATAAGAACATAATCTAGGCAGTTATAAAACAAGAAGAGAGCCTCGCACAGATAATACCAAGTTGGACAGGATTTAACATCAGTACTAGAGACCTAGTTAGCGCATCACAGGACTCCATTGGCTACTTGCCCACCATTAATGTCCCTCCAACTGAATTGACAACTGTTTCTGAAATTTTGTAACAGTCAGAGCCATGGATGTAATTTAGAGGTTGCAGCTGCGAAAGCTGGTTTGCCCCTTGGACTCCTGGAACTGCCTTTGCAATTCCTGGCTTCCAAGGTGGCACGATCAGTGCCTCGAACTCAGATGCAGCCTGTGCTTATGGACGTTGGTTGGGGTTCCACTTTTCTGGCTTTCTGTTAATTTTAATTACATAAATAGAGAATAATTATTATTCGCTATTAGTGTAATAAAAATGGAATACAATTAGCTGGAATATGACCCTATCAAACAGTTAAGGTAAGTAAAATGCTTTTAAATGTATGTTGTATGCGTTCTTGCAGGTGAGAGTGTGTTTATTTGAGCGACATTGCGCACGTGTAAGCATATGTGTGTGCCTAACTAAAGATCAAATGGTATGTGATGTCACTTCTGCTATCCCTGGCATTTTGGTGAACTGACACCCATGGTTAGAGCTAATAAGGGAATCACTAAATTTGGCAAACATTATAGTGGTCATGGATCAAGCTCTCTACACTAAAGCAACTGAGATCGCGTGGCAGAAAAAGCAGCGCACAACAAAATCATTCTTGGAATAGGCACCTTTCACGTCATTTGTAATGTCAAGTCCATTCATGTCCATTCTTGGAAAACGCATTCAAAATGATGGCCTCCGTGACCTTTGCATTGAAGCAGACATGATAGCAGAAGGATCAATATCATCAATACTACGAGGTTTTATGTACAATCCTGTGATTCGAGTACACAAGTGTGTGTATGAAGCTATGTTGAGACTGGCTTGGTTGGAATTTATCCCCTGCGTGGAGAAGAATTACAAACAGAACATTGAGGTAGTCTACTTCTTCATTGAGGATGTTAATGACTCTGCAAAAGATCTATGCCAACAGAGATTAGACAACCTTTTGCAGAATGCTGCCTTTGACAAAGTAAAAAAGTTTTGGGATATATTCCTGGAACAGCCTTGTCATGACAATGGAGATCTCTCTGCATTTTGGATGTCGTATGTGGATATTGTTGAAAATGTCTTGCTGGCTCTGCTGCATCCTGCTCGAGAAGGAAGTTGGCATTTACATCTTACCATCAGCCGCTCTATGATCCCATGGTTGTTTGCGTACAACAGGATGAACTACTCTAGTTATCTTCCTGTATACTATGCCGAAATTACATTACTTGCAAAGAAACATCTAGAGATACACCACAACTTCATCAACGGATGTTTTTAAGTTCAACTGTCAGAAGTGATATGTTTGGACAAAGTCTGGTTAATCAAGCCATCAAGGTAACAGTCAACAAAGACACTGAGACTGTGGGTGGCATAACAAGGTTCAACCTCAAGGAGGGTGCTGTGAAAATATATTATATGACGGCTGAACACAGAAGCACCTATTTGGGTCAGATAACGGAAATGGTTCATAACAATAGATCAGAGCTTACTCACGCAGACCTATATAAGTCACAAATTGAAAAAGATAACAATACTAATACGAGAGCTGTTAGTCTGTTTCAAAGCAGAATAAACCTATTTGTTGGGTCACATGATCACATTAATCGCTTCACAGCAAAAAAGGCATTTCAAGACATAGTATCCGACATAATGAAGGCACATAAAAATATAGGTGAACATTGCTATACAGACTTCAAATTTGAGCAACTTGAGACTAATCCTCCTATTAATAAGTTTCACGACCCAATGAAAATGAACAAACTAAAATCCTTCACTAACATGCCCAAGAAGACAGTGAACAGCAATGCCAGGACAATCATCATGAAAGCACACAAAGCACTATTTGATCGAATCATTGTGACAGCACAGAATCAGAACCTTCAAATGGCGAATGCACTCGCTCATCTCTTAGGACCTTTACCATGGGCTTTAGCAACTCCAGAAGGCCTGTTGCGAAAGACAAACAAAGCTGTTTTAGCAATATACATTACCCCTGCTGAGGAAATATCTGGAATTTTAGTCAAGCTGATTGACTTTATGATTCTTGTTCAGAAAGTGAAAGGAGAGGAACCAAACTTTTGTGAGGTGGCTATGTCTGTCTTGTCCATGGCTTTGCGGGAAGAAAATAGGGTAAAAAAAAGAAGAAAAATAAAATCGATGTTGTGTTTGATACGTACAATGAAACGTCTATTAAGAACAGCGAAAAAGACAATCAGAGAGGAAGTACTCGAGCACCAGTTAAGGACATCTCACCTTCCCAGATTGTCAGACAGTGGAGGAAATTCCTACGCCATGTTAGGAACAACATTTCATAGCATTTCTTGTTAACGAATGGATTATTTTGTAATAATAGAGAACAAAACACTGTTTGTGAACTGTGAAAATACACAAAATCACACCTGACTGGAGCCACAAAGTGCCCGATCTTAACAGCACAAACACGGAGAAGCAGATGGTTGTTTGTTGCAACACGCTGCACACGCTGCTAATGAGGGATGTGAGGCAGTAATGATAAGCTCAGATGACACTAATGTGTTTCATATGGGTTTGGGATTCCATGACAGAATCATGGCTAAATTGTTTCTGAAATGTGGTACTAAAATACCCATGCAAGCCCTTGACATTGGGAAAATAGCACTAACTCTAAAATGTTTTTCACCAAGAGTTGATGGTAGTTCATCTTCAGAAGCTAGTTTCCTCTTTTTGGGGCTCTAGAAGGACATGTGTGGGGCTCTTCTAAAGGGGGACTGGTGAGAGTTATTATAGGTCTCCATACATTTACCTGATGTGACACAGTAAGCACATTTGCGGGAAAAAGTAAAGTAAGTGCATTCAAAATCCTGTTTGCCAACAGATATACACAGGAAACATTTCTGCAGCTCGGAGACAAATGGGATCTCTCTGAAGAACTAATGAACAAATTGGAGCAATCCTCGTGCTTGCTGTATGCACCAAAATCTTCTGTTCATCATGTGAATGACTTGAGATATCACCTATTTTGTGCAAAGAAGGGTGAGATAGACAGTCATCAAATTCCACCTTGCAGAGACTGTCAGAAGAAACATGACGAACGTGGGAATTATCAAGCCGCTATAAGCAAGAGATATCTTCTGAATGGTCCACAGACACCTAGTTCAATTGAGAGAGGGTGGAAGTTGGGAAAACATGAGGGAGCAGAGCAACTGGTAGTGGACCGGATGGAGGGGCAGCCAGCACCTCAGGCTGTATTAGACCCACTAGCTTGCAACTGCATTAGGAACTGCAAACTGTCAACATGTGCCTCCTGTCTAAATGACCTCAAGTGCACGTGCAGACTTCCTGCCTGTGAAAATCAAAAAGAAGCAAAGACCGATGACACCTATTTGGAAGAAGATGATGACCACAAATGTGAATGATAAAATTGTGTTTATGTTCACTCATGACATATATTGCCTATGTAAGATGTGACAACTATTATTAATTGAAATTGTAAGTGAAAATTATGCATATCATCTAAATCGATAAATGAGAAATAGAATGAAGTGTTGTTATTATTTTAGGACTATACTGTTATTATTACAATTAATAACCATAATTATTTTTAAATTATATTGAATTTAACCAATCCGGTGGAATTAGATTTATTTTCCCACATATTATAATGAATTTGTATGCTATTTATCCAAAATATGAACACCATTATTTTTTAATGGAGAACACCCTCTTTAAATGCTGCCTGAAGTGCCACCACAAGTACCCACACAAAATCTGAATTCCACAGGAACACTGCGTTGGGGATTGCGAGTTCTGCCAGAGTTTCAGCCCCAGACGCAGAAGGTGACAGAGACAACATTGGGCACTCTATGCCATGGACGACACACAGAAGAAACAGTCATCCCTTAAGGAGTTTGGCGTGTTCAGCGATGATGAAGAAAGGAGAGTTCATCTTGAGAAGCTAGATTCATCTTTTTGGGGATCTAGAAGGGCATGTGTGGGGGCTCTTATGAAGGGGGACTGGTGACAATCTCTTCTCTCTTTTCCAGGACCTCAGGGAGCTGGAGCACGATCAGAACCTCACTTGTGTTCCAGCTCAGAGATTAGGGTTCTTTCAGTGTCAACTTTGGTGACAGTTTGGCTGGCGGTCTCAGCATCAGTTCCACTCCTATGCTAGTTTTTGAGTGCATATGGGTCGAGGCAGTGGTGATGGTTGGTGTGGCTCAGCACCATTCGTCAATGTCTTACTGTCAATGTCTTACTTGACATTGAGGGTAGCTTTCAAGGTCAAGTGGCACCTCCTGACAAAAGCTGCTCCTGAAGGAAGGTGCCTCTTGAGGCTGTGCTCGGAGTTCAATGCCAGTCTCCCTTGGGAGCAGTGTGCTACCTTGACATGCTTTCGATGTTGAATCATTAGACCCTCGTGTGGTTGAGTAGGGATAGGGGCCCTGGGTGTGGTCTTGGTCTTTAGGCCTGTGAGCCTCAAGAAATGGCACTCCTCCTCGTGTTGTGACTCTGAAGCCTCGGAGGATAGCACTTCTGGGCTCTCCTGCTCCTGTGCCACCAGAAAACCTAATGTACCTGCTACTTTTTCATTGGTGCTAAAGACATCTTCTTTCCTGAAGATGTTGGAGGCACAGGATTTAATAATGTGCCCATAACCTATGTTGGTCCAACCAGGAAATTTTTGCATTGCACCTAGGGCAGAACTTGCAGGGTGTTCTCTCCACAGCACCCCCAACTGCCAAGTTATTCTCTAGGTACAATCAATGGTGTATATGAAGCCAATCATCGGTGAGGGCTCCCCACTGTGTTCCGGCAAGAAGTCCTCTGACACGTTGCCTCAAAGGTGGACGGGCGGCAATGGACAGTCTCTGTGGCTAACAACAAAGAGTCAGCAACTCTTTCTCATTTGCTAGGTTTGATGATGGAAGCAATCAATCTGAGGTGAAATCTTTGTCCTGGTGCATTGTGAACCTAGGGTGGAGGAGTCAGAACATGTCCTGTGCTGAAAAACTACTTTGAACATAAACAATTTGAAAACATCTGGGCCCAACACTAGATGTTAGTATGCACAGCATGTAAATCTACAGCCATACATGCTGCGAGCATAACATTTTACAAAAACCATGACAAAACATAATAGGCATTTTCAAAGCCAAAAGTTTGGCAGCCAACGCTAGATATACAGGCTTTGCCGATTAATTTTTTCAAGCAATCATATTCCTACATTAGGTCGGCCAGCAAAAACCTGGATTTCACTGCCAAATATCTTGGTTCCACCTGAGTCCCTTGTTTGCAGCTCCCAGAGTTATCTTTGACATGTCCCATCTAAAAGGTGCAGCTCAGCCAGCCTTTCAAATGGGCAAAATTAAAATTATTCATTTTGATTGCTCCGGCAGAGATACTGCGGACAACAGATAGAAGTATCCATCTAGAATGTAACTACAGACTTTTGGCAAATTTTTGGTAAGATGGCATCTGTACCTACAAAACTGTCACTGCAGGTAGCAGCTCACAGCACATCATGCAGTCACATGTAGGGTTTCTCAAATCCGTGTTTCAAGACACCAGTCAGATGGCCAGGAGCCAGGGAATTGGCACTGGTGAGGGAGGAGCTAAATCAATTATAAGTCATGACTCAATCCTACCCTATTAATGATTAACAAGCATTGGCAGATCCAATTAGTCTTGCCTATCCAAGAGTTACTGACTGTCAATATGGCTTTACCATGTTGTAGACCAGCTTGGCAGCTGTTCAGCATGACTAAAAGTCAGTGGCATAAAGGAGAGTGGGGAGTTAAAGAGTGGTGTAGAGAGTTGTGGTGTGGTGAAGAGAAGAACTGAGTGGAGTGAGTAGCGTGTCAGAGTGAAAGGGCATAGAGCAGACTTGAGTGTCATAAAGTTGAGTAGAGTGTTGGAGTAGAGTGGAGTGGCACAGTGTTGTGGAGTAGTGTACAGCAGAGTGGAGTGGCATAGACTGTAGAGTACAGTGGCCTAGAGTGAAGCAGATTGTTGTGGAGTGGCATAGAGTGTAGAAGAGTAGTAGAGTGGAATGGCAAAAAGAGCAGTAGAGAGGCACTGAATGTCAGAGTGGAGTGGAACAGAGGGGTGTGGACTGCAGTGGCATAGAGTGGAGCACAGAGTGGAGTAGAGTAGTGTGCAATAGTGTGCCGTTGAACAGGGTGGAGAAAAGCGGCATGGAGTGGCATAGAGGGAGTCACATACAGCATCGTAGAGTAGAGTAGTGTTGTAGAGTGACATGGAGTGGAGTAGAGTGTTGTAGACTGGAGTGGCATAAAGTGTCAGAGTTGAGTATAATTTAATGGAGTAGAGCATCATAGAGTGGAGTGCTGTAGAGTGGCCTAGAGTGAAGAACAAGTACTTACTTCGGTAACACTTTGGGGGTCATTCTGACCCCGGTGGTAATTACCGCCATGGCGGAGGTTGGCGGTAGCACCGCCAACAGGCCGGCGGTGCTCCGCCGGGCATTCTGACCGCGGCGGTACAGCCGCGGCCAGAAGCGGAAAGCCGGCGGTGTACCGCCGACTTTCCGCTGCCCGTCAGAATCCTCCATGGTGTCCATTCTGACACCCCCTACCGCCATCCTGTTCATGGCGGTTCTCCCGCCAGGAACAGGATTGCGGTAGGGGGTGCCGCAGGGCCCCTGGGGGGCCAATGGCATGGGCACGGCAGGGGCCCCCGTAAGAGGGCCCCACAAAGTATTTCAGTGTCTGCATAGCAGACACTGAAATACGCGACGGGTGCACCTTCCCACTCCGCCGGCTCAATTCTGAGCCGGCATCCTAGTGGGAAGGTTGATTTGCCCTGGGCTGGCGGGCGGTCTTTTGGCGGCTGCCCGCCAGCCCAGGGCAAATCTCAGAATCACCGCTGCGGTCTTTTGACTGCGGTGCGTGTTCTGACGGCGGTACCTTGGCGGACGGCCTACGCCGTCCGCCAAGGTCAGAATGACCGCCTTTATCTTGTAGAGACTGTATCTAGCTGTAGATTCCTTACCTTTGAATTCTCCCCATGCGTCAGACTGGATCCTGACAATTATTTGTGAGTAGTATCCCTGCGTGCCGGTAGGTGGCGTTGATAGACTCCATGTCGTTTGGCATCATCTGCGCTGGAAGTAACATTGCGTTACCTATACAAGCAATACTCAGGCACACTGGTGTCCGCTTCTTTTCACAACTTTCCACATTAGAAGCGCAGATCCATAAAAAAAACTGACTACTGGTGTGTCAAAACTAGGACCCTGAAAGGGTGATCCCTGTCCCTAGAATTCCATGCGCAGAGTGGGGAGAATGGGTGGGTCAGTAAGGAACGTGCAACTAGTTATAGTCTTTACCAGATAAGACCTCACCAAAGGTAAGTAACTTGTTTATTTGATCGAGCATTCTAGCTGCAGATTCCTTATCTTTGAATAGATACCCAAGCAATACCAACTCCAGAGATAGGTCTGCAAAGCAATTTCAACCAGGTAAGGTCTGCAGGACAGAAAGGGCGAAGTGCCCATCCCTACAGCACTGGGCAGGTAGTAATGTTTAGTAAACGTGTGCAGAGACCCACATTGCTGTCCCACAGATATCCAGGGCCAAAACTCTGTGTGCTAACAGAGTGGTAGCAGCTGTATCTTTGGTGGAATGAGCTCGAAAGGGTTCAAAAGAGTGCTTTTTGGCCAGTGTGTAGCAGATCTTGATGCAGAGTACAACTCAACAAGAGATGGTTCACTTCTGCATCGGCCAACCTTTATTCACACCCACATACCCTCAAACAGTTGGTTGTCCACCCAGAACTACGAGGTACAATCAAGTTAGAATGCCAATGCTCATTTTGGGGTCCAGGCTGAGGAGTTTCTCTTCTTCCTTAGAAGGATGTGGGGTACATAAAAAGTAGGAAAGGTCATTGATTGGCCTACTTGAAAGGGCGTAGCCACTTTTGGCAAAAAGGAGGCCCTTGTGCGAAGCACCAATTTGTCAGGATATATAGAGAGGTGAGGCGGCTTGGCTGATTAGGCCTGCAGCTCACTCACTTGAGGGGCAAGTGTAATAGCCACAAAGAACGCTGTTTTCAATGTGAGAAGTCTGAGGGGACGATTGTGGACAGGTTCGCGAAAGGAGCAGACATAAAAAATGCTAGAACCAAATTAAGGTCCCACTAAGGCATAATGAACGGGGAAAGAGGGAAGAGATGAGTAAGTCCTTTGAGGAACCTATGTGCAATAGGGGACTTAAACAAAGATGGTTGATCAGCAACCGCAAGAAGGCAGAGATATCAGACAAAAAGACCGTAAGATGCCAACAGCAGAGCCCTGCTGGGCAAGAGAAAGAATGAAAAGTCAAACCTCAGAAAGAGGGGCAGAAACGGGACCAAGTGACTTTTCTATACACCATGACCCAAATTTCTTCCAACAACTGGCGTATACTGTTTTGGTAGACAGACGCCTTGATCCCAAGATGACATACCAGACTTCAGGAGGAAGGTGTCAACTGTTGCTGCTCATTCTCCACACAAGAAGGCGGAGAGTAGATAGGTTCCAGTGGAGAACCCTCCCCTGCTGCTGAGACAGAAGGTCCTCCCAAAGGGGTAGTCTGATCAGAAGATCGGTGGCCATGCTCAGTAGCTCAGAATACTAGACTCTCCGTGCCCAGTCCAGAGTCACGAGGATGACTTTGGCCCGGTCATTGCTGATCTTCTTGAGAACTCTGGCCTGGAGTGGTGTGGGCAGAAGGTGTACAAGAAGCCTGAGTTCCACTTAAGACGAAAAGTGTCTCCAAGCGAGATCCGCCTTGGAAACTCCAGTGCGCAAAACTGCTGATATTGCGCGTTCACGGCAGAGGCAAACAGATCTAACCAAGGCTATCCTCACTGCTGAAAGAGACCTTGCCCCACCTCCCGGTGGAGATACCATTTGTGATCCGCTAGGCATCTTCAGTTGAGTTTGTCTGCTCTGGCATTCAAAGAGCCCACCAAGTGTTGAACCACCAGCAATATGCCCTGCTGTTCCAGACATGTCCTGAGGAACAGAGCCTTTTGACAAAGAGTCCACGACCCCACACCGTTCTGTTTGTTGCTATACCACACAAAGCGGTGGTGTTGTCCGTGAACACCTGCACTAGCCTTCCCATGATGGAGAGTAGAAAGGCTTTCAATCCCAAATGGATAGCTTGGAGCTCCATCAGGTTGATGTGGAGTCCAGAATTTTGCCGCAGACTAGTGTCCTCTGATCTCTACTTCTCCCAGATGACCGCCCCATCCCAAGAGTGACGCATCTATCACTACCGTCAGATCTGGTTGGGGAAGGAAGCAGGATCTGCCTCTGACCCAATCATGGTTCGTTAACCACCACTGCAAATCGTTTGCAGTTCCCTCCGAGATCTAGACCATGTTGGAGAGAATCCCCTGGTGCTGTGCCCACTGAAACTTCAGGTCCCACTGCAGAGACCACATGTGCCATCTGGCATGTCACCAGCAGGATGTAAGAGGCCATGAGTCCCCAAAAGCCTCAGAGTCCGTCACAACAGCATCAGAGTCAGTCACACTGAAATCCAGGATAGAGGCTGAAACATTGGTATTATAGCCTGAATATCCCGGACTTGCTGCTCAAGAGGATAAGCCTGAAACTGCACTGTGTCCAGAACTGTTCCGATGAAAGGGAGCGTCTGAGAGGGAGGCAGGTGTGACTTCAACATGTTTGTAGTGAACCCCAGAGAATGCAGGAGGTTCACCACAGTCTGGAGGTGGGAGACGACAGCCTGGGATGAGCTCACCTTCAAAAGCCAGTGAATGAGATAGGGGAAGACTGGAACCCCTGATCTCCACAGATGAGGTGAAACCACTGCCATCACCTTGGGCAACCCCTGAGGGGCACTGGTAGGGCCAAAGGGAAGCATGATGAACTGAAAGTGCTTGTGGCCTACCATAAACCACAGGTAACCTCTGTGGCAGGAACCACAGGAATGTGGAAATAAGCGTCCTGCAAGTCCAACGCTACCATCCAGTCTCCTGGGTCCAGGGCAGATAAGACCTGAGCCAACATGAGCATTTTGAATTTCTCCTTCATGAGAAAGAGATTGAGGGCTCGTAGATGTAAACTAGGGCGAAGATCTTTGTCTTTTTTGGGAACCAGAAAGTGGTGAGAATAACCACCACAGCCTACTTCTGGTACCGGAACCCTCTATATGGCTCCCTTGGCCAAGAGAACAGCTACTTCCTTGCACAGAAGGGACAGATGATGCTCCATCATCAGGTTGTGAGATGGTGGCATGGAGGAAGGCATAGCCTCGAAGAAAAGGGGAGTATAGCCTCTTCAGACAATCTGCAAAACCCACCTGTCCAATGTGCTGGACTGCCAGTGGGGCGGGTGATGGTGAATCCTGCCGCCAACAGGGTGCTAATGGTGGTAAAGGGGCAGACTAGGAGAGTTTAGAGGCTGCTGCAGTTTAGGTGGTGGCCGACTGACCAGACTGTTGGCCACCTGACCCAAGAGGTCGGTGGGTAACATGGCCCTCATCCATGCAGAGGCTTGAAAGCACGCACAACATGGTGGCTGGGCGGGTACTGGTGCGGCTGGAAGCCCCTTCCGAAGTCATGAAAGGAGCGAAAGGCAGATTGGGGGGACGGGGCTGCCGCAAGGCCCAAGGACCTGGCCATAGCCCTAGAGTCCTTTAAGACTCAAGCACCGAATCTGGCTGGTCTCCGGATTGGCGGATGCCATTGAAGGGCATGTCCATAAGGGAAACTTTTTCTTCCCCTAAAAAGCCAGATGCCCTTAGACAGGCGTGGCGTCCAAGGGCCACTGCTGTGGAAACCGCTCTGACTAGTGAGTCGGTCATGTCAAGACCATAGCAAATTGTGAACTTTGCTGTGTCTCTGCATTAGCAACAGCCTGAGAGAGTACAGTTCGGGCCTCCTCTTGGACCTGTGGAACCACATGCATAACCATGTCCCACAGAGTGTGGAAATGAAGGCCCAGAACGCAGGCGGTGTTCACAAACCGCAATGCCAGGCTGGTGGAAGAAAATATCCTCCTAAATGAGTCCACCCTCTTGGATTCCCTATCTGGGGTAGCAGTAGGGTAAGTGCTGTGGGGCCAAGGGTTCAGGGGTGGGGGGTTGCAGAAAGAAGGTTGGGTCCCCAGGTGTGGGATGAAGGTGGTGGGCAATCGTTCCATTCACAGGAACCCCTGGGCTGGGTTTGGACCAGGTACCCAGAAGGGCATGCGTAAGTGCATCACTGAACGGGAGCAGGGGTTTGAATGTGGACGCTCCTGGTTGCAGCACTCCTGTCAAGAGACTAGTCTTAACTGCCACTGAGAGCAATTGAAGGTCTACGACCTCAGCTGCCCTCTTCTCCACCCTTGTGTAGGAAGCCCCCTCCTTTGTAGCCATGGTGGGGGAGAAAGCATACCAGTATCTGGAGCGGTGTGCAGACCACTGGCTTGACCCAGATCCTCATGCCAGTCTAGTTCTTCCTCATAAGACTCGTATTCTAAAGGGTCCAGCGACCACTACCAGTCTTTACCGAGGCCTAGCTCAAGTGAATACAGCTCATGCTCCGATCTAGAAAGTAAGGCTCCTGCCAGGGTAGGAGTTGGCATCAGGCGACACCCATCCGGCTAGGAGTTGGGAATGACAATGGGGATGGTACCACCGATGGGTGCCGGGATGATCGGCAACAGCACCGGGGAAAGTCGAAATGTTACAAACGGCATTGGTCCAGATCCAAGACTTGATCCTCGGTGACCGATAGAGGCCAAAGCTGACAGCGCTATACCAGGGGGGGCCTCCTAAGACTCCTGGGGGCCCAAAGGCGCATCGATGGGGTCAAACCGTCCAAAAATGAGGTGCATGCCCTCATAAAACTCCTTAAGTTGGAGACCGGTCGCTCTGGCTCCTGGAAAGTCAGGGAGGCGCAGTGACGAAGAGTGCACTCTTGTAGAATACAGTGCCTTAGTGTGGTGCAGTGGTGTAGAGTGCATTGGCTTAGAGTAGAGTGTTGCAGTGTAGGGTCATGTACAACAGTGGTGTACACTAAAGTGGTGCAGAGTACAAAAGAGTGGTGTAGAGTGCAGTGATGTAGAGCTCAGTGGTGTAGAGTGACACAGCATGCAGTGGCATAGACTAGAGTGTTGTAGAGTAGAGTGATGTAGTGCAGAGTAGTTGGTATAGAATTCAGTGGCATACAGTGCACTGGTTTATAGTGAGGTGCTGCAGAGTCCACTAGGTAGGTTGCAGTGGCTTAGAGTAGAGTGGTGAAGAGTGTTGTGATGTAGAGTGGCACGCCACAGAGTAGAGTGGCAGAGTGCAGTGGTGTAGGAAAGTACCCTCTTTCTTGGCATGGTTACCCCCATTTTCTGCCTGTTGTCAGTGTGCTTGACTGTGTTCACTGGATCCTGCTAACCAGGACCCCAGTGATTATGCTCTGTCCCTTCTAACTTGGTAACTTGTACCATTTTACCCCACATTTGGCATACTGGTACCCACATGTAAGTAAATATTATATGGTACCCTGGGCATTGGGGGGGCAGGGAATCCCCCTTGGGCTGCAGCATGTATTATGCAACCCATGGGGAGCCCATGCAAAGTGTTATGCAGGCCTGCCACTGTAGCGTGCATGACAGGGTGCATGCACCCTTTTTCACTACAGGTCACTGTACCAGGTCACTGTAAGTCACCCCTATCGCAGGCCCTCCTAGCCCAGAGGGCACGGTGCAAGTACCTGTGTGAGAGGGCACCCATGCACCAGCTGAGGTGCCCCCACGAAGTCCAGTACCATTTTCATGAACTTGTGAGTGCGGGGACGTCATTTTATGCATGTACGGGACATATGTCACTACCTATGTCCAGCTACATAATAGTAACTCCAAACCTAGGCATGTTTGATATCAAACATGTTGGAATCATACCCCAATACTGTTGCCAGTACTGGAAGTATGATTCCATGCACTCTGGGGGCTCCTTAGAGGACTCCCAGCATTGCTCCTACCAGCCTTCTAGGATTTTCCAGGCAGCTCAAGCCGCTACCACTACTCAGGCAGGTTTCTGCCCTCCTGCTGCTTGAACAGCTCAAGCTCAGGAAGGCATAACAAAGGATATCCTTTGGGAGAGTTGGTAACACCCTCTCCCTTTGGAAATATGTGTTACATGGCTTGGGAGGGGTAGCCTCCCCAAGCCACTGGTATGCTTTCAAGGGCACATTTGGTGCCCTCTGTGCATAAACCAGTCTACACAGGTTCAAGGACCTCCTGTTCCTGCTCTGGTGCAACACTGGACAATGGAAATGGGAGTAACCACTCTCCCGAACATCACCACCCCAAGGGTGGTGCACATAGCTCCTCCAGAGGGTCCCTGGGTTCTGCCATCTTGAATCCAAGGTTGGCAGGGACCTCTGGAAGCATCTCAGTGGCCAGGTCGGGCATGTGATGTCAGAGCCCCTACTGATAGGTGATCACCTGGCTAGGTAACCAATACCCCTTCAGGGCTATTTAGGGTCTCTCTCTTGAGTGGGTCCTCAGATTCGGCTTGCAAGATTCCAGGAGGACTCCTCTGCAATGTTACTTTGACTTCTAGCCACTGGAACCGCAACTGGACCCTCCAGAAACTGACAATCTGCATCCACAACGAAGACTCTGCTTACAACATTGGTTCCATGGCTCCTTCCAGCATCTGCAACATTGGCCCGGCTGTGCATCCTCTGAGTGTGGCAAGTCTTCAGTCTGCACGAGAAGGAAGAAGGATACTCTCTTGGAGTGAAGGAGTCACTCCCCTGTATCCGCAGGCACCAACCTCAATGACGACTGGCTGTGTGGATCTCCTCTCATCCTGAGCTGCGTGGACCCTGTATCACAGGTGGTGGTCAGGTGTAGTCCTCTTGGTCCTCTCTGCCAGCTGTCCAACTTTGGTGGAGGTAAGCCTTAGCCTTCCCTCGCAGGACCGTACCCCGTGCCGCGTTTCTTGCAGCTACCAAGGCTTGTTTGCACCTCCTCCATGGGATCTTCAGGCAACTTGTAGCTCCAGCCTCCGGCACTCCTTCCTGCGATGCACAGCCCTCCGTGTGGTTCTCCTGCGGCGTGGGACCCTTCTCCAGTCGTACTTCGTGAGCTCTTCTGCGACTCCTGTGTCTCCATCCTGTGGGACTCCTGTGGGCGCTGCTTCTGCTCCTGTGAGTTCTCTGTGTCGCTGAGGGTCCCCTGTGACTCACCCCCCCTTCTGGGTTGGGTCCTCCTAGGCCTGCTGGTTCCCTGCAGCTCCACTTTCCGCCAACCACGACATTTGCCTTTGCCAAGGCTTGTTGGTGGAATCCTTGCACCAGAACCCGACTGCAATTCTTCTTCCAAAGTGGGACATCGTCTGCATCCCTCAGGAAGACTTCACCGACTCAAGGACTGCAGTGCTGACAGTTTTCACATCACCGACAACCAACTCCTGCAATCCTAGACTGATGAGTAGGGGCTCCTGCCCCCACTGGAAACTTCTGTGACTTCTGGACTTGGTCGCCTTCTTCCACAGGTCTTCTACTTCAGGAATCCACCGCTGGTTTCTTGCAGTCTTGTCTGGGTATTGCATTTTCTTATTTTTCTTCCTTTTGGGCGGTTTGGGGGACAATCTAGTAATTTACTCCTTTCCTCCCGATTGTTAGGGGGCACTGTGGTACTTACATTTGGGGTTTCCTAGTACCACCAGCTCCCCTCTACACATTCCACTTACCTAGGTGGGGGTCCTGTTTTCGCATTCCATCTTTTTAGTATATTGTTTGGGCTCCCCCTAAGGTCACTATTGTCAAACTGCATTTTCTATCACTTTCTGTGCCTATTGCTGATATCTAGTTACTTACTTCCTATTGGAGGGTTGCCTCTCTAGTACTTTTTGGTATTGTGTCACTAAAATAAAGTACCTTTATTTTTGTAACACAGAGTGTTTTCTTTCATGTGTGTAAGTGCTGTGTGACTACAGTGGTACTGCATGAGCTTTGAATGTCTCCTAGATAAGCCTTGGCTGCTCGTCCACAGCTATCTCTAGAAAGCCTAGCTTCTAGACACTGCATACATTACACTAATAGGGGATACCTGGACCTGGTAAAAGGAGTAAGTACCTCAGGTACCCACCACACACCAGGCCAGCTTCCTACAAGTGGCGTAGAGTAGATTGTTTTAGAGTAGAGTGAAGTGGAGTGGTGCAGGGAAGAGTGGAGTGGTGCAGGGTAAAGTGGAGTGGCATAGAATAGGGGAGTAGAGTGCACTAACATATAGTGAAGTGGTACAGAGTACAGTGGAGTGGTGAAGAGTGCAGTGGTGCATTGTATAGTAGCAGACTTAGAGTTAAGAGGCAGAAAGTGCAGTGTAGCAGATGTAATAGTGCAGTGGTGTATAGTAGAATGACCTAGAATGTATTGGCATAGATTACAGTGGAGTAGAGTGGTGCAGAGTAGATTTGGCATAGAGAGCAGTAGTGTAAAGTACAGTGGCGCAGAGTGCAGTGACAGAGTACAATAGTGTACAGTGCAGTGGCGTAGAGTGTTGTAGAGTATAGTGGCATAGAGTGCAGTGGTGGGGAGTAGATTGGCATAGAATGCATTGTTTTTTAGTTAAGAGGTGTAGAGTGCATTGGCATAGAGAGCAGTGATTAGAGTAGAGTACAGTGGCATACAGTTGAGTGGTGTAGAGTAGTGCATTGTAGATTGCAGTGTTGTAGAGGAGAGTCGGGTGGCACAGAGTAGATTATTTCAGAGTAGAGTGAAGTGGAATAGAGTGGAATGGTGCATGTCAGGGTGTAGTGGCATATAGTACAGTGGCATAGAGTGCAGTGGTGCATAGTAGATTAGACTGACGCAGAGTGGAGTGGCATAGAGAGGAGTGGTACAGAGTAGAGTGTACTGGCATAGGGTGGAGTGGCACAGAGTGGGGTTGCTCAGTGGAGTGACCCTAGTGAATTGTAGTGGCTCAGAGTGTGGTGGCGTGGAAGGGTGTAGAGTGGAGTGATGTAGAGTGGAGTAGCATAGAGTGGAGTGGCGCAGAGTGGTGTGGAATGGAGTGATATAGAGGTTGAGTGGTTTAGAGTACAGAGGCAAAGAGTGCAGTGGTGTATAGTAAAGAAAAGAGGGGTAGAGTGCATTGGCGTATAGTGATGATGAATAGAGAAGAGAGGCGTAGAGCGAAGTGTCGTACAGTGTAATGGCAGAGTGCAGTGACAGTGTTGAGTGGCAGACAGTGGAGTGGAGCAGTGTGGAATGGTGCAGAATAGAGTGCAGTAGCATGGAGTAAAGTGGAAAGGAGGAAAGTGGAGCATGCATGGTGTGGTAGCACTGCCATCACATACAACACATCTTCATTTATAATAAACATTACATTTGCACAGACATACAGTTGTATTGATTAAAGTATACAGTGCACAAACTATAATGTGTGGAAATGTCATGACATAGTGTATTGAATTGTCTTGTTGGTATTATAATATTTGTTTCCACCACACTTCAGAATTACCTCCAGTAGCCAGCATGACTGTCACATAAATCCTCCGACTTTAAAGTAAAAATCAAGCTTCCTTGAAAGAAAAAGTCTTACATTTGACCTCTGTCTCTGAATGCAGAGCAAATGTGACAATATAAGAACAAGATTTAAAGGCCTTTTTACAGAAGGATACTGTAAACAGGGCTCGGGCAAAGGAAAGGACAAACTCAAGCTGGACAGCCTAAAACGAATAAAGCCAGAAAATAGAAAACAGGAAAATGTGTGTTACAAACCAAAAGGCAAATGGTATGCAAGGGGTGGAATGCATTCCCAGGGAAGCTTTCCGTATGTCTGCAAGATGTTGTTAGTAAACCAGAAAGCTGGGCTGTCTGGTAGGCTTTGACCTAATAATAAGTTAGTGAGATCATAATACTGTTGATCTTGACTGAGAAATACTTCAGTGTATTACCTTATTCAGGCTCCCACTGTCCTTGGCTGGACCATATTTAAGAAATAAACACTAACTGCACCCCTATGGCATACAGTTTACTCCTGGATGGATGAAACTTTCAAAAGCCAAGCACAAGGAGGTAAATACTTACAAAGCATTAAAAAGCTGCTATTCAAACATGCCAAAGGATTACTGTAATACAAGAGTCACTGCCATCACAACCACCCCTCACCCCAAATATTTTATTTCTTTCAGACCTCACATTTTACTAACTAAACAACCAGTTCCTCTTACTGGGCTTCCCCACAGACCCATCCTCATCCCTACCTTGTCAAGGGTCTTCCTTAGTGCAGTCTTGTCCTTTTCCAGTCGCATCGAAGCTCGCTCTGTCTCACGCTTTTCACTCTCCAGTTGCACCACAGCTCGCTGCAGACCACTCAGTCGCTCCTGTAAGAGAGCACGCTCCTCTTGAATCTTCTTTATGTTACGAAGAGATGCCCCTTCCGTCTCCTCATGCTGGCGGAGTAACTGGGTGCACACAGGATAAAGATAAAGTCACCAGAGTTGAAAGGCTCCTTTTAAATGTATTAGGGGAAAAGAAAAGTCAAAATGAATGCATAATGCAACCCCGCCACAGCTTACCGATTGTTCGACCATTGCGAGCATCTACTGAAGCACAGTTAATGTCCCACCCATTAGAAATCATGAAGAGTGGGGAACTCCAGCCATTAAAATAATTTTGTTGGAGTCTCTTGCCAAGATACCTTAATTGGGCCATCCCTGAATCAATTCTTTAAATTGTGTTTTTAAATCCTTCTGGGCCCTTTCCCCCAAAATATTCTTGTGTCACTAGCCTACCATTCTCTGGATCCTTACCAGCCTGCCTACCATGGAACTGGGGTTTGGATCTCTACTTGGGCTGTGATCTGGAACCCTTCTCTCGATCTATTCAAATGTTCATCTTATCTTTTTTTGGACTTCATCTCAAGACCCTGCCCCAAAACCTTTCTTTGCATCCCATCTTGGCATTTTCCAGGAATCTTCTTGGACCTCTTCTTTGGGTCTGTTCTCACAATACCTTATTTGGGCCATCTCAGGCCCCTTCCTGGAACCTGTAGGCCTAATGAAAAGAACCACACTGGAAAATGTGAATCTGGTTGCCAAATTTAAGCGCCCTGTTAACAATAGCATTTAGAATTTCTTCAAAGCTTGATCAATAATTCAAGTAAAAAGGAGGCTGGTGTCAGAAGCATGTTTTGATGTCTTAAGAAATTAGAATGTTTTCATTACACAACTTAGAAGTCAGCAAAGTACAGAAACAATGCGCAACCCGCCCACTTCAAAAGTCAAGCTCTGAGGGACAGTGAAGACCTGTTGAATTCCCTCCCTAAACAAGAGGATTAGATTTTTTAAACTACAGTATTTTCACAAACAGAGCTTTGTTCATTGATTTGCTCTCAATTTGGCAGCTTAATTCTGGATTAGTTTGAACTCTTTCCCACACTTTAGCCACTGGATAGTTAAAACGGAATACATTGAAAAGGTGCAATTTTATGTATGCTCTGTTGATGACTCTGCATATTTGAAACTAAATGTTAAGAACCCAAAAGGCATCGGCTGGCAAGTAGAGCAAGGTTGTTTAATACTGTAACTCTACATTGCGCATTGGGTATTACGTAACTTAAAGACCAGTCTTGCTATATATGATATATGTTAGAAAAAACACACCAACCAATGTCCATGGCCTTGTCTTTAGTATGTGTGGGGGTATTACAACGTTATGATACAATGAGCAATTAAATATTTTTGTTCATAAATAATCAACAGACATGTGGATGGACTGTTTGAACATTTGTGTGTGTGTGTGAGAGAGAGAGTGAGTGAGAGAGAGAGAGAGAGAGTGTGTGTGTGTGTGTTGACACTAAAAATGATTAAATTACAGGTGTTTGTATTAACTAAAACAATGATCCTCATTTCATGAACTTCCTAATGGCCTTGACAGGGATGGCAGCTGTCCCTACAAGCTGCACTTGAGATGTCTATCAGAAGCATTGCATTGCTTACCATTTTACCATCCGTTGCTGCAAAACCAGTTTGCGGTGGTCCTCCTTTCAAATGTCTTCTGCAGGCTACTCTTCAGACACACCCTTTGCTGTAATGATGCTCCTCACAGCAGGGAAGTGTCCGGTTTGGAGCACCCACAGCAAAGGCACAAAGAGGTATGAGATTCCTGCACCTATCATTTGCCCAACTAAGAGTGGAATCAAGGAAGACAAAAGGATGGGCAGCATTTAAGTGTCCCTTCACCTTGCAGGACGGCATCTGCAGTTTTCAATCTTCACCCTACCATTTGCCAAAGAGAAGTGCCTCGGGACGTCTAACCAGCAGCCCCTTGATAACTTAAGTCTTCATTAAATTCCTATGGTGAGTCCTATTCCTCCTCACCTCAGAGTCTGGATCTCCACGCTTTGCCCAAGGAGTACAGGAAAAACACTTCCACTGCATGAAGAAACTGTCATCGCCTCATTCTTGTGTCATGTCAAACCAGAGTGGATTTCACTTTATTTTCTATTTAATGCCGTGAGCTAAACATGAGGCTCAACATCAGAAGACATCCGCTCCAGCCTTTGCAGAATCTCCATTCCAATTTTTGCATTATTTACCCATATATTTTCTTACAGTTCTATTATCAGGAGGGTGCTGCTTCCTTGGAGCACAGCCTAAAGCTCTTGGTAGTTCCCTGTGTAAGCACCCAGCCATTACATTCTGTTAGTAACCCCAGAGCTGATTAGCTGACCATTGTGGAGCTGTGGTCTAGTGGTATTTGCCTAGTAGTGGACAGGCTGTTGGATTGATCCTAGTGCATAATATAACACTATCTTCACAGACCAATATTCTTGTTTTTCTGCTCTCTTGCATCCTCAATTTGAATGCTGTGTTAAAAAGCATCCTCTCTATTTCTAAAAATATGGCATGAATAATTGACCCTTACTTATAACTTCTGATTGTCACCTCTCCTTTCTTCTTCAAATACTCTATCCTTACACATTATGCTGTGCATACCTCCTCTCTCTGAGCACAGCCTACTCTACTATATGCGCATGTTTACCTTAATATATAGTAATGCATTTCAACTATCTGCCCACAACTCATTTCAAAGATCACAACCTTTTCTTCCTTGAGAATTAAATCTCTGGAATCACACAATAGCTGATCTCCTCTATCCTGATTTTAACCCCGCCAGCCATCTGCATGAACTCACATACCACCATTCCCTGCTCACTAATAAACAACTGACTAATGATTTAATCCACCACAAAGAAAGAGTGAAAGGATGCAGTGGTTTACTAGAGAGCACAAAACTTACCCGAATAATAAATAAAAACTGATAGCCATTGGATTAACCAAATATCTTAGGCACTAGATGCCTTCAGTGTCTCCTTGTGTAATAAGTGCTTTATAAATGCAATTATAATTGCAATATATTTTAAAAAAAGGCTGGAATAACTTCCCTCCGAGATTCCTTCTTAAGACAACGATGTCAGTATCCAGAACCCTGTAGGGGTTTTGGGTCATCCCGTTAAAATAAACTGGGTTGCCTGCACAGCCTTTTTTATCTGCTGTTCCTGTGTATCATAGATACAACAGAGGGTGTTCTTCTGAAACTTTCTTTGCTGATTACCGGATGACAACGTGAAATATTAACACTCAATAAAAGGCCCTTGTGACACCAGGAGCTAACACAATGTTATTTGTTTATGGACCTGTGTGATAAGATTTGCACAATACTTTCTACCACTTTGGGACAGTATTTTTAAATAGGAACCTTTGTTCATTCTTATCATATGTATTCAATTCAAACATATGGTAGGATATGTAAAAGCAGTGTAGACACTGTAGTTCTGCTTGGACAAGGAAGAATATATAGCCCTGTGTATGTATTTGGAAGTCTAGGCGTTTAGTTACATATAAGACTAGGATTGAATTCCCTAGGAAAATAAAAACCCTGCCTCTTGAGGGCATGTACTGTCAACGCTAGTGAGCTGAACCCATAGGTACATAGCTCACTCTAATCAGGGTCTATGTGTTAAGGCCTTGTTGCCAATTGCTGTTGTTTGATATCATTGTTGCATTAGAGCGCCTTACTCTTTCTTTCATTAATTTTGATAACAGAAGTTCACTGTTTCGTGACTCCTCCTACATGGCTGCCTCTCTTTCTCTGGATGCTTTGCCTTTTGTTGTCCCATTACTTTTTCTATCCCTAGCATGGAGATATATGCACACACTGTGGCCTAGGGCTCACTGCTTGCCCGAGGTCTTTTGTGGATCGCTGCCTAGACAGTTCCTTGCTACCCATCCATGCTTCCCTGCAAGGCACACTTCCAAGTGGGGCACTTCCTAGTCTAGCTTGGCAAGTGCCCACTGACCCCAACTCACTGCGCTCACATCTTCATTTGGTACATGTCAAGATATTCATCATTTACAATCTATGAGTGTTTTACTAAATACTTTTTTAACCTCCTCTCTAGCTGCCCAGATTCTTTTTTCATGGACTCACATCTTAGCTCCGCCTACTCTGGATTTTTCACAAGTATGGCCATGTTTATATTACACTCTATTGTGGTTTCATGTCTTTACCTTCTCTCACAAGATGCCTTGTCTGGTTTTTTTAGAACCTTGAAGCTTTTACCATGTGAGTAGTCTTCGGATTTCCCTGTCCCTTGTATCCTCTCTCTGTGTACATCTGTTTTCTGATTACAGGTTTTCCCTACTTTTGCCTTCGTGTGATTTTGTCTAACTTTCAGGCTCTCAAAAAACCTTTGATTTCTGATTATGATTCTGATATCACTTAAGGGATCGAAACGTCGATTGTTGTTATGGCACCTATTTGCAGTCAATTTGTAAAGGGTTGTGCTGTAGTTGTTTCGGATACACCTTCTGACCACTATTATCACATAAGTGTATCACCAAATAGAGAGCACGAGCACATTTTGTCACATTCACCCACTGTGCCGTTTTTAATAAGTTTGATTTTTTGTTTTCATAATTGTTCCTTTTGTTACAAACAACCATTCGGTATTTAAGACTGCTAATATTGTGAATTTACGGTCCACTGTTCCGATATACTACTCTGCCACTTTGTAGCATTAAACTCTCATTCATGTGGGACATAAAAAAAATTGTTCCGATTGTCCAACTTCACATTTAAATTCCTTCAAAGCAGCAGGTGACACGGAAGATACCCGCCTCATGAGGATCATTACAATGACAATGGAGGTGGGGGTGAAAGCATAATGTATGTTCAACTGAAAATGGCAGGTGCCTAATCTGCTTCACCTGAAACATCAGCCAAGTGAAAATGCCAGACAGCAGAATGGCCAATCTGCCACATCCATTGATAAAGGGCAGTGGTAGACTCAGATGCCAATGTAGAGCACAGGTCAAGCTTGGGAAGCAGCCTATTTCAGATAGCAAACTGAAAGAACCTAATAACCTTACACAAAGGACAATTTCATTTCATCAAGGCCTAGGTGCCCTTCACCAATCTCCACCTTACATAAATATCTCAGCAAAAAAGTATAAATCACTCCTCCTCTGAATGCTGCCTCATCTTAATCAGTTGAAATGCCCACAATTCACTCAAAACAAAAGTTGGGCCCCAACTCAAAGTTCAAGGACTCAGACTATGCAAAGCATTTCTACAAAATCACCAGGCCTTAAAGGACTCAGCTGTCTAATGGGGGTGCCACCACTTCCTCAACCAGAAGCACCTTGAAGCAATTCAGTTTAGTTGCTTCAACTCTGGATTCACCATTTAGACTTTCAAAATAACTGAATCTGAACGCAGAGATATACTTATCTCTACTGCAATCCTATCTTGATGGCCCTGGACTCTCCGAGAAGGGATTTATCCTTAAGACTCATAATTCCAGTTGTGCACAAAGAAATACACATGTACATTATAATAACACCGACAAGTTTCTATCTGAAGTTTGATTTGATTGAGATTTATAGTGTTGAATGATGCAAAGGGCCATAAAGACTGAGCTGCAAATCCTACAAAAAAGGAGAAAAATGTGTAATTGCATTTTCCACAGTTTTTTCACAAACTGACAATTGGAACGGAGCGTAAAATATATGGGGTTGAATCCCTATACGGTAATGCGGATTTTGTGTCCAATTCACCTATTCTAGAGTGTTCATTTGGTATGTTAGTGCAGCAGTGTGGAATTTAACAAAATATCTACTTGTCCATGGGACAGGTCAAATCTACTTGACCTGTAAAAAAAAAATCTATTTGTCTGTTTGGTGCTATAAAGTGCAGCAACAAATCATGATAGCACTCATTATATGAGCTCTGATAATAGCCTCTTCGGTTTTGCCAAGACTAATACTATAGTAGGGCTTGAATACTAGGAACTTTAAGCCCTTCCATTGCAATTTCCTTATTTTGTCACCTTTCTGCAGACCTACATACTGGGGCTGGAGGAAGCAGTAAGCAATAGTTCCAGGGCTGGAATTCCTTTGAGTTCATGCAAACCTACTAACTTGCATGTTTTAAAGATTTCAACCAGCTCTTTTCTAATCTTTTCCCATAAAGGTAGGGAATTTACTCCTAACAAGGGCAGAAGTTCTTCCAAGGATGGGAAAAAAGTGGTTGGAGGGAAGGTGAACTTGTAAATGCTCAATAGATTCTTGCATGAGAAAATCTACACATGCACATTTGCTTGTGCTAAAATAGAATTCACAAATATGTTTCAGGAGTACAATTTCTTGGTCTACGTCTGTAAATTCTTGTGAATTCATTAAAGTCACTAATGCAAAGACATACACCATGGGTGCCCTTTTGTAGCTTTAAATATTGGTCCCCTAATTAGGTCTGGCGATAACCAAAGACATTTTGGGGTGATTTACTAACATTTTGCACTGGCTGTGCATCATAAAACTGACAAACCAGTGGATTTTTTATTTATTTACAGCACAAAACAAAATTTGGCTGGAAATCACCTAAATGTAACGCAAAGCGTGTCAAGGGGGCATTACATGGGTGTTCCCAGGCAATTTTATGTAGCTATGTTGTTCTCCTGCTCCCGCCATGTCACGCAACACAGCGCAGCATTTTTGGCTCCTGCGCTACACTGTTGACAGTTTAGTACACCTGCCCCATTTTTTTTAATTAAAATTCTGTTTCTCTCTCTACCCATCCATCGGCTGGCTTTATTGTGAGTGATAGCTTTCTGCTCTTCCACAAGGAGCACACAAAGTGGTTTTGTTCAGTGCCAGGAACTACTGTGGCAATGTGTGCTTTTTGGGATAATTTTTTTTTTGCTTTTTGCCAAATGTTTGTTACAATGGCAAGGGCCTGGCAGCTTCTACAATAATAAAGTGTTACAAAAGCTGTGTCAAAACAAGACGCACACTGACAAAACCAAAACATTGACCACCAATGTCAGATAGGTTGGTGTTGCAGCGGTTGTTTATTTTCATGTTTCCCATCATCTTGTTGACAATGGTCACACTGATTTTCCATTATGAATGTTTTTTTAAAATACTAGAGTGCTTCAACACATTTTACTAAATTGCTTCAAATAAATTGTACCCAAAATTTCACAGTAATTTAGCAAAACGTTCTTTTTTCTATTTGCATTTTTTCTGAACATTTTATTTTGAAAGTAAAGAATCATCAGTCTTGCTTACAAACTTATGCAAACATTTGCATTTCATTAGAGAGCATACTGGGAGCCTTCTGCATATCCTCATACTGTTCTACTTTCAAATGTGTGCATACACATTTGTTTGCTGGAACTACTGTCAGTAGTGCAGTGTGAGCTTACAACGATTATTTAGAGTGCTCACCGAATAATAAAGGCTTTGCATTAATGAACCATATATTCAAGTTCGAATAGCATTACCAATTGACACAATTACCTCAACTGCAGACAGTTTCCTTCCCTGTAAACTGGCAGCCAAAGGGCTTGTGCTGCAGGGGTTTGGGGGCCTTCGTGTCCCAAGGACAAAATAAACATGAAAACTTGTTAGCTCTAAACAATATGTCCTGGGTGTCGGGGATAGGAATTCCACACCCGTGTAGTGGAATCGATAAAGGGGGATTTGTCACAGGATGTACAAAATCATGTATGCTAGAGTAGCCACATCCTTGCTTTCATTTCAAGAAGGCGAGCGCCATAGCTGTTGCAAGTTATGTCCCTGGATAAGGGTAGGTCTGTAAACCTCGGAGGAAAGTTATAACAGGAAGGATCCTTACCATCTAAATGACAGCCCTCAAGTGCTCCAGCAATGCTTGGCCAAAGAAAGTCACCCTTCATATCAAATAGTACATCACCCCTTTACTTGATCACTTACCTCTTGCTGCTGCCGCACCTGTCCCTCCAGGTCTGCCTTCTGCAGTTCCAGCTCAGCCTGTTCATTCTTCAGCTCCTGAATTCGGTCCTGCAGTGCGCCATTTTGCTTCTTGGCCTCTGTCATAGCCTGACGGGCCGCATCCAGCCGTTCCTATAAGAAGCCATGGACTGATCAGGGAATTTAAGTGCCTCGTGCCTACTGCCTGAAGGGATTCAAGCTAGATATGTGAGACATCTCTGTTCCAGACAGTCAGCAGGGCAAGAAAAGTCGAGCAACAAGTGCCCAGACACTATCATTTAAGATCAAAGGTTGGAAATTGGCAAGGTAGCGGAATGTGTGGGGAGAAGTATGGTCCCACGAGTATTCTTACGACTTGCTTAGGACTTGGTGGGAGACTGTAGATGGTTAGATGATTGCACTTATTACCCATAGTAAGAAAAAAGGACTGGGAAACCAAAACAATCTCAAATGCAGAACCCAGCAATCAATCCTGAAAAGATTTAGCTGTCTGCTGTGTTGTGCTCATGTGCTGTAGTAAAAGGAGGATAAGACATTCACAAAACAATATCAGCACTGGTGCTTTGAGTGAATTAGAAGAGTACCTTGCAGCACTCGGCGCTAATACTTTATGGGTCATGTGTCTCGCCTGCAGAATCCTGTCTCATTCCTTTCATGGTAAAGGAACTATGTTCCGCACTTTGCTGTTGTGCCCTTAAGGTAATAAGACTTTCTTACAGCACTGTGTCTTCGCAGATGGGACAGAGATTCTCCTGCCATACCCTTCGTTTATGCTTGACAATAGTGAGATTACCCTGCCAAGTGTGTTTCTCACGACTAGTAATACCCACCTGTACCACTCAATGTTCGTGTTGTGGGAAAAGTGAAACTTGTTTATAGCGCCATGAAAAATCAAGTGTCTGTACAGTGAGGCAACCCTATAGCACTTGCTTTCATCTTCTGGCGTTAGTAAGACCCTTATGTGGCAGCCGTGAGTGTGGAGCACTGATATATTAAAACTCACTTGCAACACTTTGCTTTCATGAAGTTTGGTAGTGAGCTTCTCTTCAGGGTTCTTTGAGTTTACAGACAGTATGATATGCTTATGTTCTGTAGGTGGTGACACTCTTGCAGAATCCCATGTGCAAGGTCTGTGGGTATCAATACTTATATGTAGCATCCTAAACTCATTCTCGTGTAGTAATTACAACTGTCTACAGTACCCAGTATTTACACTGTCGGGGTAGGGATATGTAGATTGTTCAATGGGAATAGGCATACTCACCTGCTGCATGATGTGCTCACACTGAGAAGCAGTAGATCTGACCTGCAGCACTCAGAGATCATGCTGTAGGAGAGGGGATATTCATCTGCAGACTAATGTGTTAATTCTCGGGGGTAATTAGGTTGGTTTGTCCCACCTAGCATTCATGCTGCAGCAATGGATTATTCACCAGCAGCCAGCGTTCATGCTCTCTGGGGGATGGCAATATTGCCTTGCAGCATCCTGTGCACATAGTCTGCGCGTGGCATACTCAACTGCGGCATTCGGTGTTTATGCTTTGAGTGTAGGATATTCACCTGCAGTACACTGTGTTCACTCTCGGGGGGTGCTTGCAGCACCCTGTGTTAGTGTTCGAGGTGTAATAAGATTGGCATGCGGCACAGAGTGTTCAAACTCTTGGATTAGTGATATTAAGTTCAATAATCAGGGACGGATGGAGAACTTCTGCTGCACTCATTCGCTGGCACAGTAAGACTGCCGTGCAGCACCCAGTGTTCATGCTGTAAGGGTGGGGATATTTACCTGGTGTTCATGCTCTTGCGGTGGGTATATTCTACAGTAGACCCTGTGTGCAATCTCTGGAATTAGTACATTTACCTTCTGCACTTGATGTTCATGCTCTGGTGGAGTCCATATTCTCCTGCAGAACCCTGAGTTTGTGCTCTGGAGAGGGGATATTCGCCTTCCGAAACCCTGAGTGCATGCTCTGGAGAGGGGATATTCACCAGCGGTAATACATGTTAACGCTTTGGTGGTGGAGATGTTCACTTACAGAATCCTGTCTTCACAATATGATATGAGGATGTGTAGCTCTTGGTTTTCAAGCTCTGGGAGTATAATAAGATGGGGTTGCAGCACCTAGCAGTCATGCTGAAGGGTGTCTGGGGGTACCCACTAGCAGCACCCGAAGGTTATTCTCTGGGCGTGGGGATGGTCACCAAAAGGATCGTGTGTGTATGATTGGAGGTGTAGATAATCCCCTGCAGCACTCTGTTAATGGTCTGGAGATGGGGATACACACTTACAGGACTTTGTGTTCATGCACTATGGGTAATCAGAATTGTCTGCACCATACTCTCTCTGGAGGAATGTATACTAACCTGCAGCACCCTGCGTTCATGCTCACTGGAGGTCAGCATCTTCTGCAGCTGCAGACTCTTCTCCTGACAAGTGGTTGTGCTGGCCTGACCCTCAGACACCAAGGCAGTCAGGCTTTGTACTTTCTCTTTCAAGGAACCTTCGCTTTCCTCCGACTTTGCCAGAGCTGCAGTGAGTCGGTCCACAGAAACCTGTCGTGCATCAGCTTTCATCTCTCCCTCGGTCACCTGCCAGGGAATAACCAAATACTCACTGGCAACACAAAAGTTCTATCTAATTTGCAAATTATTTTAAGTTAATTTATACATAAATCTTCATTTGGAAGCAATGAAAGAATTTTACGAGATACAGGTCTACTGCGACTGCTATGGTCTTCTGCATGAAAGGTACAGATATAGAAACAATGCTTTTTATTTATGACGAACAAGGAAATTAAGAGTAATCTCCATCTCGATCAGAACAACTCTACGACGTAAAGCCGTAAGCCTCAAGTAACTCACACCATCTTTCCACGTACCCATGTACTTCAACTTAGTCATCCTTATTTCATGCCATCTTACCTTCTGCTCCAAGTCCCTCATACCACCATTGCAAGTCAGCTTTCCTAGGGCAGCAGGGGGCTACACTAAGACTCTATAGCGGGACACTGGCAAGAGGAAAGAATTGTGTGGCACCTTGTCGATATGAAGCCATGAATGTCCAAGTTCAATGGGTAGAGTAGCTAGATAGGATTGTGGTCTTGCAGGTCAGCTCGCTGGGGTCTCATGAGAAGTTTATATGAAAGTAATTGGGCTATGCTTATTTTCACTATTCTCGGGCTAACTCCGCTACTCAACCAGTGTTTCCAAAATCTTATGTTGAAAACAATTACAGTTTTCTTCAAAAAAGAGGTAGGTGAAAATAACCCATTTGCAGCATTGTTTAACATGAAGTAATACTTTCAACCCAAACTTTTGAAATTTGTAAACGGCGCACCACATAAGTGTCAACATACATAATCACTCTTGCCCCAAGGGTTTACATTAGTTCCATGCTATGGAACCGTAAGTGCACACTTGGTAACTCTATGGTGTTATTAGTAATGTCTTCAATGATGTCATCATCAAATTAATCTTTATTTGGCTGAACTCAAGTTAACTATAAAAGACACATACATTATAAGGCAATAATATAATTCCACATGTCACAAGTGATGTAATATGTGAGATCATAAGCAGAGCAAGGAGGGGGTGCCATTTATAGTTAGTTCAGTGAGATATAATTGGAGATTTAAATGTTTTTTGGTTTTTAAACAATATTTTTTATCTTATTTCAACGCTTAACTTTAAATTCACCTTAACCATTCTAGGGATTTAAACCTTAACTCAGATCTTATTATCATACCTAGCTATACCAGCAATTTAACTCGTGTCTTTTTGAAGTCGATTTCTTTTTTTTTTTTTTTTTAACGTAAGGGAAGATCTTATTTCCATACCGAATGATAGGTCACTTTAAGCCTTTGGTTTTTTCAGCCTTTTTACTCATATTCAACCAAATCCCTCAAAGTGCACGGTCTTCAGCCGTGTGCAGCATAGTGTTTGCTGCAAAGCCTGGTCTCTGGTCAGACTTTATGCCCAACTTTGCTACTGAAGGCCAACTCCCTGCTGCTCACAACATTTGCCCATGCATAGCCTGGGGTTGCCCACAGGGCTTGGCCTGTGGCCAGGCTGTGTGCCCAGCCCTACATGGGTGACCAGTACACACAGCTAGCAGTGAGTTTGCAACAGTGCCTGGCCTCTGGTCAGGAAATGCACCCAACCCTGATGCGGGTAGCCAACTCCACCTGTGAATGGCTTTTGGATGTGCAGAGCAGGAGGGTTGGCCACAAAGACTGGTCCTGCAGAAACAAAAAGAACTGACGGGAGAAAAAGCTCGACAGGCCAATTAGAGGGTCATAATTCTTTCTAATTTTCGGTACCCTGGAACGCCATCAGGACCAACCATTCAGATATACTTACGTTTTCACCCCTTCACCCCAACCTGAGAACATCTTCAAATGCAAATCTCTTGAAAATGGTTGACCAGATTTACACAAAATCACAAAAAACATGCTGTAAAATGATGGCTTTTTGCAGGCTCACTCCCAGTTTCTGTAACCACTTTTAGATGACTTTAGGTACTGGTGTGAAGACTGCACACAGAGGCACTAATGTCCATTGCTCAGTGTATATTCTCTGATCCCTAAAAGTGTGTACAAGTGGGTACAAACTGGCTATTTATATCTTAGGTCACTAGTACCCAGAGCACTTACGGCCTTTGTGTTAAGGTGCCTTGAAGGGGTGTGGCTTAGCCGGCCAGCATGGCCGGCGCTTTCTGAAGCAGCTCCGCCAACTAACCCCGAAAAACTGTAATTTCTCACAACATGAGCCCCATGAAACAACTATCCAGCTCAATTTACACGTCCCTTGCTCGGATGTAAGCGTCCACATCGTCTTTTTGATGTCTGGTGATGTGGCGAGACAGTGTGCAACACATGAAATCCTAGGTCACGCGGGAGCTGGCGTGCCCTGCGCCAATGCGGAGTAAGTGTTGCAGTGGGGCTGTCAAGGCCTTCCCCTGCCGGCGGCAGCTGTCCGAGCGCTTTGGGACACTGCTGTGACTCGGCCCGGAGAGCGGGTTGCTCCTCCTGCTCCGACACCTGGATTGCGAGCCCTCAGTCGGAGCGAGCTGCTGTAGGGCCGCAGAGGACGTGTGGTGAGGAAAACTGCTGTGGCTTGGGTGGCCTTTATTATAAGTAGTGCAGGTGCACCTGGAGTTCTGTGCATGGCATCAAGATGGCAGCGTGCTTCCTAAGGGCGTGCTCCTGCCGTGGCTTGTGCTTCACGAGACGGCTGATGGAACTGAATGGAAAGATCGCCCACCCTGATGTCTCTCAATACAGATTGATCAGGTTTGTGCAGTGCCCTGCATAAGAGATAAAGATATCGCAAAAAGGCTGTACCCAACACGCTGGACAAACAAGGCCCCTTTGCAAGTTGATAAAGCCAGAAAGGTATCTGCATCACCTGGCCTATGCAAAATAATGACAACAAGAACAGGCCTCACATTGCACACTTACTATATCCTCCTTGGGAGTCCCTGCCAACTTAATATAATTAGCATCCTTAACCCACCATCGATCCCGCTGCTTGGACGTAAAGTAACTATTACTGCAGCAACCAACCCTATTCGCTGCACACCACACTTACGTAATAGTACCGTCATCAACCATTGACACTTGTCTTCTGAATGCTGTGACCAAGAGCCTCTAGATAACAGACACTACGTTGAATGAATCTGATCACACCGAAATTGCTATCTACATTGTTACTATACAACATGGAACTGCATCGCTGCTCCCCCCCTTCATTTGACTGTACTCCACAAGCAGGAAGGAATTATACTAGGATTAAGCAGCCTTATGCACACCTCACCTTTCTCCACCGATACAAATTTGTTTACCTACTCTTGTCCGGCACTAACTATAAGAACGCAACTTAGTGACCAATATGACTGCTCGTGCTGCCAAGTGGATAAACCCTGGAACCACTGCAAGTGGGCCCTTCTACCTGTCCTTACGCCATGAAGCGATGCTGAGCCAAGTGGGGTGATTATGCTCGTCGACACAAGGTGCACCTTCCTGCTCCTCGGTGGTCCCAGCCAGGCAAACGTGCCTACGATATGTCCGAACGTATCGACTCACCTACCTCCATTGACGACAAGCTCAACTCTGTTCTTGCAGCAGTAGAAACATTCGGCACTTCACTGGCCAACACACGCACATCGCTGGAGAATACGATTGACAAAGTAACGATGGGCCTTACTCTATTGCATGCATATCACTGCAAACTGGCACACAGAGTCCATGATACAGAATAAACTCTCACTGAAATTCGTCCGAAAACAAAGGAGCTGGATACTGCAATGCAAACACTTGTGGAACGTGTGCATGAGCAGGAGCCCTCATACATTCGCAAGCCACTAGCCCCATTCCTCAACAAATATGCTGCTCAGGGACCAACAATCATCAATCCAATGGTCTACCACTACACACATGGCCCACCATAACATGAACACCTGGAATGGAAGGGGGTAATACACACCCCACACAGCGCGCCGCTATTCCGTCTATTCATATTTCAAACGTCACTCTACACACACTGTCCTATTGCAAGAGACCCACTTAACATCAACAGAAATTACCAGACTTCAACCGTTGGCGGGGGAAAAAGTTTGCGACCGCTTTGGTAGGCCTCTGTACACACAATAGGAGATACATGACAATTTGACCAACCATTATAAGCGACTATAGCACTCGGCCAATCAAGCAACGGCCGCTGATTTTGACTTTTTCTTCTCCCACTAATATTACCTTATATTACATTGGTCCAAAAATCAGACCTTGATGAGCCCATTACCTTATCTGAAATTCGAGATGCAGTAATGTCACTCACCATTAGTCGATCCCCAACCGGGCTGCCCGCTGAATTCTATAGAGCCTATGCGCCTCTCCTAGCCACTCACCTGCTGGCATTATACAATGAAGCACTCTCAACCAATCCCCTCCCTGCTCAACGCAAGTTATTACTGGTGTCCCTCCCCAAGTCAGACAGAGGCCCCTCCTTGCTAGGATCTTACAGACCACTTGCACTTCTCAACACAGATTACAAATCCTGGCCAAAATCTTCACTGACCGCCTAGCTCCTTTGATTTCCACCCCACAAGTGCACCCGGATCAAAATGGTTAAATTCTGCCAGATGCACTTCCTGATTCAGAGACATTTCTCCAGGATCAAGGCCTACTCCTCCCCAGCCTGGCCCAACGCTGGCTGCCTGGTTCTGGATCTTGAGAAGGCCTTTGATTCTCTGGAATAGCCCTTCCTATTCACCACCTTAACAGGCTATGGTATAGGAACTAGGTTTATCAAACTAGCAAGACTATTATAAAGTCTCCCAACCATACGAGTGAAGACGGGTCCCTTGAGATCCAAACCCATTCAGGTCCACAGACGTATTAGGCAGGGCTGTCCCCGGTCTCCTCTCCTTTTCTCGTTGGTAATAGAACCTTTAACCATTGCGCTTTGACAACAGGGTGACCAATGAGGCATTTCCCTGGGAGATGGAACACATATTGTATCACTATACACCGCTGATTTACTATTGTACCACAGGAACACGCACTCCATCCCTGACACGACAGCTCTGACACTGAAACAATTTGCATCCCTATCAGGCCTGAAGGTTAACTGGGCAAAGTCCTGTTTGTTTCCCTTTGCGCCTGACTCCCTTGACCTGCAACATATACTTACTGAGGTAGGGATCATATGGCAGCCACACACACATTCCGGTACCTGGAAGTGCGTATATATCACTCCCTTGCCGACTTGTTTGAAGGCAATATTACCAGGACGGTTACATCTCTATGATCTCAAATGACATTCTGGCTCTCACCACTGATTACATTAGGTGGCCGAGTAGCGCTCCTAAAAATGGGTGTTCTACCTCGCTTTTTCCACTGTATCACAAACTTACCCCTATGTATCTCAGCTAACTTTTTCTGTTCTTTTGACCGCCATATTAGGGAATTCATATGGCACAATTCCCGCTGCAGAGTTGGACTGGTGAAATTGCACTCCCCTTTGGACCAGGGTGGCCTTGCGTTGCCTCACCTGGAACAATATTATTTAGCCGCCCAGGTGCAACGGATAGTGAAGTGGTTAACTGGTCAGCTGTTGTCGGACACAGCTACGACCCTCCCAGCATGGACTTTATCTGCCCACATTTACTCCATCCATGCACACGAGCTCGCACTCCTGACCCCCTGTCGCTAAATGTAACCTATCGTTGCTATTGCAGATGCCTCCAACTTACACATCCCCATGACTCTTACGCACCTGCATTGGCATTACTAGGCACGCCCAGGGGAAACATTCACACCCAGATGCAGAAGCTGACCACTTGGCATGCTACCGGTCTCTACACGCTAGGTGACTTATACCAAGAGGGCGCTCACATCCCTTTTCATGCATTAATTACTGAGGATGGCCTCCCGTCCGTGCAATTCCTATTCTATAATTCTGTTCTTTCTTCACTCCGGGTCACATGGGGTGACCTATCGCACAAACCCCCAACACATCTTGTAATTCAGTATTAGCACGTGATGGGTGCCGGCCAACATGTTTTACACTGGTTCACTGACTCCTTGCGCATACATACTGCTCCCTGGCTTGCAACACTTTGCGGACACTGGGAAACGGACCAAGCCCGTCCACACACAGATAAAGAGTGGGCGGCACTGCTGGAAGGCCCAGTTCACATTCTGTGCAATGCCCGCTTCAAACTCATCAAATTTTATATAATTCATAGAGCTTGCCTTACTCCCGACAAAATCAACTGTTATTTTTGTGTGGCTGCTAATTGTCCTCGTTGTCGCCAAGCAGACGCAGACTTACTACACATGATGTGGTCCTGCCCATGTTTACATGCCTTCTGGAACAGTGTCACATCTACCCTATCCCAGTGCACTGAACGTCCCAGTGCACTGATGTGGGAAATCTGACAACTTGGCCTATTTGGCAGACGTAAGAGATTAAAAGCTACCTCTCGCTTCCCAGATAGCGGCCTTCTGACAGCTAAGCGCATTATCCCTAAAAGTTGAAAATCTCCTGACCCCCCCAGTTCTGAAAGCATGGATTAATTCTTTCCTCACAGGGCACAAGTGGAAAGCATTACCTTACGTAGAGACTCGGGGTCCAGAAACATCCAATAGTCTATTGTTGGGATACACTCCTACCGAATTCGCTCACTTCCTCTAACTAAACAAGACAACTTCCAACTAAATTATCACACGCTGGATCTACTGTGAATTGTTCACTAACTAGCATTCAAGGTTCCCCTCCAAAATCATACAAAACTAAGGTACATAGTATAGCAGATGCACTAGCAATGCAAATTGATATACTGCCACTGAAGGAGTGGGGATGGGTTTATTTTTTGGGACACTCGTTTACCCCATTGTTAGAAGTTAATTGTTCTTGAAGAAATACTGATTTAAATGCTGTTTAACTATATATATACTTTTCCCCTTCCATCTCACCTCAGTAACTACAACTTCATAAACACACACCTATTTGAGTCATAATTCGAATGATTTAATTTCCAAATATTTAATGTGATATCACTGACTGCTATACAATGACCAGTTACTGTAAACCAACATTGGCCTATCGTTATTACCTCAGGTTGTTGCAATAGTCATTACAATATGTCTTGAGCTATGCATGCCAGTGAATTTAATGTTCTGGTTTAATTATAATGTTGTATGTATTTTTTAACATCAAAAAAGAAAGAAATCCAATAAACAGATTCAAACAAAAAGTTAAGGTGCCTTTAGTGGACTGCAGCACTATCTGTAGAGATTTGGGGCTGGGACTGTTCTACAGCCTAAATGGCAAGCAGAATTATATCCTAATTGGAAATCCTAATTAGAAAGTTTAACTTAACTGTATGTCCCTGGTATATTAGACTCAGGTTACCCATGGCCTATAGGTAATTGTATTGTATTGTAATGACATTTATATAGCGCTTACTACCCCTGACGAGGCGTTGAAGCACATTTCGGCGAGTAGCACGCTACTCCGGAACCCAAAAGGAATTAGTGGTGGATTAGTATAGGGAAATAGGAGTACAGTTTTAGTATTATTATGAGTTAATTTGAGCCGCGGATATGAGAGCTTGTTAGTTAGATTAACTGGAGTAATGGAGGGGTGGAGGAGGGAAGAATCTGTGGAAAGGGTTAGGGAGATCATAGTAGCAGGGTGAGATAAATCAGGGAGAATATCAATCAATCAATTTAAAAAAAATTATGGAGCGCGCTACTCACCCGTGAGGGTCTCAAGGCGCTTGGGGGGGGGAGTATAAAGTGGGGAGGGGGGCATGGAGGGTCACTGTTCGAACAACCATGGCTTGAGGTTCTTTCTGAAGAGCAGGAGGTTTTTGGTTTTGCAGAGGTTGGTGGGGAGGGAGTTCCAGGTTTTGGGGGCGAGGTAGGAGATGGACCTGCCTCCTGTGGTGGTGCGTTGGATGCGGGGGACTGTGGCTAGGGTGAGGTCGGCTGATTGGAGGTTGCGGATGGGATTGTGGAAGTTCAATCTGTGTTTGAGGTAGGTTGGGCCAGTGTTGTGGAGGGATTTGTGGATGAGGATCTTGAATGTGATTCTCTTGTCTATGGGGAGGCAGTGAAGGGATTTGAGCTGTGGTGAGATTCGTTCGTGGCGGGGGAGGCCAAGGACAAGGCGTGCAGCTTTGTTCTGGATTCTCTGGAGTTTGAGTTTGAGTGTGGTGCCGGCGTAGAGGGCGTTACCGTAGTCTAGTCTGCTGCTGATGAGTGCATGGGTGACTGTCTTCCTGGTCTCTGGGGGAATCCATTTGGAGGATTTTTTTTAGAGTGCGGTGTGTGTGGAAGCAGGAGGAGGTTAGAGCATTGATTTGCTGTGTCATGGAGAGGAAGGGGTCCAGGATGATGCCGAGGTGGCGTGCGTGGTTTGCGGGGGTGTTTTTGGTATAGTACGGTAGTTTGGGAGATCATGGTAGTAAAGTGAGGTTTGGGTGAGTTAGATGTGGAAGCGGAGGGAAGAGCTTAGGCAGAGTTATTAAGGAGATGAAAGTAGTAGAATGGATTTGGATGAGTCAGAGTGGGAATGCAGGATAGATTGATAGAGACATGACATATGGTGATGGGTAGATAAGATGAGAGCAGGGATTCATATATATATATATATATTTTATTTCCCCCCCCCCCACAAGGTGATACTATTTGGAACAATGGCTAGTGAATGGAAATATGTGGAATACTGTCCACTTGATAATATACCATAAGTTTTAAATGTTAGCCTTGGAAAATCCCTAGGCTTGCATGCTAAAAAGGGTGAAACACATGTTGGCTATAAAAGTACATTTGAACCAATTTCTTAATTATATTTATGTACATGTAAAATTACTACCTGGCTCCAGTAACTGACTGTACCCAACTGTATAGGCTGCTGCGGCTTCGCCTATGATATGAGGAAATTCTCTGTCCAGAGTCCCTAACAAGCAGGTATCAGGAAAACCATATAGAACTAATGTGTCACTATTGGGAGCTAGTGCATTCAAATGTGCACCACTGCAGTGGTCGCAAATGAAAACATGACACTGCAGGCAATGTCGAATTGGACCTGTGAAATTAACTCTTTTTGTCAGGACCAAACCTCCCTATTTATTACCTATAAGTCACCCATAAAGAATACCCCAAGTGTCCAGTGGGTAGGGTGCATGGTTCTAAATACCAGTCCATGTACAAACTATCTTCTTTTACAAGCTCTGGTAGTGGAAAATCTCCAAAGTTGATCTTCCCTATTTGAAAGCCGGCATCCCATTGAATACGATTTGGTGACTTTTATTTATTCTATAAAAAATTTACTCCCCAATGGAACTAGCCAGAAGGATCTTTCAAAGTGTCATATTAATGGTAACATTGAGTCACAATTATTGCCAAAGTCAGATATTACATAACTATTTTAAAAAGGTAGGTTTTACAAACTTTACTTTTCAAAGGTGTCTAAAAGGCAACTGGTAGCCTTTTCTGACTGGCGAGGCAGCTTACAGCTGCCAGGCCTTCCCTGAAGGTGCCAAGTGTTCTCAGGAACTGAGAACAAAGGAGCCATCTGATGGGATGAGTATTCCTCTCCTGCAGCAGGATAGCAGGGGAGGGAGCCAGTGGTCTAATTATGCTTCAAAGGCAAGTGGCTCTTGCAATGAACAGATGTCACTAAGCCCATGCCTGCTCAGTTTCATTTCATGGCCATACAGGCTGGCTGTACATTACATAGATTAGGAGTTGTCCTGAAAGAGGAGTGTAGTCCCTTAGGTATCCACACATCTGCGGTGGCCTAGGGTGATCGATAAGGATAAAGAAAGGTCTGGCCATGTTGGTAGTGTGCAAAGTAGTGCATTCTGGAATGGTCTGATGAGACACTTCCCAAGAAGTAGTCACAAGTTGGGTGGGATTGCTCAGTGGAACGGTAGTGCTATTGGCTAGTGAGTACTCCCCTCCCACAAGCTTGTGCAAAGGATAAAATTGGCAACTTTGCCACAAGAACTCAGATCACTGCTGGACTTGTGGAAAACAGAAGGACTATGCCTGCTGGACTAAAGAGCTGTGCAAAGAGAGGCTGCAAGAAGAAGTACTGCACCTGATGCACCAAGGATTTCACCAAGTAAGGCTGTGCCTGCTGTCTGACCTGTGAGGAGCATCCTCAGGGGCGGGACCCGCTCCCACTTGTATACAGGAGAGAAGAATGGTCTTCAACGGCTAGTTGGATAGTCTCCTGTGCAGTTAAGAAAGCCACAAAAAGGTTCAAGAAATCATCTGCAGCCCAAAGAAACGAAAATCCAAGTTGACCAATTTCAACTGGTTTTGTAATGGACCTTATTACTGCATCCTGGGAGAGTGAACCCTGACTACTAATTGTTGTCCCTTAGGTATTTAGGCCCTAAAAGGGAAGCCAGAGTGGACTACTCCTGCCTAACCCTGAAAGTTGGAAACATTTTCAAGAATTTTTGCTCGGAGAGCAAAGAGAAGATCTGGACCAACCTGAAAGAGAATCTGCCAAAGGTGCATCCCTGGTTGGATTCAACTTGACGGTTTGCCCCACTGGGAGCAGCCGACCTCCAGAAAAACTTGTATTGCAGGATTTCAGCTGGACCAAGGAAAAGGAGCAAGCCATCAGCATTGAGCCCTCCACTAAATCCTGCAGTCGGGCCTCAATGCCAGCTAGGAAAATGCTCAAGGAAAAAGAGTAGGTTAGAAGGTAAAGATTTCACCAGGAAAATATCTGGTCTCTGTATCGACCTACACTCCATCACGGTGGGCCTTAACCTTTGACTTTGACCCAGTCTAGAGCAACCAGATGTCCACTGTTGGCGCTTTGTGTTTTTTGGTGCTAATTTCAAGTTTGAAAACTAAATTCTTCTAAATAATATATCTTCGGTTCACTACAATATATTTATTTTTTTTGGTGGCATTTCAAAGATCGAAATTTAAACTACTTTCGAAAATTGGAGTGGGATTTTTATTGTGTTGTGTTTCTTACTTTTTATCTGTTTTAGTATTGTTAAATGCTTTACACATGTTTTCTCCTAAGCCTGACTGCTCTATGCCAAGATGCCAAGGGTAGTGCTAAGGTCTCATTTATTGACTGGACCTTACAGTAAATTGTGGTATTATTACTTGATGAAATCTCACAACCTCATCAACTAATAAATCAGTTTCATACACATACTTTCTGTGTAAATTTCTAACTTTTTGACAAATTTGATGCACAGATGTTATTTCTGTATCGAAGGGCAAAGCTTCCTAGAGAAATAATATGGGAAATCAATGTTTTGTGACTCCCCTCCTGCCTTAGCCCCCACTTTATGAATCGGTGTGAGACTTTCCAGAAAGGAGCTGAACTGGATGATCTGTCTTTTTTGGAACGTTTTGTGTAGAATCATCAGAAAGTGCCAATGTTTATGAAGAAAGTTAGATCTAACTATAACTACACCAGTTCAATTGCTGCCTGTGTAACATGTTAATAATGTTAGCTATGCTGTAACCATCTGTTTTTAGAGTGTTGTGGTGTAGATTCAAATGCTCTGCAAACTCCTGCCATCTATAGTGTTGCGCCCGGATGTATGCAACTTGTTTTTCTTCAAAGAAGTCTGAGTCATAAGACCTGTTGTAACTCCAGACTTGTTCCACAATGCTCCAACTCAGATTCTTATCAGCACAGTGGGTGAATAGTGTAAGTGGAGTGCAAGGTGACAGAGTGTGACTTGAATTGTAAAGGGACTAAAGAATAACAGAGAATCATCTATGATCACCGCTGGCATCTGGGGAGGAGGGTGGGTAAAAGTTAATCTACAGCAGTACACACTACAGAAAGATGGTTTATAGGAAAATAAAATTTGCTGTATGGAGCACATGTGGCTGTAGATACACATGCTCTTCACAGACTATAGAGCAGTTCCTCTCGATAGCGGTGGTTAGTAAGCTGATGATGGAGATGCTTCAAAGTTTTCTTAGGACATCTTGGCCAACTAAATACTGTTCACATGCTAGAACGTTTACACAGTAATGCTTGTTAAAGGTGTGAGGCACTGACCAAGTAGCAGCCTTGCTAATAGCCACGAAAAGGATATTACATAAAAATGCACTTTTTTCGTGAATAGTGGACTTTGGGGGGGTATGGGAGTGTGCAACTAGCCTTAGCATAGCATAGCAAGACTAGATGCACATATATATCCATCTGGCAATGCTAGCTTTCACAATCACACCCCGCAGGGGTTTTACGAAGGCTTCAAAAAGCTGAGTAGACTTTCTAAAGGGCTTAATCCCATCAATATAGTACATAAACGCTGTCCTGACATTCAGAGTGTGGAGTGCTCTTTCTGCCACAGGCTCTGGTTGCAGAAAAAAGAAGGGCAGCTCAATGGGTTGCTTCAAGTGGAAAAGCAAAACAATCTTGGGCAGAAATGTGGAACTGGTACAAAGAACCACTCTGTGTTTGTGATCTTCAATATATGGTTCTTGGACTGTGAGAACTTAAAGCTCGGTCATGCATCCAAAGCTGGTGACTGTGATTAAGTGAACCACCTCCCAAGTCAAGAACTGTAATTGACATCAGTGTAGTGGTTCAAAGGGAGGGCCCATAAGCTGTGTGAGAACCACACTCCAGTTCCAGACTAGTACTTAGTGTCACTGGAGGTATTACCATCCAAAGGCCTTTCATAATAGCTGTAATGACTGGTATTTTAAGTAAAGAAGTGTACTGTCTGTTTTTAAGGTATTACATTGTGAAGTTAAGTGAAAACATATAGAAGTCTAAGCAAGAACTATGCTGTATAAGTGAAGAAGGTAAGACAAAATCTCCTGCACAGAAACATTAAAAGGACTGAACTGTATGGACCTGGAGATACAGTAGTGCACAAACCTTTTCCACTTAGCAGCATAACAGGTGCAAGTAGTGGTATTTCATACCTCCCTCAGAATAACCATGCACTCCTTGGGCAGATTGAGTTAACCAAACTTTAAGAACTCAGGAAGTGCAAGATTGCTAGGTTCAACTGTTTGGGACCTGAATGTCTAAGCTGACCCTGATGCTGAGTGAGAAGGTCTGGTGTATGCGGAAGCTTCTGGTGAGAACTGAGCATTGAATCCAGAGCTGTCTAGCACAGGTTGGGGCCACTATAATGTGCGCCATGGACACCTCCCTCATCTTCCTCACCACATGTGAGATGAGGTCAAGAGTCAGAAAAACATAGGCAAATATCACTAACCAGTTCTTTCAAGCTGTGTTGACCATGGATGTGGTTACTTGAAAGCAAAGGTTTTGGCATTTTGCACTTTCGGTATTTTCTAACTGGTCTATTTTTGGAGTAGCCCATGTGAAAGTACTTGGGAAGGAGGGGAGTTCCCACTCGTGGACTTGTTGATGAGTCCTCCTAAGCAGACCCGCAAAATTGGTCTCCACACCCGGTATATGCTTTGCCAGCTGGTGAATGTTATTGCGGGTTGCCGAACACCAAATCTGTTAAGTCACAGCAGAAAGCTGGGGTAAGTGGGTATGGCCTTTCATCTGGAGGCATAATGTGTCTATCATGTTGTCTGTCTTTATTAGTACTGTTTAACGTAGAAGTTGAAGAAATGGTCTCAGTGCCAGTCTGATGGCTTGGAGGTCCACGTAGTAGATGTGGTGTGGGGTCCAGGTGGCTTGGGCACTCATGCTGGACAGGAACCTCCCACCCCCAAAAGAGGGGTGTTGGTATGGAAAAGACCTCTGCATGTTAATGGATTAGTACCCCTTCCTTTAGTGCCCAACTGTATCAATGTCTGGATTCCTAATGTCATAGGCAAATCAGGATTATGTGTGACAGGCCTGGTTTACAGACTACAGTCTTGTTGGACCAGGAGGGGTGCCCAAAGCGCTACCCTCATAGTGGTGTATTGAATCCTATCTTGTTTTAATGGGAAACAGGAGTTAGCTTAGCCTTCTGGCTTGCAGACCTGTTACCCCATCACCTAGTGATTTTTACACTACTTAGCTTGATCTGTTTTTGCGCAATTATTTAATTATATGTTTCCAAGATGGCTGCGTTGTTTCTAGTTAGGCCAATGTTTTAGTTTCACGTTATCAATGCTAAGGCATCAATATCAAGCAACAAAGATAAACATATTGTAGGCATTCACATTAGGTACTTTCCCTCTTCACGCCTTCGAGGGAATTGTTTAAATAAATTGCCGTCCCAAGCATGTCTTGTTATCTATTGTATAGGAACAGACCTGTGTCAGGGGTCTGAGCACATCTGTATAATGCGCCTCACTTAGACAGTCAGAGGGATTCCGACCAGATGCCATCTGTGAGAAGGTAGCCTCTTTCTAGCCTTGTTACCCCCACTTTTGGCCTGTTTGTGAGTGTATGTCAGGGTGTTTGTCACTGTTTTCACTGTCTCACTGGGATCCTGATAGCCAGGCCTCAGTGCTCATAGTGAAAACACCATGTTTTCAGTATGGTTGTTATGTGTCACTGGGATCCTGCTGGTCAGGACCCCAGTGCTCATAGGTTTGTGGCCTATATGTATGTGTCACTGGGACCCTGTCACACAGGGCCCCAGTGCTCATAGGTGTGCATGTATATGTTCCCTGTGTGGTGCCTAACTGTCTCACTGAGGCTCTGCTAACCAGAACCTCAGTGGTTATGCTCTCTCGTTACTTTCAAATTGTCACTAACAGGCTAGTGACCAATTTTACCAATTTACATTGGCTTACTGGAACACCCTTATAATTCCCTAGTATATGGTACTGAGGTACCCAGGGTATTGGGGTTCCAGGAGATCCCTATGGGCTGCAGCAATTCTTTTGCCACCCATAGGGAGCTCTGACAATTCTTACACAGGCCTGCCACTGCAGCCTGAGTGAAATAACGTCCACGTTATTTCACAGCCATTTTACACTGCACTTAAGTAACTTATAAGTCACCTATATGTCTAACCTTTACCTGGTAAAGGTTAGGTGCAAAGTTACTTAGTGTGAGGGCACCCTGGCACTAGCCAAGGTGCCCCCACATTGTTCAGAGCCAATTCACTGAACTTTGTGAGTGCGGGGACTCCATTACACGTGTGCACTACATATAGGTCACTACCTATATGTAGCTTCACCATGGTAACTCCGAATATGGCCATGTAACATGTCTATGATCATGGAATTGCCCCCTCTATGCCATCCTGGCATTGTTGGTACAATTCCATGATCCCAGTGGTCTGTAGCACAGACCCTGGTACTGCCAGACTGCCCTTCCTGGGGTTTCACTGCAGCTGCTGCTGCTGCCAACCCCTCAGACAGGCAGCTGCCCTCCTGGGGTCCAGCCAGGCCTGGCCCAGGATGGCAGAACAAAGAACTTCCTCTGAGAGAGGGTGTGACACCCTCTCCCTTTGGAAAATGGTGTGAAGGCAGGGGAGGAGTAGCCTCCCCCAGCCTCTGGAAATGCTTTGTTGGGCACAGATGTGCCCAATTCTGCATAAGCCAGTCTACACCGGTTCAGGGACCCCTTAGCCCCTGCTCTGGCGCGAAACTGGACAAAGGAAAGGGGAGTGACCACTCCCCTGACCTGCACCTCCCCTGGGAGGTGTCCAGAGCTCCTCCAGTGTGCTCCAGACCTCTGCCATCTTGGAAACAGAGGTGCTGCTGGCACACTGGACTGCTCTGAGTGGCCAGTGCCACCAGGTGACGTCAGAGACTCCTTGTGATAGGCTCCTTCAGGTGTTAGTAGCCTTTCCTCTCTCCTAAGTAGCCAAACCCTCTTTTCTGGCTATTTAGGGTCTCTGTCTCTGGGGAAACTTCAGATAACGAATGCATGAGCTCAGCCGAGTTCCTCTGCATCTCCCTCTTCACCTTCTGATAAGGAATCGACCGCTGACCGCGCTGGAAGCCTGCAAACCTGCAACATAGTAGCAAAGACGACTACTGCAACTCTGTAACGCTGATCCTGCCGCCTTCTCGACTGTTTTCCTGCTTGTGCATGCTGTGGGGGTAGTCTGCCTCCTCTCTGCACCAGAAGCTCCGAAGAAATCTCCCGTGGGTCGACGGAATCTTCCCCCTGCAACCGCAGGCACCAAAAAGCTGCATCTCCGGTCCCTTGGGTCTCCTCTCAGCACGACGAGCGAGGTCCCTCGAATCCAGCGACACCGTCCAAGTGACCCCCACAGTCCAGTGACTCTTCAGCCCAAGTTTGGTGGAGGTAAGTCCTTGCCTCACCTCGCTGGGCTGCATTGCTGGGAACCGCGACTTTGCAAGCTTCTCCGGCCCCTGTGCACTTCCGGCGGAAATCCTGTGTGCACAGCCAAGCCTGGGTCCACGGCACTCTAACCTGCATTGCACGACTTTCTAAGTTGGTCTCCGGCGACGTGGGACTCCTTTGTGCAACTTCGGCGAGCACCGTTTCACGCATCCTCGTAGTGCCTGTTTCTGGCACTTCTCCGGGTGCTACCTGCTTCAGTGAGGGCTCTTTGTCTTGCTCGACGTCCCCTCTCTCTGCAGGTCCAATTTGCGACCTCCTGGTCCCTCCTGGGCTCCAGCAGCGTCCAAAAACGCCAAACGCACGATTTGCGTGTAGCAAGGCTTGTTGGCGTCCATCCGGCGGGAAAACACTTCTGCACGACTCTCCAAGGCGTGGGGGATCCATCCTCCAAAGGGGAAGTCTCTAGCCCTTGTCGTTCCTGCAGTATTCACAGTTCTTCAGCCTAGTAAGAGCTTCTTTGCACCAACCGCTGGCATTTCTTGGGCATCTGCCCATCTCCGAGCTGCTTGTGACTTTTGGACTTGGTCCCCTTGTTCCACAGGTACCTTCAGACAGGAATCCATCGTTGTTGCATTGCTGATTTGTGTTTTCCTTGCATTCTCCCTCTAGCACGACTATTTTGTCCTTAGGGGAACTTTGGTGCACTTTGCACTCACTTTTCAGGGTCTTGGGGAGGGTTATTTTTCTAACTCTCACTATTTTCTAATAGTCCCAGCGACCCTCTACAAGGTCACATAGGTTTGGGGTCCATTCGTGGTTCGCATTCCACTTCTGGAGTATATGGTTTGTGTTGCCCCTATCCCTATGTTTCCCCATTGCATCCTATTGTAACTATACATTGTTTGCACTGTTTTCTAAGACTATACTGCATATTTTTGCTATTGTGTATATATATCTTGTGTATATTTCCTATCCTCTCACTGAGGGTACACTCTAAGATACTTTGGCATATTGTCATAAAAAATAAAGTACCTTTATTTTTAGTATAACTGTGTATTGTGTTTTCTTATGATATTGTGCATATGACACTAAGTGGTACTGTAGTAGCTTCACACGTCTCCTAGTTCAGCCTGAGCTGCTTTGCTAAGCTACCATTATCTATCAGCCTAAGCTGCTAGACACCCTATACACTAATAAGGGATAACTGGGCCTGGTGCAAGGTGCAAGTACCCCTTGGTACTCACTACAAGCCAGTCCAGCCTCCTACATTGGTTGTGCAGTGGTGGGATAAGTGCTTGAGACTACTTACCACTCTTGTCATTGTACTTTTCATAAGAGAAAAATATACAAAACAAGGTCAGTGTATATACACATAGCCAAAAAGTTTTGCATTTCCTCTTTTCACTCTTTTCTAAAGTGCTGAAAAGTACTTCTAAACTTTCAAAAAGTTCTTAAAAGTTTAAAAAGTTTTTTCTGTCTTTCCAAAAAGTTCTGAAAACTTTTTTTCTCTTTTTCTATCACTTTAACCCTCTCAAAAAAATGTCTGGCACAGGCAAAAATGTTGAACTGTCCAAACTTGCATATGATCACCTTAGCTGGAAAGGAGCAAGGAGTCTCTGCATAGAGAGAGGTTTGAGTGTAGGGAAGAATCCTTCCTTAGAACTGTTAATTAACATGCTTAGAGTACAGGATAAGGCCATAAGTGCCCAATCTGTAGAAAAAGTAGCTAATGGTTCTCAATCTGATCCAGGGACTCCCCCAGAAAAAGGTTCAGGAAAGAAACTTCTCAGCCTGCCCATTACTAGACAGTCTAGCATAGTTGGTACAGAGGTTGAATCACACCATACTGATGGTGTGCTCTCACATTATACTGGTAGCCAAGCTGTTAGGGTGCCCTCTGTAAGGGACAGGTCTCCTTCTGTTCATTCCCATCATACCTCTGTATCTAGAAATGTCCCTCCCACCCACCCTGATGACAGATTGTTAGAAAGGGAGCTCAATAGATTGAGAGTGGAACAAACCAGACTGAAGCTCAAGAAGCAACAGCTGGATTTGGATAGACAGTCTTTAGAAATAGAGAGGGAAAGACAGAAGTTGGGTTTAGATACCCATGGTGGCAGCAGCAGTATTCCCCATAGTCATCCTGCAAAAGAGCATGATTCCAGGAATCTGCACAAGATAGTTCCCCCTTATAAGGAGGGGGATGACATTAACAAGTGGTTTGCTGCACTTGAGAGGGCCTGTGTTGTACAGGATGTCCCTCAAAGGCAGTGGGCTGCTATCCTATGGCTATCATTTAGTGGAAAGGGTAGGGATAGACTCCTTACTGTGAAAGAAAGTGATGCCAATAATTTTACAGTTCTTAAGAATGCACTCCTGGATGGTTATGGCTTAACCACTGAACAGTACAGGATAAAGTTCAGAGAGACCAAAAAGGAGTCTTCACAACACTGGGTTGATTTCATTGACCATTCAGTGAAGGCCTTGGAGGGGTGGTTACATGGCAGTAAAGTTACTGATTATGAAAGCCTGTATAACACAATCCTGAGAGAGCATATACTTAATAATTGTGTGTCTGATTTGTTGCACCAGTACCTGGTAGACTCTGATCTGACCTCTCCCCAAGAATTGGGAAAGAAGGCAGACAAATGGGTCAGAACAAGAGTGAACAGAAAAGTTCATACAGGGGGTGACAAAGATGGCAATAAGAAGAAAGATGGTGAAAAATCTCAAGATAAGCATGGGGATAAGGGTAAAACCAAAGATCCCACTTCAAATCTTAAACACTCTTCAGAGGGTGGGGATAAAACAAATTCTTCCTCTTCTTCCCAACCTGCACACATTAAAAAGCCTTGGTGCTTTGTGTGTAAAAACAGAGGCCATAGGCCAGGGGATAAGTCCTGTCCAGGTAAACCCCCTGAGCCTACCACCACTAATACATCAAGCTCTAGTGCCCCTAGCAGTAGTGGTACTAGTGGTGGGACTGCTGGCAACAGTCAAGCAAAGGGTGTAGTTGGGTTCACTTATGGGTCCATAGTGGAAACTGATGTAATCAGTCCCAAGACAGTTTCTGTCACACCTAGTGGCATTGGCCTTGCCACACTGGCTGCTTGTCCCCTTACAATGGATAAGTACAGGCAGACAGTTTCAATAAATGGTGTTGAGGCCTTGGCCTACAGGGACACAGGTGCCAGTTTCACTTTGGTGACTGAAAACCTAGTGCCTCCTGAACAACACATCATTGGACAACAGTATAAGATTATTGATGTCCATAACTCCACTAAGTTTCTTCCCTTAGCTATAATTCAGTTTAGTTGGGGTGGAGTTACTGGCCCTAAGCAGGTGGTGGTATCACCTAGCTTACCTGTAGACTGTCTCTTAGGTAATGACCTAGAGGCCTCAGGTTGGGCTGATGTAGAGTTTTATGCCCATGCAGCCATGCTGGGCATCCCTGAGGAATTGTTCCCTCTCATTTCAAGTGAAATGAAAAAGCAAAGGAGAGAAGGCCTGAAAACTCAGGATCCCTCTCCATCAACAGGTAAAAAGGGTATCACAGTATCCCCTAACCACCCTACCATTCAGGATACTATTCCTGTGGTGGGAGAAACCTCTCCTGGGGTGGCACCTGTTCCAAGGGAATCATCAGCTGGCAAAGCTGGACTCCCTGAGGTGGAAGTACCTCTCTGTGGGATAACTAACATTGGTGAGAAAAACAGCACCATTTTAGTTAACATGGAGCATCCCTCCAACCCTCCCAGAGAAACTTTAGTGCAGAAACCCTGCACTACCTCACAACACTTAGGACAGCATCCCTGCCCTAGTGTGGAGCTCATAGGACAGCATCCCTGCCCTGCTCCAACTCAAGAGAAACAGCATCCCTGTTCTCTCTTCCAGCCAGATGGACAAAGTTTTTGCCCAGCTATGGCTTTTCTGAGACAGCATCCCTGTCTGGCATTTCCATCACTACAAATAGGTTCAGTGGACAATTCCCACTGCTCTAACCTAAAACTTACTGATAGAAACTCTGAAAATACATCTTCACATTGTTGCTTAGCTAAAAAACTTCAAACAGGGTGGTTTACATCCCCACAGGGAAGTAGCCATATAGTGGATGATAAAGGGAGTAACCAGTCTATTGCAGAGCTACTCTCTACTTATCACCACTTAGACAATAAAGTCTCAACTGGCCAAGGTTAGCCTTATTGTCCTTCGTTTGGGGGGGGGTTGTGTGAGAAGGTAGCCTCTTTCTAGCCTTGTTACCCCCACTTTTGGCCTGTTTGTGAGTGTATGTCAGGGTGTTTGTCACTGTTTTCACTGTCTCACTGGGATCCTGATAGCCAGGCCTCAGTGCTCATAGTGAAAACACCATGTTTTCAGTATGGTTGTTATGTGTCACTGGGATCCTGCTGGTCAGGACCCCAGTGCTCATAGGTTTGTGGCCTATATGTATGTGTCACTGGGACCCTGTCACACAGGGCCCCAGTGCTCATAGGTGTGCATGTATATGTTCCCTGTGTGGTGCCTAACTGTCTCACTGAGGCTCTGCTAACCAGAACCTCAGTGGTTATGCTCTCTCGTTACTTTCAAATTGTCACTAACAGGCTAGTGACCAATTTTACCAATTTACATTGGCTTACTGGAACACCCTTATAATTCCCTAGTATATGGTACTGAGGTACCCAGGGTATTGGGGTTCCAGGAGATCCCTATGGGCTGCAGCAATTCTTTTGCCACCCATAGGGAGCTCTGACAATTCTTACACAGGCCTGCCACTGCAGCCTGAGTGAAATAACGTCCACGTTATTTCACAGCCATTTTACACTGCACTTAAGTAACTTATAAGTCACCTATATGTCTAACCTTTACCTGGTAAAGGTTAGGTGCAAAGTTACTTAGTGTGAGGGCACCCTGGCACTAGCCAAGGTGCCCCCACATTGTTCAGAGCCAATTCACTGAACTTTGTGAGTGCGGGGACTCCATTACACGTGTGCACTACATATAGGTCACTACCTATATGTAGCTTCACCATGGTAACTCCGAATATGGCCATGTAACATGTCTATGATCATGGAATTGCCCCCTCTATGCCATCCTGGCATTGTTGGTACAATTCCATGATCCCAGTGGTCTGTAGCACAGACCCTGGTACTGCCAGACTGCCCTTCCTGGGGTTTCACTGCAGCTGCTGCTGCTGCCAACCCCTCAGACAGGCAGCTGCCCTCCTGGGGTCCAGCCAGGCCTGGCCCAGGATGGCAGAACAAAGAACTTCCTCTGAGAGAGGGTGTGACACCCTCTCCCTTTGGAAAATGGTGTGAAGGCAGGGGAGGAGTAGCCTCCCCCAGCCTCTGGAAATGCTTTGTTGGGCACAGATGTGCCCAATTCTGCATAAGCCAGTCTACACCGGTTCAGGGACCCCTTAGCCCCTGCTCTGGCGCGAAACTGGACAAAGGAAAGGGGAGTGACCACTCCCCTGACCTGCACCTCCCCTGGGAGGTGTCCAGAGCTCCTCCAGTGTGCTCCAGACCTCTGCCATCTTGGAAACAGAGGTGCTGCTGGCACACTGGACTGCTCTGAGTGGCCAGTGCCACCAGGTGACGTCAGAGACTCCTTGTGATAGGCTCCTTCAGGTGTTAGTAGCCTTTCCTCTCTCCTAAGTAGCCAAACCCTCTTTTCTGGCTATTTAGGGTCTCTGTCTCTGGGGAAACTTCAGATAACGAATGCATGAGCTCAGCCGAGTTCCTCTGCATCTCCCTCTTCACCTTCTGATAAGGAATCGACCGCTGACCGCGCTGGAAGCCTGCAAACCTGCAACATAGTAGCAAAGACGACTACTGCAACTCTGTAACGCTGATCCTGCCGCCTTCTCGACTGTTTTCCTGCTTGTGCATGCTGTGGGGGTAGTCTGCCTCCTCTCTGCACCAGAAGCTCCGAAGAAATCTCCCGTGGGTCGACGGAATCTTCCCCCTGCAACCGCAGGCACCAAAAAGCTGCATCTCCGGTCCCTTGGGTCTCCTCTCAGCACGACGAGCGAGGTCCCTCGAATCCAGCGACACCGTCCAAGTGACCCCCACAGTCCAGTGACTCTTCAGCCCAAGTTTGGTGGAGGTAAGTCCTTGCCTCACCTCGCTGGGCTGCATTGCTGGGAACCGCGACTTTGCAAGCTTCTCCGGCCCCTGTGCACTTCCGGCGGAAATCCTGTGTGCACAGCCAAGCCTGGGTCCACGGCACTCTAACCTGCATTGCACGACTTTCTAAGTTGGTCTCCGGCGACGTGGGACTCCTTTGTGCAACTTCGGCGAGCACCGTTTCACGCATCCTCGTAGTGCCTGTTTCTGGCACTTCTCCGGGTGCTACCTGCTTCAGTGAGGGCTCTTTGTCTTGCTCGACGTCCCCTCTCTCTGCAGGTCCAATTTGCGACCTCCTGGTCCCTCCTGGGCTCCAGCAGCGTCCAAAAACGCCAAACGCACGATTTGCGTGTAGCAAGGCTTGTTGGCGTCCATCCGGCGGGAAAACACTTCTGCACGACTCTCCAAGGCGTGGGGGATCCATCCTCCAAAGGGGAAGTCTCTAGCCCTTGTCGTTCCTGCAGTATTCACAGTTCTTCAGCCTAGTAAGAGCTTCTTTGCACCAACCGCTGGCATTTCTTGGGCATCTGCCCATCTCCGAGCTGCTTGTGACTTTTGGACTTGGTCCCCTTGTTCCACAGGTACCTTCAGACAGGAATCCATCGTTGTTGCATTGCTGATTTGTGTTTTCCTTGCATTCTCCCTCTAGCACGACTATTTTGTCCTTAGGGGAACTTTGGTGCACTTTGCACTCACTTTTCAGGGTCTTGGGGAGGGTTATTTTTCTAACTCTCACTATTTTCTAATAGTCCCAGCGACCCTCTACAAGGTCACATAGGTTTGGGGTCCATTCGTGGTTCGCATTCCACTTCTGGAGTATATGGTTTGTGTTGCCCCTATCCCTATGTTTCCCCATTGCATCCTATTGTAACTATACATTGTTTGCACTGTTTTCTAAGACTATACTGCATATTTTTGCTATTGTGTATATATATCTTGTGTATATTTCCTATCCTCTCACTGAGGGTACACTCTAAGATACTTTGGCATATTGTCATAAAAAATAAAGTACCTTTATTTTTAGTATAACTGTGTATTGTGTTTTCTTATGATATTGTGCATATGACACTAAGTGGTACTGTAGTAGCTTCACACGTCTCCTAGTTCAGCCTGAGCTGCTTTGCTAAGCTACCATTATCTATCAGCCTAAGCTGCTAGACACCCTATACACTAATAAGGGATAACTGGGCCTGGTGCAAGGTGCAAGTACCCCTTGGTACTCACTACAAGCCAGTCCAGCCTCCTACACCATCGCTGTTATCGATGCTGCGCGTCGCCTTGACGCTGATCCAGTCTTCGTGTCCCTGAAGAATCTGAGCTAGAGAACTCATTCCAAGGTAAGAAGGGTTGGAGGGCTCTTCTCATGGACATGGCATTAGCAGATTAGATTTAAAACACCTAGCTCTCTTTAGGTTAGGGATTAGGTTCATCATATCAAGGTATTAGGACATATTCTATACCTCGTCTCATTTTATGTTATTGCAAGATGGTGGGAGTCTTTGTATTAATGACTCTTGTCTTCACTATTCTGTTCCTTGCATCATTCATTATCCTAATCATTGTAGCCCATGCAACTTATCGTAGATTGCAGTTTTGTTTATAAAACCTATTGAAAGCTTTACTGCATCTCCTTCATTGCCTGTGTTTGATTGAGACATGTTGTTCATGTGAGAAGGGGGTACTCTCCGTTTAACCACAATACTCCCTGAGATGTCACACTCTTGAGTCCATGCGTAAAGGCTGCCACAAATCACCTTTTACTGTTTGGGTTTCTGGTGAGGTGCTGCTTGTGAGCCGGGAGGTTTGGGATGACAGCTGTGACTTGTTGTAGGACTGGCATGGTCGCCTACAAACATAAGTACTGTCATCCTCAAACCAGTAGTCTTGTCTAGAGCAAGAGTCAAACTACGACAGTGGTGAAAGACTACTGCCTTCACCAGGAGCATGAGTGCGGTGGTGGCAGCATACTCTGTAGTGATCAGTACCTGTGTCACTGGACTGAGTCCTACAGGCTCAGTCACTTTTTAAAGTTCCTCTGATGTGTGCTTAACTCATACTTTCCTTACATCAGCTAGATGTGAAGTACTATGCGGTGCAGGAGTGGTGACTCTGCACTGGTTGGATGTGTGCTTGGAAAGGGTACAGAACAGGGTTAGAGCAATACTGTGCAGTGCACGCACGGTGAGTGCATATACTGGGAGTACGTGTACATGAAGGGTGTAGAGGTGTGTAGCACACACATGGTGAATGTGCGTGCTGGCTCCATGTGAGCTTGCAAGCAGCAACCCAGGAAGGCTACAGTACTGAGAAATGCACGCAGCGTGTATATGTTCAATGTATGTGGGAGTGTTGTTGCACAGTACAAGAAGGTAAAAGTTCTGGATGGTGTGTGTGCAAGTGTATCCTTAATGGTACGTTAAATTGAAGAACTGTAGGTTTCATTTTTTAAGCCCAGGCCTGACTGGTGAAGACATTAGGAGGTACAGGAATCCCCCCTGACAATTTTGTGTATTGCTGCATTCTTGTGAGTTGGGTGTGACACACTGAAGAAGGGAGAGTGAGACTCTCCCTGTACACTTCAAAGGGTGCTCCTTCATTCATTGATAGATCAAATGGAAAGGACCTAGACACATCTCTGGAAGGTGATGAGGGAATCATAAAGAGTCGGGCTGGGAGCCAGGAAGTAACCTTTTGGTGCACATATCACTGTGGCTGACATCCAAGTGTGAACTCCAGTCACTCCTATTGCCTGCGTCATTGGACTATCAGCTTGGGAGTCTCTCCTGCTGGGACAGACTGCCTTTCATGAGGAATATGAGAGAGAGAAAGTGTACACTTCAAAAGAAGTTGAACCTCAAAACAAAACTTAAAAGAGCAAGACCCTAAATAACATTTGGTGTCTGGAAATAGACAATAGGAAAGGGAAGTATAGCCCCCAAATAATGTTATCTGCCAAGCAGCCAAGTCAGGCTTTGTGAGGAGGGGAAGCTCTGCAAGACTTCTGCCTGTGACCAGTCGTGGGGGGGAGGGGAAAGAGGGTTGGTGGGGAGGTGTCAAAAACTGCTAGGTGAAGGGACATCACCCAGGGAAACCAAGACCACCTGGTCTGGAGCCTGGAGCATCAGTGCATGCCTGCTTACCAGGACCACTGTGCTCAGTGAGGAAGAGGAGAGTGTTGCAGGGAGCAAGGTTCAGTGGGAGCCCTGTTGAGTCGACTACTGGTGTGAGGTGTGAGAAGACAACTGCTGCACTGATTTGGTCATTGCCTGTGTGCAGATTCAAGTCAAAACCCTTGTATGCCAGAAGAGGGCTGCCATTAACATAGCTGTGGAAAGTGTGGTGTATAGTAAGGGAAATGGTGGTGAGGCACTATTGCAGTGACCCTGTATGTCATGAGGTACCATGGTGGAAGTTACTGCCTGATAACTAGGCCGAAACCTATGCAGTATCGTAGTAGCAACCCCGTGTGCCAGGAGGGGATGCTTTGATACATATTGCCCTTCTGCGAGGTCCTGCATCTGAGTGGCAGTGGTGCAGTAACCCTGAATGTCAGGAGGGGCTGTTGGAAATAATCATGCTGGGTGGATTGATCCACAGCCCAATAACTGAGAAGGCTTGATTACCTTAGGATCATAAGGAGCATAGAGGACTGTACCTAACCTGACCACGTGGACTGAGTGAGGCCACCATGGGTGCATCATTATGATTGAGATCTGGAGCATCTGAATTGACCACTTTCCACTCCAATTGGGGAGCACAGAACTTATAGTGCAGTGGGAGCGCAGAATTTCCTCCAATTGCTAAAGGAGACAACTGTGTAGGTACAGAGGAGATCCTGCACTTGCAGGATCCTGCCGCACGTCCACTATGCAGCCATCTCACCGAGGAGGACCGGAACCTTGCGAGTGCCCACAGATGAGGCACCCGGCGAGATGTTGCATGCTTCCTTTCAGCTGGAGCGGATAGGGCTGGTAACGGGCCTACTCATCCCTGGGGGACTCGTGCGAACACCGCTGAGGCGCCAACACACTTTTGACTATTTTCTAAGATTCTGAATGGACTCTTGAGTTAAAGTCCACTAGTAAGCATTATCTGCATGCGGCCACCAGTGAATGGGGAATAAGCCCAACCACAATGCGAGGAGTGCGTGCGGCAGGGATTGGCCACTGAAACAAGAGATCCCTGATCTTCGGGGGAAATGTGTTATTGTCTATAAATATCATAATCTGCCTTTGAATGTGTAGAGTTAGAAATAAAATACTTTTTTTAATTAAAATAAGTATTTGACTGGACATTGATTTATTGAACTGCTGTGTGCTCTTTAATTTATAAGTCGTGTTCACTAATCTGTATCCAGACTTCTCCCACTGGAGGACGTTTTTGACAGCTACCAGAGTCAAGTGCAGAAGGGGTACTTGGCCCAATTGCTCAGGATCCATTGAAGGTCGAGCCCTAGGACATAAGTAGTTAAAAGCCTCAGCCACCAAAGTTTGGCCCAGTAACCCATGTGTGCCCGAGGCACTCTAAAAGGGGTTATGACAAGGGTCATCTGTGGTTATTGTCATCTGCAGAGAGCAGTCTAGAAAGGGCCTGTTGAGCAAGACATTGCTGCTGTTCCACCAAAGCCAAGCGAGCTGGGTCACTGCATTTAGGACTGAGACAAGGAAAAGCTGAATCTGCTACAGCTGAAGATTCAATTTATTAGCACTGTTGATGAAATCGAGGCTGAGGAGTAGAAATGTGCTGTTCATGTTTGTGCTAGGCATTGCCATTTGCTGCTGTTCTTGATCAACCAGTCTTCTAAATTTGGAAAGACATGTATTGCGTTTGTGCATAGGTACATTGATACCACTGCTAAGTACTTTGTAAACACATAATGAACTATGGTGACTTAAGGATAACACCTGGAACTGGAAATGTCATCTGTTTACCATGAACCAAAGAAATTGATGATTCTCTGGGTTGATCGAAATATATAAGTACTTGTCTTTCAGATCCAGTATGAACATGTCATCATGCCCATGCAACTTGATTTTGTCTTGTAGGGCAACCATATTAGAGTGTTTGGAGTGGATGAACCTGTACAATGGACTGATGTCAAGAATCACCCATCCTTTCTGGTGATTACAAAGTACAGGGAATAGACTTCTATGAAGCTCTGGTATGCAGGTACTGCTTCTATTGCACCCTTTTACAGAAGCACCTGAAGCTTTCCTAAGGATGTGAAGATGGTCTGCAGAGGCTCTGTTACAGGTAGTATGCAGAACTAAGGAGCCTTGAACTATCTGTGCAGGAATATAAGCAGAATCATGTGGGAAAGGCTTATCTTTTTTCCACACTGGTAGTTACCACACTGGCTTTCACTGGCTCTTTAAAGCTGTTAGTGGCCAACTTCAGCATCCCATTGAGTATGGAGAGGTAACGCACTACTCTCTCCATTTTACAGTGTTTGGACTACGAAGTCATCCACCACAGTGTGTAGTTTTACCTCATGATGTTGAGCAGCCCTTTTAATTACTGCATGGTATGCAATACAATCGTTTTGTGGCAGTGGCTTGGGAGGATAGGGCTCTAGATGTGGGTTGTCTTGGGAGTCTATCACATAGGTCAATCTCACTACCCAGGTGCATCATAGAGGCCCTATCTGTAGAAAGAGTTGGCTGGTTTACAGTCAGTGTTGTGTTCTCAGGTTGAGGAGAGTGTTGGGGCAGGTGTGGTGCTGATGGAGGAGGTGTGAGTGGTAGTGAAGAAATAGGATAGGGATGGTGGCCGAATCCCTGAGATTCCCAATGATGGACCCCTCTGTGGTACCTGACCTTGGCATCGGAAAGTGCTTTGGCACAACCTTTGATACCAGCTGCTAAGGAGATTTCAGTGTTAATGTCGGCTCAGACAGCGGCTTCTGAAAGCCACTGGACCGATGTAATGGTGATTTCATGCAGAGCGAAACTTTTTGTGCAGAGAGGGTGTTGATAAGGGGGCAGTTTTGTGCCCTTGGATGAGGTGTTAGAATGCATCGATCCAGCCTCTCGAGCCTAGGGCGTCCCAGTTGGCAGAGGGAAACCCGCAGGTTTGTGTAATTTCCAGCTAGACTCAGGGCTTGATGTTAAGACTCCCACTGGAGCGTTTTTTTCCTAAATTATTTGGATGACTCATTCTGTTTGGCCATTTAACTTGAATGTTACTGTAAAATCATCTGTACCTATCAATGAAGTCAGGACAATTCTGTAGACACTTTTACCTCTTTCATTTCATACTTTTTTCCTTCAGACACTGTCTGCCCCTACTTCAATTAATATCATCACTTTGGTTGAACTTTTCCATTGTAGATTAATCTTTTCACTGTGGTGATATGACTGATTTGTTATTGTGCAATCCATGACTCTTTTCCACACTTTATTGCTCTAGCTTTTGTTCCCTTCATGTCATGTTGAATGATTGAAGATTTCTGTATTTTGATCATTTATTTAACCTTGGTCCCGATGAAGGTGTAACATACATTACCGATGGTCCACTGAAACATGCGTCAACATTTTTAACTGTCAACTGATGTTTGCCTTGAAAGGAGGAATTTAAATTTTGTTTAATCTTCTCTTACCTCTGGAACTGACGGTGTACAACAGGGAAATTGTTTTTAATTTGTTAAGTTTCCTGGACTGAATATGCTCATTACAATTAGGATTCTGGTGTGGAGCTTTTTGGTGTGAGCAGAAATTACTTTGCTAAATATGATGCTGCATTTTGGATGAATTATTTAGATTAAAATAATTTTTGTATAGTTATTAATTTAGCTGTTTGTATTGTTTCATTTCATGTTTTAAGCAGGATAAGGAAAATGTCACTTACCCAGTGTACATCTGTTCGTGGCATTGGTCGCTGCAGATTCACATGCTGTGCACATCCCGCCATCTGGTGTTGGGCTAGGAGTGTTACAAGTTGTTTTTCTTCGAAGAAGTCTTTTCGAGTCACGAGACCGAGGGACTCCTCCCATTTCGACTCCATTGCGCATGGGCGTCGACTCCATCTTAGAATGTTTTCCCCGCAGAGGGTGAGGTAGGAGTTGTGTATGCTAGTAATAGTGCCCATGCAATGGAGTGAATGCGTATGTACATAATGAATTTTCAAGTAATATATTTACAAATGTACAAATGTTTAAGATCTACTTCTAAACGGCTACAGGCTCCCGGGGAGGCGGGTGGGCGCATGTGAATCTGCAGCGACCAATGCCACGAACAGATGTACACTGGGTAAGTGACATTTTCCGTTCGATGGCATGTGTAGCTGCAGATACACACGCTGTGCATAGACTAATAAGCAGTTATCTCCCCAAAAAGCGGTGGTTCAGCCTGTAGGAGTTGAAGTAGTTTGAAATAATGTTCTTAGTACAGCTTGACCTACTGTTGCCTGTTGTGCAGTTAACACATCTACACAGTAGTACTTGGTAAATGTATGAGGCGTAGACCATGTTGCTGCCTTACATATTTCGTTCATTGGAATATTTCCCAGAAAGGCCATGGTAGCACCTTTCTTTCTGGTGGAGTGTGCCTTTGGTGTAATAGGCAGTTCTCTTTTAGCTTTAAGATAGCAGGTTTGAATGCACTTAACTATCCATCTAGCAATGCCTTGTTTTGAAATAGGATTTCCTGTATGAGGTTTTTGAAAGGCGATAAATAGTTGTTTTGTCTTTCGGATTAGTTTTGTTCTGTCAATGTAGTACATTAGTGCTCTTTTGATGTCTAATGTATGTAGTGCTCTTTCCGCTACAGAATCTGGCTGTGGGAAGAACACTGGTAATTCTACAGTTTGATTCAAGTGGAACAGTGAGATTACTTTTGGTAACAATTTAGGATTGGTCCGTAGAACAACTTTATTTTTGTGTATTTGAATAAATGGTTCTTGAATGGTAAATGCTTGAATCTCACTCACTCTTCTTAGAGATGTGATGGCAATTAAAAATGCAACTTTCCACGTTAAGTATTGCATTTCACAAGAGTGCATGGGCTCAAAAGGTGGACCCATGAGTCGTGTTAAGACAATGTTGAGGTTCCATGAAGGAACTGGTGGTGTTCTTGGTGGTATAATTCTCTTTAGGCCTTCCATAAACGCTTTTATGACTGGTATCCTAAAAAATGAAGTTGAGTGCGTAATTTGCAGGTAAGCTGAAAATGCCGTAAGATGTATTTTAATGGAAGAGAAAGCTAGTTTAGATTTCTGCAAATGTAGTAAGTATCCTACTATCTCTTTTGCAGATGCGTGTAAAGGTTGAATTTGATTATTATGGCAGTAATAAACCAATCTTTTCCACTTATTTGCATAACAGTGTCTAGTGGTAGGTTTTCTAGCCTGTTTTATGACCTCCATACATTCCTGTGTGAGGTCTAAGTGCCCGAATTCTAGGATTTCAGGAGCCAAATTGCTAGATTCAGCGATGCTGGATTTGGATGTCTGATCTGTTGTTTGTGTTGTTAACAGATCTGGTCTGTTTGGCAGTTTGATATGAGGTACTACTGAAAGGTCTAGTAGTGTTGTGTACCAAGGTTGCCTTGCTCATGTTGGTGCTATTAGTATGAGTTTGAGTTTGATTTGACTCAACTTGTTTACTAGATATGGAAGAAGTGGGAGAGGGGGAAAAGCGTACGCAAATATCCCTGACCAGTTCATCCATAGTGCATTGCCCTGAGACTGATGTTGTGGGTACCTGGATGCGAAGTTTTGGCATTTTGAGTTTTCTTTTGTTGCAAATAGATCTATTTGTGGCGTTCCCCACATTGTGAAGTAAGTGTTCAGTATTTGGGGGTGAATTTCCCATTCGTTGATCTGTTGGTGATCCCGAGAGAGATTGTCTGCTAACTGATTCTGAATCCCTGGAATAAATTGTGCTATTAGGCGAATGTGGTTGTGAATCGCCCAATGCCATATTTTTTGTGCTAGGAGACACAACTGTGTCGAGTGTGTTCCTCCCTGTTTGTTTAGGTAATACATTGTTGTCATGTTGTCATGTTGTCTGTTTTGACAAGAGTGTATTTGTGGGTTATTATGGGTTGAAATGCTTTCAGAGCTAGAAACACCGCTAACAGTTCTAAGTGGTTTATATGAAACTGTTTTTGCTGAATGTCCCATTGTCCTTGGATGCTGTGCTGATTGAGGTGTGCTCCCCACCCTGTCATGGATGCATCTGTCATTATTACGCATTGTGGCACTGGGTCTTGAAAAGGCCGCCCTTGGTTTAAATCTATACTGTTCCACCATTGAAGCGAGATGTATGTTTGGCGGTCTATCAACACCAGATCTAGAAGTTGACCCTGTGCTTGTGACCACTGTGATGCTAGGCACTGTTGTAAGGGCCGCATGTGCAACCTTGCGTTTGGGACAATGGCTATGCATGAGGACATCATGCCTAGGAGTTTCATTACTAATTTGACCTGTATCTTTTGGTTTGGATACATGGCTTGTATTACATTTTGGAATGTTTGGACTCTTTGTGGACTTGGAGTGGCAATTCCTTTTACTGTGTTGATTGTTGCTCCTAGGTATTGCTGTGTTTGACACGGCAGAAGGTGTGACTTTGAGTAATTGATTGATAAACCTAGTTTGTGTAGGGTTTCTATGACGTAATTTGTTTGTTGTGAACACTGTTTTTGCGTGTTGGTTTTGATTAACCAATCGTCTAGGTACGGGAACACATGTATTTGCTGCCTTCTGATACGTGCAGCTAATACTGCTAGACATTTTGTAAAAACTCTTGGCGCAGTTGTTATTCCGAATGGCAACACTTTGAATTGGTAATGTATCCCTTGGAATACAAACCTTAGGTACTTTCTGTGTGAAGGATGTATTGGTATATGGAAATATGCATCCTTTAGATCCAGTGTTGTCATGTAGTCTTGTTGTTTGAGCAGTGGGATTACTTCTTGTAATGTAACCATGTGAAAGTGGTCTGATTTGATGTATGTATTTAATATTCTGAGATCTAGTATAGGTCTTAGAGTTTTGTCTTTTTTGGGTATTAGAAAGTACAGTGAGTAAACTCCTGTGTTTAGTTCTTGTTTTGGTACTAATTCTATTGCCTCTTTTTGGAGCAATGCTTGAACTTCTAATCCTAGAAGATTTATATGTTGTTTCGACATACTGTGTGCTTTCGGTGGGACTGTTGGAGGGAATTCTCGAAATTCTATGCAATAACCATACTGGATAATTGCTAGAACCCAAGTATCTGTTGTTATCTCCTCCCAATGTTTGTAAAATTGGCTTAATCTTCCCCCCACAGGTGTTATGTGATGGGGATGGGTGACTTGTGAGTCACTGCTTATGTTGAGGACTTTTGGGGCTTTGGAATTTTCCTCTACCTCTTTGGAATTGTCCCCCTCTATATTGCCCCCGAAAACTTCCCCGCTGATATTGGCTTTGGTAAGTGGGCCTTGTTTGTGATGTTGTGGTTTCTGTAGGTTGTCCTCGAAACCCTCCCCTAAAAGGTGTTTTGCGAAAGGTGCCTCTGCTCTGCGGGGAGTAGAGTGCGCCCATGGCTTTTGCCGTATCAGTGTCCTTCTTGAGTTTCTCAATAGCAGTGTCGACTTCCGGCCCAAACAACTGCTGTTCATTAAATGGCATATTTAGCACGGCTTGTTGAATTTCCGGCTTGAAACCTGACGTGCGGAGCCATGCGTGCCTTCTTATTGTTATTGCAGTATTTACTGTCCTTGCAGCCGTATCTGCTGCATCCATTGAAGACCGTATCTGATTATTAGAGATACTTTGTCCTTCTTCCACCACTTATTGTGCTCTTTTTTGGAACTCCTTGGGTAAGTGTTCTAGCAAATGTTGCATCTCATCCCAGTGAGCTCTGTCATATCTTGCCAAAAGCGCTTGTGAATTGGCAATGCGCCATTGGTTTGCTGCTTGTGCTGCAACCCTTTTGCCCGCAGCATCAAATTTGCGACTCTCTTTGTCTGGAGGTGGTGCGTCTCCCGAGGTATGAGAGTTTGCTCTCTTACGAGCTGCCCCGACAACTACTGAGTCTGGAGTTAACTGCGTTGTAATATAGACAGGATCTGTTGGCGGTGGCTTGTACTTTTTCTCCACTCTTGGAGTTATGGCTCGGCCTTTAACAGGATCCTGAAAGATTTGTTTTGAATGTTTTAGCATTCCTGGGAGCATAGGTAGTCTTTGGTACTGGCTATGAGTGGAGGTTAGCGTGTTAAACAAGAAGTCATCCTCGATTGGTTCTGAATGCAAGGTGACGTTATGGAAAGCAGCTGCCCTTGCGATCACCTGTGTGTAAGATGTACTGTCCTCAGGAGGGGACGGCCTGGTAGGGTACGAGTCCGGGCTGTTGTCCGATACTGGAGCATCGTAAAGGTCCCATGCATCGGGATCATCTTGACTCATGGCAGTATGAGTCGGGGAGTGCATCAGTGGAGGAGTTGCTACTGGTGATGTGTGCACTGATGGTGGTGGAGAAGGTGGTGGAGTTGTTTTCTTTGCCACCTTTGCCTGTGGCTCCTTGTCCTTTTCGTGAAAGGCAAGTTTTCTTTTTATTTTAATTGGAGGAAGAGTGGTTATCTTCCCTGTGTCTTGATGAATGTGGAGCCTCCTTTGAGTATAGTCTGGCTCTACAGCTTGAAGTTCCTCTCCAAATCTATGTTTTTTTATTTGGGAGGCCAATCCTTGTTCCTCTGTATAGGAACCTGTTTTCAGCTACGAGGCTGGATGTTTCGGAACCGAAACTTTTTCGGAGGTCTTTTTAGGCTCCGAAGAAACCTTTGTAATTTTCGGCGTGGTGGTGTCTCGATGCCGAATTTGTTCGGTGCCGCTGTGACGGTGCCGAAATTTCTCAGAGCCGATGTCTCGGGTCCGAGATTGCTCTGTGGCGGTATCTCGACCGGAGTCGGATGACTTCGACACCAGCTTGCCCTTTTTCGATGCCTTGGCTCGGTCACCGCTTGTTTGGGTTAAGCCATGGCCTGTTGGCGGTGGCGTCCCCTGGGCTTTTGTTGACTTCTCGTGAGTCTTATGTTTCGACGTCTTACTCACGGTTTTCGTCTTTTCTTCGGCCTCGAGCTCTTCCGAGTCCGACTCTTGGATAGAGAAAGCTTCCTCTTCTTCCTCGAAACGCTATTGTTCTGTCGGCGTCGACGCCATCTGCAGTCTTCTGGCTCTTCGGTCTCTTAACGTCTTTCTGGACCGAAACGCTCGACAGGCCTCACAAGTATCTTCCTTGTGCTCTGGGGACAAGCACAAGTTACAGACCAGATGCTGATCCGTATACGGATACTTGTTATGGCATTTTGGACAGAAGCGGAATGGGGTCCGTTCCATCAGCCTTGAATTCACACGTGGCCGGGCCGACCAGGCCCCGACGGGGGATCGAAAAAACCCCGAAGGGCCACCGGAACTCTTCTAAATTCGGTGTCGATCTGTTGTAACTAACCCGATAACGAACGCAAACAATACTGACGTTTTTTCCGAGATTCTAACTAACTTTCCGACCCGAAACACGGAGCGAAAAGGAACACGTCCGAACCCGATGGCGGAAAAAAAACAATCTAAGATGGAGTCGACGCCCATGCGCAATGGAGTCGAAATGGGAGGAGTCCCTCGGTCTCGTGACTCGAAAAGACTTCTTCGAAGAAAAACAACTTGTAACACTCCGAGCCCAACACCAGATGGCGGGATGTGCACAGCATGTGTATCTGCAGCTACACATGCCATCGAACATGCAATTATATCCATTACTTTTATTAGGTTACTTGATTTATTATTTTGTGGGCACTGAAGAGTTTATACTGTAGTTGTACAGTGTGGCTGCTGCTGTTCCCGCATGGTGGGGTACTGTGTGGTGTGGAATTCTATGCAGAAGTCGGCTGGGGAAGACAGAACACGATTTTTCCCCTGAAAGATGTTAAGTGGTCTGGGGGATGTACGATGGCATTGCTGAGAGGAAACTTAACTTTACTGCAGCTGTTGGTCCTGAATCCGCTTCTGAAGTATGGCTTGGATGTTTGACCTTCCTGAAATGGATGCTGTGGCTGGTTCTGGGGGTGTTGAGAGATGTCTGCTGTTTTAGAAACAGCCCATATTTATTGGCAGTGGAACCCTCAATTTAATGCTGGTTCTGAAGAATCCCCATAGCTTTTGCTGGGTCAATGTCTTGTTTTTTTCCCAACATAGAATCGACTTGTGGCCCGAAGAGTTTTTCACCATCGATGGGCAAGTTGATGAGGTGCTTTTGCACCTCTGGCTGGAATTCAGACACATAAAGCCAGGTTTTTTGGTGAGCAAGAAAGCTTCTGTTGGTTTCCAGGGAAGCATTTATCAACAGCGTTAAGGGCACATCTGATATTTGCATTTGAGATTGTTTTGTTCTCCCAAATAATCTCTTTCTCTCACTTTTTGTAAGCATCAGGAAGGTGCTTGATGATGATCTCAATTTCCTCTCAATGATGCTTATCATATGTGGAAAGAAGACAAACTTACTTGTCGATTTGTCACTGCATGACATCCCCCAAGCTATCAATTTACCTGCTGTATTGAGGTCCTTACATGGGGGTATGGTCTCTCACGGCCTGGATCGATGCCCTTTTTCTTACTGTGTGGACTAGAAGGGAGTTTACAGTGGAAAATGTCTGGAAATGAAGATGGTGGTCATGCGCAGTGGCCTTGTATTTTTTCTCTACCATACGAGTGACCATATGTGCCTTTACTGGTTCCCTAAGGTTCTTATTAGAGCATCTGAGCATGCTTTTTAGAATTGGAAAGAAGTGCGGACCACTCACGCATCAACACAGTCTTCATAAGGAAGTCATCCTCCTTTTCTACCACATGGAAATCGGGTGGTTGTCTGCTGCTCATTGGAAGACTGCGTGGTGTGCAGTTGTCATCGGCAGAGATGGTATGACAAGGTATAGCCCCGAAGACGGGTCATCTTGAGGGCTCGCACTGTAGCCATGACAAGGGTCGTCTCCATAATCAGTGGGCATTGAACCTTATGCTGGTCTACCTGATCTGCTGATGGGTCTGCTGGTCTCAATATATGTGTGTATAGATTGAGCTGGGGATGATGAACATGAAGGTGACTAGTGCTGGTGTGGACCCCCTTGATGTTTTCTTCTTGGCTACATGGTAAGCCCGAAGCGCCTCTGAAATTGCCTGTTTGAAAGTAAGGCTGTTGTTATTTGTATGCTGTTGGCAAGACAGAGAATGCCATTCAAGGAGGTAGCTGGAGACTTAAAATACTAAATTTTCCTGCTGTCATACATCAGGCTGCTTGCCTCTGTCTTCCTGAGGAGGGTACTTGTTTGGAGTTGAGGACGGCTTTGAGGTCTGCTTTGGGTACACTTTCAGTTCTGAGGAAGGCTGAGTGGGACCTAAATGTCTCGGAGTTGAAGTTCAGCCTCTGAGACACAAGGTGCCTCCGGACCTGAATATGCCTTTCGAGTGAGCGATTTCAGGAACAGGGCATGGTGCCAACTGTCACAGAGTTTTTGAAGGTGGTTCTGGGCTCAAAGTTTGGCTTGTGTGTTCCTTTCTCAGGAGTTGAGCCTCTGTTTAAAGATGAATCCCACATGAAGACGGAATGTTTTTGAAAATCTAGGCATGGTGTTTGCCCTGTGTGCGACTCAACAAGAGAGACCTGGAGAAGAATGTTCTCCGAAGTTGGAGAAATTGAAGGGGATGCATTCTGGGCTCTCTTCCCCTAGGCCTTTGGACTACTAGAGAGCCAGCCTTTTTCACTGTCAGAGTTTGTTCCTTCGACGCTGTGCCTGGATGGTGGCTGTACAGAGCCCTAGTGCTGCACCCTATATTGCACCTATACCTTTCACTTCGGAAAAAAACAATTTAAGTTGGAGTTTGCGTCCTGATCCACTGTGGATTTCTGAGGAAGTTTCATGTGTCTACTCAAAACAGAAACATCTTTGAAAAAAATAACTTGCAACATCCATGTCCAACACTAGATGGAAGAAGTGTGGACAGCATGAGCTTTACAGCTGCACGTGCTGCAAATATGGCCTTTTTCCAGGGCATTACATTTTCACCCCTAGGAGTTATGATATTTTGAGAAGCTTCAAACTGACCATTCACTTTGCAAAGGTTTAGCTCTTGGTGAGTAACTTGTAATAAACTAGCCATCGAACCCTTCATCCACATATACACTTCTGTATGTAGGCAACACTCCTTATAGGAGTGAAATCTTTGTTCTGTGTCTATTTCACCTCCCACTGTCAAGTGGTTTACACAAGTAGATTGCTGTGGCTACTACTACTTTTTCCCGAATCGAAGCAAAGTACTATTTCCACATATGTGCTGCAGCATTTATGTCCTATGTGGTGAATAGCTGTCCATACAAATAGGTCACTTTCAGTAACTCTGAATTAATTCTAATGATAGTAATGAAATGAGAGAATAGGCACATAAGAAATGAACAGCAGGAAACAAAGAGAAATATTATTGTTGTAGGAAAGTAGCCTCTTTATAGCATGGTTACCCCCACTTTTTTGCCTCTTTGTCAGTGTGTTTGACTGTGTTCACTGGGGTCCTGCTAACTAGGACCCCAGTGATTATGCTCCCTCCTTGTAAACTTGGTTGCTGGAACCTTTTTCACCCCACATGTGGCATACTACTGCCCCAATGTAAGTCCCTAGTATATAATACCTAGGTACCCAGGGCATTGGGGTAACAGGCGACCACCACGGGCTGCAGCATGTATTATGCCACCCATAGGAAGCCCATGAAAAGTGTTCTGCAGGCCTGCCTTTGCAGCCTGCGTGAAAGGGTGCATGCATCCTTTCACTACCATGTCACTGCACCAGTTCATTGTAAGTCACCCCTATAGCAGGCCCTCCTAGCCCAGTTTCTGTGTGTGAGGGCACCCATGCATCAGCAGAGGTGCCCCCACAAACTCAAGCTCCATTTTCCTGGACTTCGTGAGTGCGGGACGCCCTTTTATGCGTGTACTGAACATAGGTCACTATCTATGTCCAACTACATAATGGTAACTCCTAACCTAGGCATGTTTGATATCAAACATGTCGGAATCATACCCCAATACTATTGCAAGGATTGGAAGTATGATTCCATGTACTCTGGGGGCTCCTTAGAGGACCCCCATCATTGCTACCACCAGTCTTAAAGGCTTTTCCGGGCAGCCCAAGCTGCTGCCACCCCTCAGACAGGTCTCTTCCCTCATGCTGCCTGATCTGATAAAGCTCAGAAAGGCAGAACAAAAGTTATCCTTTGGGAGAGGGAGGTAACACCCTCTCCCTTTTCAAATAGGTGTGACAGGGCTGGGAGGGGTAGCCTCCCCAAGCCACTGGTATGCTTTGAAGGGCACATTTGGTGCCCTCCGTGCATAAACCAGTCCACACCGGTTCAGGGTCCCCCAGTCCCTGCCTTGGCACGAAACTGGACAATGGAAAGTGTAGTGACCACTCCCTGTCCATCACCAACCCAGGGGTGCTCACAGATCCTCCAGAGGGTCCTGGGTTATGTCATCTTGTTTTCAAGGTTAGCAGAGAACTCTGGGAGCATCTAAGTGGCCAGGCCAAGCAGGTGACATCAGAGGCACCTCCTGATAGGTGGTCACCTGGACAGGCGACCAGGCCCACTCTCTGGGCTATTTAGGGTCTTTCTCCTGGGTGGGTCCTCAGATTCGGCTTGCAAGATTCCAGCAGAATTCCTCTGCAACCTTCACTTTGACTTCTGGTCTCCAGAACTGTGACTGGGCCCTCTAGGACCCGACAATCTGCCTACACGAAGAAGAACTCTTCTGCAACATTGTTTCCAGGGCTCCTGCCAGCAACTGCAACGTTTCCACCGGTTGTGCATCCACTGAGGGTGGTGTTTCTTCAGTCTGCACTAGCTGAAAGAAGGAATCTCCCTTGAAGTGAAAGAGTCACTCCCCTGGATCCGCAGGCACCTCCCTAAACGACAACGGCTGTGTGGATCTCCCCTCATCTTGAGCTGCGTGGATCCTGCATCACGGATAGTGGCCCGGGCGTAGGCCTCTCGGTCCTCTCTGCCAGCTGTCCAACTTTGGAGGAGGTAAGCCTTTACCTTGCCACGCAGGACAGTACCCCTGTGCACCGTGTCTCTTGCAGCTGCCATGGCTTGTATGCATCTCCTCCAAGGGATCATCAGGTGACGTGTATATCCAGACCCCAGCACTCCTTCCTGCAGCGCACAGCCCTCTGTGTGTTCTCCTGCGGCGTGGGATCCCTTTCTGTAGTGCTGTGTGGGCTCCTTCTGCAACTTCTGTGTCCCCGTCCTGTGGGCCTCCGGTGGGTTCTGCCCCCGCTCCCGTGGGTCCCTCTGTGACGATGAGGGTCCCCTGCGACTCTCCCTCCGGGTTGAGTCCTCTTGGGCCTTGCTGGTCCCTGGCAGCACCACTTTTCCACTAACTGCAAATTTTCTTTGGCCAAGGCTTGTTGGTGGAATTCCTGCACCGACACCCATCTGCAATCTTCACTTCAGCGTGGGACATCTTCTGCATTCATCAGGAAGTCTTCTCCGTCTCCAGGGCTGCAGTCCTGACTTGTTCTTCCTCATCGTCGACCAACTCCTTCAAGTACACCTGGGTGGGTAGTAGCTCCTTCTCCTCCTGGACTCCATTGATATTTTTAGACTTGGTCCCCTCTCTCCACAGGTCGTCTTCTCCAGGAATCCACTGCTGGTTTCTTGCAGTCTTGTCTGGGTGTCTTCTTTTCTTCTTTTCCTTCCTTCTGGGTGGTTTGGGGAAATTCCAGTGATTTACTCCTGCTTTCCTGGTCGCTGGGGGGTACTGTGTTACTTACCTCTGTGGTTTTCCGGTACACCCAGCTCCCCCTACACATTCCACTTACCTAGGTAGGAGTCCTGTGTTCGCATTCCATTTTTTTAGTATAGGGTTTGGGCTCCCCCTAGGGTCACTACTGGTTATTGCTATTTGCACTGTTGTCTAACCTTTTCAATGCCTATTACTGTTTACCAGTGTATATATTTAGTGTTTTACTTACCTCCTATTGGAGGATTGCCCAAAAATAAAGTACCTTTATTTTTGTGCAAATGAGTGTTTTCTTTCATGTGTGTAAGTGCTGTGTGAGTACTGTGGTTTTGCCTGAGCTTTGCATGTCTTCTAGATAAACTTTTGCTGCTCATCCACAGCTACCTATAGAGAGCCTGGCTTCGAAACACTGCCTACACTTCACTAATAGGTGACACCTGGACCTGGTATAAGGTGTAAGTACCTTAGGTACCCACCACACACCAGGCCAGCTTCCTACATTTGTGTAAGAAACAAAAGTATACTTTATGGCAACTAAGGAACACCAAGCCCATCAAATCAGCCCACTCATCAGTTTACGCAAACACTCCCGGCGTGATCCCAAACTGTATCAGCATAGAGAACTACAGACAGAAACAAGGCACAAATCCTGCAAAACTTGATAGAGACACATGATTCCCAAAGAACACGCACTAACTGATGGCCAGTAGAAATACCTGTTTCTGTAGCGTTTCAATGCGATCCTGCAGAGCCTGCACCTCTGTCTCGCGATCATTAAGCACTAGCCGAGTGCGCTGCAACTCTCCCTCAAGGGCTCGGCGGGCTAGCTCAAGCCGTGTGCAGCGGCTCTCTGATGCATCCAGGATCTCCTTCAAGCGGCGTTTATCACCTTCCAGTTTGGTTTCATTGGATTTCATTTTCACAATCTTCTCCTACGGAACAGGAAGAAAGGAGAAGGCTCTTTATTGTGACAAAAGGAAGATGTTAAAGCTTTAAAAAATTAAAAGAGCTGAGGTACCCAAAATTCACAAAACTGAAGGTGGACTGGTTCATGTTATTCTGGGTCTCATCTAGCGGTGGGCGGGCAACTCCGTTCCGCTGGCGGAGCAAACAAGTTTTTAACACTCTACACTCCGCTGACAGTCTGCGCTTGCACTGTGCAGCCTTAACTGCGCTGCAGTACGCACTGGCGATGAATCCAAGGAGGGCCAGGCCTCCCGCTGCGAAGCTGGGAGCAGAGGGAGGCAGATAGAAAGCTAGGCTGCTGGGGGAAGGACGACGAGGACCATGTAAGTCCTCGTCTCCTATTTTCTTTTTTTTTGTCATTTGTGCACACTGGTGCACAAACAAGGACTGAAACTGCAGATTTCACTGCCTACAAGCCAAGGCCACAGGCAGCGAAAACTGTCATTTCAGGCCTCTTGTGAACCAGCCTGTACCGAGTGCAGTGCACACAGGGCAGGCCGGTGCACAACAGACTTGGCACAGACTATCAGTTTTACTGATAAAATGTTATTGCACACCACTGATATTGTGTGGAAATCAAGTTTCAGTTAATATTTGAGCATTACCAGTAATGTCTTCATTTTTATCATTTAAAATCTTTGCTTCCATCACACTTCAGAATTTTAAAAAAAGTGTTTATTTTTTGCCTTCCTATGTACTGAATGTGTACAGTTCATTTGCAGGTATTTACATTTTGTTGTGTGTTAGAAAAAGTGACATCCTACACCCCTTCCTTTCACACTCTCTGTCCCCCGCAAGATTGTCACATAATTCACTTTCCTTTCCCTGACTGCAAAGTGAGTGTAAACACCTATCCTCATGTTAAAAAAAACACATACAAGCAGCAATTTGTCAGAAATAGCGGGCCTACATTTGACCTCTGTCTTAGAAGTGCACCAAATTTGACAAGATAAATTCCGAATTTAAAGGCATTGTTTTTTATTGTTAGGGCTTTCACGACCCTCCAAAAATCGGCCCACTACAATTTGGTTAATACTACTTTAGATCTATAGTTTCACACGGGCTCACACAGAATGGAGAAAGACACTTACACACCTTTCAAAAACTGCACATTTTACCCATGAACATCTGCAAAGTACATTGGTTATGTGAACTGCAAGCTCTCACGTTTAGGGTCTGAATGAATCACTACACACAAGGAAGAAAGGAGTGTGGTGAATTTTCAAGACTGTTGCTTTAGAAGACCTGCAGATCAGGCTTACTCTGAGATAGGGAAGGGGTGTTGGAAGACAGAGGTACAGAGTTCTTATGATCTGGCTTGACAGTGCAGCTGTCGCCATACAATTATTTTAGCATTAGTAGAGAGGGGCTTTGGTTCTGCCCACATGTAGGGAGCCAGGAGTACATGTTTTGGTTGGGTGGAGGATGTGTACTTCTACAAAAACGTGCCTGCTCTCCACACAACAGTGATTCTTTTATTTATCAAGCTTCCCGAGTTGAACTTCCAGGGGCATACGTGTGATTGTGATGCTATTAAACTGTCTTAGATACTTAGATAACTAGATAATTTACATTGGCATTCTTTGGCAGTAGCCCAGATAGGAAGAGAGCAGCATGGATTTTTAGGTCTGGCTTGACAGTGCAACTTTCACCTGACCTTTTAAACTACTCCAACATTATTTTACAGTTGCTTGCTTTTACACAAATACATATCCGTTCACATGCTATTCGCTTGTAGTGCTTCACATTTCCATACAACATTCCTTTAACGCCCAACCTACTGGCGTTGCCAATGCTTGTTGCTCTGTTTAGTACATGGGTAATGCCAGAAAATGGGGGGGGAAGGGTACCGGATAACCGAAATTGCAGCATGACGGGGAAGTGAGGGGTGGTGCAGCAAAATTAAAAATATCTCTGTGGCATAAACAATGCAGGGGCAACAGGAGAAACTCCTGGAAGGGTGTACCAGCAGAGAGGACTATCCTTTACTAACCTCCTGAGATGCTGGTGTTCCATCTGTTTAAACTACTCGAACGTCAATGCCCCACAGCCAATAAGACGAATGCCAATGTATATCACGCATGACCACTTACATGCGTGTATTCTGAATTACACCCCTCCCCCAACGCCCGATTACCAATACAAAAAATAGGAAACGTCCACAAACAAACGATTTCCTTAAATATTCGAAGACTGAAGCTAGAATAGTTAATTTTCCTCTCATCGAATTTTTGGGGTATTTCTAAGCTTCACCTCTGTGTTTGGTAAGAAGCACAGACATACAGGAAACTTCCAAGACGCATTTACAGTCGGGTAGGAACGAAGTTTTTTAAATTCTTTGCCGGGGCTAGACTGAACCTAACTTACACGTTCATTAGCGAGGGAGCCCCACACTTTTGATTCTTTGATTCCTAGTTGTCAGGATTTTACAGCGATGCTATGCTCTAACAAAGCTTAACAAAAATGGCTCTGCAGTTTTAAACTCATACTTTCTTGAACGTCTCAACCCAGGTATCCCTCTTGGAGAACTCCTTAATGAGTCAGGCCTGTAATGGTGCCCCACGGGTCCCTGGAATGCTTTAAGCTGCTATGTCAGCAGGCCGCAGCATGAGACGGCCCGGGCCTGGCAGTCACCCAGCATTGTTCTAAAGTAAGGGGTGGCAGCGGTCCAAGGCGGGCAGACACAACAGCAAACCAGACATGGCGACTTCCTGGTGGGAAGGAGAACGGGGCACGCTGCTGAGTTCAGACATACTCGAGGAAAACAAATGAGGCATGGAGGCAAGAACGTACACATTTTAGTACATGTTCATGCGTAATGAAGAAAAAAAAACTCAGTAGAGGTGGTTGGAGACCCAGGAGCATGACTGCAGGCATAAGAAACGCGTACACAGGCGGTTTAAGACATACATGCGTAGCTAGACGACATACAAACTCGCGTTCAGGCACACAAGCAAAACACAAAGAGGCAGACTCCCCAAAAGGATGCACATATGTAGGTGCACAGGAAGGCAGGCAAGGCACACAGTCTCAATAAAACCTAATTGTTCACAGATGCACTTTCAGCAGAAATGGGCACACAGTGAGAGAGAAGTCCAGTTGGACGGATGTACACCAAGCATAATTCAAAAAGACCCTAAAGCTATTGCGCAGTTTTAGATTCAAGTACAGTAGATTAACATGCACGCTCAGTTAATTTCGTTTAGATTTCTGCACACTCAATCACATATGCTTCCTTAGAATCGAGCAGTGAACTGAAAACATTCTTTAGGAGAGTAAATACGTTTAATTTTTATTGGACTTACAACTCGTGGATACATTTCGCCTGGTAAAACCTGGCAGAGTTTGTGTGGGTTAAACGTGCTGCCTTACATTTTAATTCTGCCATTCGAGGTTTAGAACTAAGAATTGAGCTGCAAAACGTCCCAATGAATAGCCCACTCAATGGTATTGGTATTTTCACTACACAGGTTCTGGAGTAACGTTCAAAGATGTTCAGAAGAGGCACTTAACTGAGACAATTCCTTCCATACTTGGGGTAACCACGTTATTGTCCCAGACATATCCTTACCTTCATCCTCTACCTTTCAGACTCGGGCAGATTCTGTGAGTTAGGCCAGTTCTCTCTCCTACCCACTGCCTGTCCCTCTAACTTTTTTCAAGAGCTGACAATCTGTAGATAACACAGGACTTGTCTCACTAAAGTGGTTATGATTCTAAGGACACAGTGTAGAAGCAGTCGCAAATAAGAACACAGGCTTTTACCTGGGTTGCTCAATCATGTTCATTGTGTTTTCTACTTATCTCTCCTGTCACACAGGATTCAGGAGTTCGGTGGGGAGAGGATGAATGGGTAGGTATGGTGCACTGAGAGAGTGACCTATTGGTGATGATACTGGCACATAATATTCTTGGAGAAATCTTAACAGAGCAAGTTGTAAGCCAGGCCTCTGCCATTTCAATAATCGGCGTGATGAGCACAGACTCACCAGTTGACGGAGGCGCCTTGGCACAATCATTTGGTGATGGGGCACTAGGATTTTACCCATCTTTAGTTCTTAGACAATGTCATATTTTTTAAGGAGACTCTCTCGCTACATTGGCCGAAGTGGTGGAAACCAGGTCTAATTTGGCACAGTTCATCAACTATTACCAGTATTTGAAACAGGTGAGAAAATGCAGCTTTTTGCATTGTTATCCCCCCCATTTTTGTACTTAATTTTATTGCTGTTTTTTTGATTGTTCACACTGAGGCACTGTTGTCCAGTGCTCAGTCCATGTGCTCTGAACCATACAAACATGTAAAAATTGTCTAATCTCTGACAGGCGTTTTTAACTTTCCTATAAGGCTATAGTATTTGGTGCAGAAACACACCCATACCATGAACAGTTATATGTCGATTCTAGACAGAAGCAATTGACATGCAATCAACTAGTGTGACAAAGGAGCACATGGCTTTAGGTCTACCATTGTAGCATGACTGCTGCAGGTTAAGCCTGCAGTTGACCTTCCAGAATAACCATTTAGACAAAGGAAACCTTCCCTTTAAGTAATATTAAGTCACCCCTATGTAGGTCCTGTACCCCACTAGGTAGAGTGCATGGTATTTAAAAGTGGGACACAGATATTTAATTATACCATGTCTCTGCGGTGACAGGCGACCACAAGCTATTTTCACTAATAAAACCCAGAGTACATATTAAAATATTAATTCTGCCACTCAGGGTTTACGGCAAGCTGGAAAAATTGTCCAACCACTATTTTTAGTATTTACTAAAATCTAATTCAATTGCAAAGTTAGATTTTTAACAAATATTCAGGAAAAGTAAACTTTAAAAAATTACATTTTATGTGACTGTACTGTCTGAGGGCTAATGTGCATTAGCCGGCTAGCAACTGCAGAGTCAGTGCTTGACCTTAATGAGGTGTGAAAACTGGCACGACAATGGCTTAGGACTGGTGACAGGTTGGGCTGGTTGCGAGACAGGTGAACTGTTGGGGAGGTGGGCAGCTCCTTAAAGGCAGCCTGAGAGGTTCCAGTAAATTCATGAACTTGCAAGTGAGACAGAGGTGAAGCCTGCCCATTCATAGTTTCGTGTAAGGGAGGCCTGATGAAGGAGAACACTGTTCTTTAGACCCAGGGTAGCCAATTGGGGTCTAGAACACTTGGAGGGAAAGCTGATCTCGGAACCAGTTTAGGGAAACTTAGGAGAGGTCTGCTCAGTTCCCTAAATACTCCCCTGCCTGGCACACAAACTCCATCCAATCGCTGAAGGCCTGTACCGTTTTGGATTCCCCCTAGAAAAGAGCATTCTGGTTCAGTTTGCAGTAAAACAACCAGAATTTGCTGCACAGGTGGGCTGCTTCTGCTCCAATTTGTACCCAGGATCAACAAGTGATTGGCAGGCGGAGGGGATGTGAATGGCAGACGGGGGGATGTGAATGGCAGACGGGGGGATGTGAATGGCAGACGGGGGGATGTGAATGGCAGACGGGGGGATGTGAATGGCAGACGGGGGATGTGAATGGCAGACGGGGGATGTGAACGGCAGACGGGGGATGTGTACGGCAGACGGGGGGATGTGTACGGCAGACGGGGGGATGTGTACGGCAGACGGGGGGATGTGTACGGCAGACGGGGGGATGTGTACGGCAGACGGGGGGATGTGTACGGCAGACGGGGGGATGTGTACGGCAGACAGGGGGATGTGTACGGCAGACAGGGGGATGTGTACGGCAGACGAGGGGGGATGTGTACGGCAGATGAGGGGGGATGGGAATGGCAGACGAGGGGGGATGGGAATGGCAGACGAGGGGGGATGGGAATGGCAGACAGGGGGTTGTGAACAGCAGACGAGGGGGGATGTGAATGGCAGACGAGGGGGGATGTGAATGGCAGACGGGGTGGATGTGAACGGCAGACGGGGTGGATGTGAACGACAGACACGGGGATGTGAACAGAAGACGGGCGGATGTGAACGGCAGATGGGTGGATCCCATCAGCAGATGGGTAGATGTGAACACCAGACAGGCGGATGTGAACACCAGACAGGCGGATGTGAACACCAGACAGGCGGATGTGAACAACAGAAAAGGGTGGATGTGAAAGGCATATGGTGGATGTGAATGGTATGCAATGGATGTGAATGCCTAAATCGATGAAACAGTAGACAGCAGGGTTGTGAATAGCTTAGGATTGGAGGGTGAACAACGATCGACTGGGGGGATGTGAACAGCAGGCTGCAGGACGTGAAGACCCGCCAGCAGGGATGTGAATAGCAAACAGGGGATTTGAAAGGCAGATGGGAGATGTGAGCGGCAGATGGGGGAATGTGAATGACAGAGGGGATTGTGAACAACAGATGGAGGGCATGTGAATGGCAGACAAGGGGACTTCTGAATGGCAGACGGAGGCCTATGAACGGCAGAAGAGGGGCTTGTGAACAGCAGAAAGGGGGCTTGTGAACTGCAGACATGGGGCTGTAAATGACAGATGGGGGTTTGTGAAGGCAGGCGGGGGGCTTGTGAATGGGTGGTTTGTGAAGGCAGATTGGGACTTGTGAATGGCAGATGGTGGGCTTATTAAAGGCAGACAGGGGACTTGTGAATGGCAGACAGGGGCTTGCGAACAGCAAACGGGGGCATGTGAATGACAGGTGGGGCATGTGAACAGAACATGAGGGTCATGTGAACGGCTAACAAGGGTCATGTGAATGGCAGACGGGGGTCATGTGAAAGGCAGACGAGGGGGGATGTGAACGACAGACGAGGTGGATGTGAACGGCAGACGGGGGAATGTACATGGCAGAAGGGAGCATGTGAGAGGCAAGTGGTGGGAGAGGTATGTGAAAGGCAGACAGAAGTGATGTGAATGGCAAATAGGAGGGATGTGAATGGCAGAGAGGAGGGAAGTGAACGGCAGAGAGGAGGGAAGTGAACGGCAGAGAGGAGAGAAGTGAACGGCAGAGAGGAGGGATGTGAACTGCAGACAGGAGGGTTGTGACCGGCAGACAGGAGAGATGTCACAGCCAGGCAGGAGGGATGTTAACCGGATTGATGTGAACCACAGATGGGACATGTGAATGAAAGATAGGAGGGATGTGAATATTAGACCAGGAATGTGAACAGCAGACAGTAGGGATATGGTGGGCAGGCATGAGGATGTAAATAGCAGATGAGGATGTAAATAGCAGAAGATGGGAATGTGAACATCAGCAGACTGGGGAAATATGAATAACAGGCTGTTGTATACTGGAGTTGTGAACGAAAGACCCAGGTGGAATGTGAAGAACAGACATAGGGAATGTGAACAACAGACATAGGGGATGTGAACAATAGATACAAGGGATGGCTCAGCCACCTTGATTTATTATGCAAGTCAAGCAGGGTAACCGAGTAGAAAACAGGGCCCCCAAATCAATATAGAGAGAGATCAAGGGTAATTTAACCAACATTAACCACACCTACCTACACAAAATTATCTGGCCTGGCAGTACTCTAGGAGAGTTTTTATATTTTGGTAAGTATATTACTTTGGTGCCCAGTATAAACCTTTGCAATTCTGATAATTTTGTGTAGGTAGGTGTGGTTAATGTTGGTTATATTTTCAGAGCTTGAGCATTAAAACCATGACAGAGGAGCAAGGAGCCATTTTTGCCATTGGGGCATGGTTGAGCCATTAAGTGAAGCTTTGGCTGACATGTGCGTTGCTGGTAGCTACAATTTTTTTTATGCTTATCATTTCTCTATTTCTTCACGTGGAGACTTTTGTGATGTTTGTGTCCATGTGTGTTATCTATGTTGTCCTCTAGTATGGTGTGTTCTCCTTCCAGTCTATTATGATTGTTTTACTTATTTAGGGGGGTTTTGTGTACTTTGAATTTACTGTTTTCGTTTGATTAAAAGTGTTGTACCATTTTGTTTAGTATAAATAAATAATATTCATGTTTTGATAGTATTCTTTTGTTAGTTCATTGGCTTGTGTGTATATTACCATGAAAGAGAGGGATGTTCTTATACCTCTAGTCAAGCAGGGTAAGCCATATAAAGTGAAGGCAGCAAAGAAAAACATTCTATATAGTCTCCCAGTTTATAACATTGCAACATCTGGATACTCCACTTAGGCTCTACAGTCCTTGGGCTTCCCTCCAACATAAACTGATGTTTCAGCATCGGTGCATTTGTGAAATATAAATTCTTGATTACTGACTAACTTCCACTGAACAGCTGTTTTGTGCATTTAGCGCTTGCAGAAGCTGCCATGAACAACCTATGGAGCGTTTACATCAACCACAAACTCACAATGGACATATGGAACTTGTCTTGCCCCCTTCCAGTTTCTTCAAGTGAAATTTGTCATTGGTTGAGCTCATGCTCTAGAAATTTTTCAACTAGTTTAGATCATTTATGTGCCAAAAAACGAACTTTCTTACTTCTTTCTTGCACAAAATAAATTACAATTTTGGAGCATCTCTCTGTTTTCCTACTTTCTCTCTCTGTACCTATTAATGTTTCAATATGTTATATTTTCAGGTAATTATGAGTCAAAATATCAAGTAACATCCCTATTCAGCTGCTAGGAATCACTTTTGCGCATCACCAATTAGTAACCAGATAACCTTTCAGCAAAGATCTGCTTTCAAAATGCAGATGGAAGAATGGAGGCATTCAATTAGTTACAAAGTAAGAACATGGATAAAAAGAAAATCACAATATGCCAGAGAATCACAGACAACTAAATGGAGGGAAGATGCCTATGCATAAACAGCATGAAAAGAAAATACAGGTTATGAAGAGCCACCCTTGAGGGCAAACCTCAAGAGGAACTAGGATCAACACTTTGCATGTTCAGATAGTCAAAAGAAATCTCTGGGTGCAGCTTGACCCAGGGTTCGACGTGGCACACTTGATCTCTGCAGTTGTGAATAAAACACACAGCAAGATTGGGACCACCCCTTACCACAGACAAGCCTCAGCATTGGAGTGACTAGGCTTCTGCTATACTATTTGGAATTGTTGAGTACAGCTGAGAAACATTACAGCATATATTCGTTTGTAAAAAGAAAAAAAATGCCCTTTGTCCTGAGGAAGTCTATGCTCTTCTGAACGAGGATGGCGGGGTCCTCCTTTAATGTAAAGTATAGTTTTTTGCTGTAATGTTTTTTAATTAATATGCCAAATCCTTTGCCCTCTAATTCCGACATGGCTGGGCTTTATTAATTACTACTCTGAACTATGAATTATACTTTTATGATCATTATTTAATGCTCAAATAAAGCTATTTGATTTGATTTGTGAGTAAGTGCTTGTAACTTTACTCCATCATTTTAGGGAACTTACCATACGGAGAACTTTACCAAGACTGCAGTCACAATATAAGTAAATGTGTAAGTGAAGTGTAGAAAAAAGTTTTAAAAAGTTTATTAATTTTCATAAACATGTGTTTAAATATTTTATGACAAATGTTAAAGTCAATTGGTATTGTATATTCATTTAAAATGTTGAACTTAAGAAAAAATGTGACAGTGATATTAAATTAATTTTGAAATTAATCTTTAATGTAACTATATTAAACTATTTTTTTGTACATTGAATTAAAATGAATTCCCATCTAAAACAAAAACAAATATTCATTAATAATTATTAGAAGTGATGCAGAATTAATGAAAATGTATTTAATTATGTTTAATAAAATGTACAGTTACATTTGTTTTTAAATTCAAAAAAGGATATTACAATATTTTAGAATGGAATAATACAAAGGGAGAATTTTTTGATTTTGTTAACATTCAATTATAATCACTTCTATTTATAACCATGTAAAATAACCTAACAATATTTCCTATGGGTTTTTATTTTAAGTAGCTAACTCCATTGATTCAATGGGAGGGTGTTGTAGTGCCAGTAGTTTGCCATTTGTGGTACTAGAGTTTCTTCAACTCTGAGCTTAAGTAATTTACTACACATGTGAATCGCTTTTCATTTTTGGCCGCTGTCACTTTAGAAGGGCAGCTTGTGAACAGGAACTGGCTTACTCTTTTGTGGGTGGGTTCACATCCCTAAATCCTTCCCTAACATAACCTTAACACCTCAGTACTCCGCCCTATTCCTCTTCCCTTCAATAATAAGTACTTCCCATTTGTAGCCACTTTCCCTATCCCTCATACATTTACTACTAAAACGTATACTTACGTGTGCAGAGACTTCAAAATTAGGACGGAGATTCTGCACAGAAAGTGATACAAGAGACAGAGGCAGAAACTCCTCATGCGTATTTGTGAACAGCATTTTGTAGTTTATTTGCAGCACTATTGTACTACTTCAAAATGTCTACAAAATGCAGTTTTGACTAGGCCCCCTGTACCTGATTCAATCACAATAGGCAAGTGGCCAAACTAACTAAAGAGTCCACAATTATGGAACACACACTGATATTCGTATTTCTGCCATATGGTGGGCATCCATGTCATTATGATGCCTGCCCCTTGTTCATTACTACCCTAGGCACAAAATGGTAATGCCGGACATACAGTTGTCATCAAAAGTCATGACAATGCCCTGTTTGGTCTTGCTGGATATGGCGTAACAGTCGTAATTCCTGGATTACTGTAGACATCAACAGCACAATAGTGTCTATTAATCCCACAAAGGTGCAAATTGTAAGCAAATTGTGGAAATCTATGGCATAATGATGCTCATGTCTAGTATAATACTGACCCTTCCAGGATACTGGTAATGCATGGCATATTGTGACGTGTCTACGACATGATAACTTCTGCCAATGGTATAGTGCTAACCCTGGCATAATGGTGGAAATTCAAAACATACTAAGGGCATCCACTGTTTGATGGTGCCCACCACTGGTTTATTGCCAGCCCTCTCATGATGGTGGTAATTTCTGGCCTATTGTGGAATTCCATCATAATGCCTGCTTTTGGAATGAGGCTGGCCCTACAGTAATGGCGGTAATTAGTAGCACAGTGTGAGCATCCATGGCATTCAATGGTGATACATTGGAATGGAAGGCTAAATCAATCTATGGGTGTAGTAGTTCATGTGCATACTTGGTTAAAAAATCGCTAACTGAGGTGCCGGCATTACTAAAATGATATCCTAGTATTCATCCTAATGAGACATAGGTTCTGTAGCATGGCAGCCGCGGTCAATGCAGCTATCTAAGGAGCCTGCATTTATTTTGAGTATTGAGAATAATATCCTATTTCACAGTTCCATAACTGACAAAGATGCTCCCAACAACTTTTATTATACTTTTACTGTTGCATTATAATGGTGTAAATGCTAATGTTTTGTTATTCTCCACTGTGTGTCTGAGAGCCTGCTGGGCAGAATCATCAGTCTGACAGGAGTAGCAGCTACAGTACAAGAACAGAGATGGCACATAACTTTTTAGCAGGGCATATGTGGCTGAGTTCTGCTTAGCAATACTCAGAACAAAGAAGAAATTTGAATTCCAGAGGTCCCAAATGAAATAAAAAAGACAAAGCCCACTATGCAGATAGAACTTACTACAACTGCCAAGAAAATCTGAAAAGTCCCACCCTCGTCATAACCTAGACTGTAAACAGAAATCCTAGAACTCCTGCCAATTACTTACAAACACATGAAAGGAGGACAGTATTGCTCTGGGTTTCGCCAGCTCCTAAGTGAAAAGGAAGGATAGCTAAAGACCAGTTTTACATTCAGTCTTCTTGGTTTCTTTTATCAAAGACTATGGGCCTGATTTAGAGTTTGGAGGAAGGGGTTACTCTGTCACAAACGTGACAAATAAGCCCAGACGCTGTGTTACAATTCCATTATATTCTATGGAAATCGTAATACGGTGAACAAAAAATAGGCCAAGTTTGTGACGGAGTAAGCCATCCACCAAACTCTAAATCAGGATCTACATCTTTCAGGAAAATCACACAAACACACACCCTTACAACTGTGACATATTCCCCCTTGCACCAGTGGCTGCTGCTAATCTTTGAAAGGTGGTACGTAAATGCCCACCATGAACTGCAGTGAGGGAGCGAGTTATAGAAGCACCTCTTGTACTAGGGGTTCACAAGAGATCCTTGCCCAAGAAAAATGTGATATAAATTGAGCCAAATTGAGCATTCTATCCCATCATTTTCATATATGTTTTTTAAAAGTCAGTAGGTTCTGAAAAGACACTTGCGAAGGACTCCAGCATTCCAAGCAAACCTGATTATATCTAGAAGTGCTGGAGATTCCCTTGCCTCAAAAAAACAAAGCAAACATCATGGTAAATGGCACATTAATCAACACAAGTTCGCTAAAAAAAAAGGAGTGATTATGAAGGCAATATAACCTCAGCACACAAGTATGGAAATGCAATCATGTTGTCCACAAACATCACTTTGACAGTTTACTAAAATGCATACACTTTCCTTTCAATTAAAAGCTTCTTATTTTTAAAAAATAAACCCAATTTTGCCAAATACAATCATATCTTTTTGGGTAAAATACCTTTTTATCCAGAAATAAAAATTGGAAATCGTGATGTCCATTGTTATTTAAATTAGAATCTAAGGATTTGAATTATCTATGGTAGTATTAGATATGGAATACGTTTTGTATAAGCCATCTTTAGAAAATGAATGAAAACATCACACATTTTTAGATTCAACTTTTAATAACTCTGTTTGTCAATTATTATCTCTGAGCTTCACACAGAAAACACAGACACACTAAATAGCAGAACACAAGTAAGGTCCTGTTGACTTGGGCTTGCTGCCATGAACAATTCCAGAGAACATCACTCCAACTGGCTAGATCTTCTCTGACAAAAGTGGTCATTAAGCCCCCAAAACTTAAGAAACATTTAGAAAAAGTAGGCTGACGACCTAACAGCTACTCATTGAAGTGCCTGTCTACACATCTGAATGCCAGGAACGTTAACATAGAGAGAAGCAATAAGCAACATCTAGGTAACTTCGCCTCACCCCTACTGACCTCTAAACTTTCTCGGGCTACAATTCCCATGTGGATGGGCTGTGGACCTCCTGAGGACTCTTTCGACACAAGGTTATTTTCGATTTCTTCTTTCACAAAGATTATTTTTAATACTTTTTAAACCCTTATCTGTTTCCTTTTTTTATGCTGTATGTTTCTTATTCGTTTTTTTATATAGTTCAACTTGGCATGTGCTGTTAACTTCTTTATTTCTTATTTTTTGCTTGGGTGATTTGTTGCACACTATGCGTAGCAAATATTTCAGGGGAATAAGAGGCCGTTGAGGCAAAGCTTCTAAAGGTGAGCCAAGGTTGTCTTTACTGAACTCACTTTCCCTCTGCAGAATCATCTGTCTTGGCAGTTTGGAAGATCAGTCTTGCCTCACATCAAAATTGTGGCTGGTCTCACTTAGCCTGGAAGCTGATTTATCTACAGTAACACGCCTACAATTTGAGCGCAAGTACAGAAAATATGACTAGACTCTTCAGGATATTAAGCTGCTGTGCCATGCCTAGACATTTTCTAATCAGAAAATGCGTCTCCAAAACAGCTCTAGCTGAGCATAAAAAGCCCCTGGCAAACCCAGTGCAATATATTTCAGTCACACTGAGACTCACTTACACTCTAGAACAATGGTCTTCAAATTCGTATTTTTAATGATGTGAACACTCTTGCAATAATTACTTTCACTGGGAGTCCGCAAAAAATGACAAGCCTTTTCTCACACTTATTTTTCAAATACTACATTTCGCAGGCAGGCTAAGAAAATTTAGTGGGGCCAGGGGAGCAAACCCTCTAGCAAATGCAGATACAAATTATAAGCAGCTTTCTTCAGTTTCCATTGTCCTGAAGAAGCTACCTATATTTCTCGCACTCTAGGTGTTTCATAAATGGGGATAAATGTTCACACACGTATCATTCATATGCAATTCGAGCAATTTAAGCCATGCCATTTGTGCTGGAAAGACTGTCACAAGTAGGTAGAATAAGTGAAAGGATCTTATTTGTAAAGTGAAATATCTTTATTATTAGCCAAGATGGTTTGGCCAGAAAGTTGCCAAAAAGACCTTCTTTAATTCTTAATTAAGATGTAACTGAAACATTGTGCCATCTACAGCATATGGTAGCACAAAAACACCAACAAACGTAGGAGCAAGGAGCGAGCAAGAGGGGAAGTGGAGCAACCCCACAGTACAATTATGATGAACATTTGTGCAAAGTAGCATACCCAGCACTACCAGACAACTGGCCTCGCCGGCAAAGAATGGCATCTCCTTATTTAGGACCCATATTCCATACTACCTTTCTTTAGGGATATTCTTGATGATATTTCTTTCTTCTTTTTAAAAAAAATGTTTTTATTCATACAAATTTGCATAAACCAACAACAACAGCCCCAAGAGCTCCAGATATAACACAAGGAGTCCATAAGTGTGTACACAAGAAAAGCCGGGATAACAAAAGACAAAATCCAAGGAACCAAGGAGTTGATGATATTTCTTTACCACTGGTGCCCTTTTCCTGATGTCTTTCACCACTACTCTGTCTTATCTTCCACTATTTTTGGTCCACGTGCTCACATCAGACTTATATCTGCAGCTCTCTTCCCTGGATATAGATCCTTAGTTCCCACCCAATTCAAATGTGTTGCCCTTCTCTTTTCCCATTTCTATCATTTCCCCTAGCTTACCTGAATTCTCCCAATTACTTAATGATCGTCACAGATCACACCTACAACCTCACTACACCCATCCTTCTTTAGCCCCATCCCCACATATTGTTGTTGCCTACACAACTTTACCTTCTATTATTCTGGTGGGGTTCACCTAACATTGTACTCCTCCACCTTTTTGATTCTTCCCTCTCCTAACTTTGCTGCATTCCTCCCTAGAATGCTCTTCAGACAAAGGAATTCACCTTCATAGTCCTGTTTTCACAACTTCACTCTAGCAGATGTCATTTCTTATTGCTGAAACTAGTATCACATTTCTCTCAGGCACCATATAACTCACCTAAAAGTGGTTCCCTTCATCCAAAGAGCTTCTAATTCTGCTTCACATCTTTGAGCTCACACTAAGCCTCCACCAGCGGAGTCCCTCATTCTCTGCCCGCATGCTATCTTTTATCACCTTGCTAGTGACTTGGCTTGCTTTACCAGGTTTCTTTCTGTCATTTCATCCACCATCTTTGCCACCATGACTACCTATTAGTTGGCAACCTTGCTATCACCTTGGTTTCCCCTCTGTCTATAGTTCTAATACTCCACTCACAATCCCTGCTGTATTTGCCACTCAACTCATCGGTGCACCTGCACGGCCCTTTCCCACTCTTCCTTTCCATCCAAACTTGTTGTTGCTGACTTCTCTTACAGTAAATGCCATGTGACTGGCTAAGGCCACTTCCTGTCATTCACACCCCTCTGCTGCCCATTTCTTACACACACGCACCCACTCCTAACCATCATGACAACCATCAAAACTGAGACATTATGGGGTGCACTTCTTTGGGTCTGCCTACTCCACACACAGCACCTAACACTGCAAACCAGCCTTTCTGTCCTTCCTACTTATGTGTCTGTAAAATATTTATTTAAGCATTCCATCATGTATATCTGTGCTGTTCATTTATCAATTTCTGCCCTAATAGCTTTTCACCCACCTCTTGTACCTGTGTGGACCTTCGCAAACTGTGAGACTGCCTTCATCATGAATTTTCTCGTACCAGCTTACCCCTCCACCACACAGCCAGGTTCAGCGCTAGGAATCATACCTGTATGGTCCTTCTCTCACTGTCTGCAGCCTGCAGACTCCGCTCGAGATTGGTCACCTTTTCCAGTGCAGCCTTGCGCTCCCGTTCATTGCGTCGCAAGGTCTCCTCCTGCAGCATCAAGGTGGTCTGCACACCGCTCAGCTTTCCATCTGAACTGCGTTTACCTAAAGGAAGAAGGGAGTTGTAACTGTTCACAAGAAGGGTAAAGTGGGTGTAGGATGATGCTTAATATCCAGGGAGTCATAAGCAATGCACAAATCAAGCACCGCTGATGAAGATAAAACCCAGTAATTCTTCCTGCAGCAAGGTTTGTTTAAGTGGATGAACAAAACAATAAATACAGACAGTTCAACATACCCTTTTTAACAAAACTACAGTACTTGAAATACCAGAGTCGAGGTCTAGGGAAAGAACAGATGCAAGGGTGATTATGGGTGTACACTGTCAAGAAAATACCCTCAAGCCCAGCGACAAATGCATTTGTAATTCCATCTATCAGTAATAGCTGAGCAGCTTCTGAACTTGAAGAGTTAAATCTCCCCACTATGACTGCTTAAAAGAATGCTGATGTGTTCTTTTATCCACAATGCGTTGCTTGTATCAAGCAAAAGATGTTTGAAATTAGGATAACTAGTGAACCAGACACATTTTACGTTTTATGCATTTTATACATTTTATGCAATTATATAATAAAGAAAGCAACTTGCATTTCACAGAAGACTGAATGTCATCAGTTACTGGACTATAGATAGTTTTATTGGGGATAATTCAAGTATGCAGAGGTCTTTGCAACCAACGTACTTCCTATCTCAGTGACTTCCTTTAGCCTCCTGTGTTTATGCTACCTGCGTTCCTCTCTGGGTGGTGAATGAAGCCTAACACCATTTCCTCATGTCTGAATTCGGTGCAGCTCGCCTTCCTAACCAGATCTTCCAACACAGGGCTAATCATGAAGATGTATGTGGGTACTCTCCAGTCTTAACACTCCAAACTGATTTTTAGACTAACCAGTAGTCACACCCACTCACAACTGATTTCCTGAGCCATGTACTGCCTCGCCTAAAGAATCTGAGCATCCTTCTGTGGAGACATGGCCCCAACCTTTTGTTCTTTCATGCTTGTGGTTATTTGGGCCAGTTTGGCTGGTTTGACCTTTCAACAAATTACCTCCTCGCAGCTTTGCTACCAGCAGGACAAATGTCAATCTCTAAAGAGTTCTATAACTGTTCTAATTCCAATTAAAGATTACTAATGTTTTTAAGAAAACAACATTATTTGTTGTCAACACTGTTTATCAGATCCAAGAAATTTAGATGAATACAAAAAAAATAAGCTTTAGAAAAACAACTTATATTCCATATATACATCAGTTTATAAAAATAATGAAATAAAATCCTGAGTTATTGGTCTACAATTACTGACAGGTTGTAGACAGTAACAAGCCGTATGATACAAAGATTGGAGCTCCTCTCTTTATGACATAACTGCATAATCAAAGTTCTTCCACTAAGAATTGTGTCACGGACAAATTAGACTAGCCTTACACCCTAAATGAAACTATACACATTCCCTATCTGTCATGATCACAAGCAACCACAAAACATTGAAGCATAAAGAAACATTCAATGGAGGATACTATTGTACCTGCTACCACGGATTACATAAGCTCTTGGCCTCCACAAAGTAATATGATATTTAAAATTGTGGCTCTGTTGTCGGACGCTGTTCAGTACCCCAGGAGAGTCAATATGTCTTTTTTCCCCACTTCATGGCACCCACATTTGGCACGATTGTTGCAATCCTTGTGTGCATTCCAGCCTTTGTGAGATGGGCGGTCCCACTGTTAAGTATTCCTGTCTTTGTCATACCAGCGTATTGATCCCTAAACAAAGTGAAATAAGGCAGTGTGTCCCTTTTTCCCCTCCCCATAACTTTATATTCTGTAATCAAAATGACCACTTTCATTGAGGCAGGTTGTGTTCATTGGGTGAGATGATGTCTGCCCTTGTGTTGTATTTCCATGCTTACCAGCTGAGAGAAACTGCCCCTAATAGCTCTCTTTGGGTTGCTCACCTTCCTCACATTCTGACAGGACTTTCTGCAGCTGCTGCAGACGGGTGGTGGCACTGTCTCGGTCTGATTCCATCTCCACTAGCTGACGGGTCAAGGTGCTTGCCTGTGTTCGAACTTCATCCTGAGTGAGAACGAAAATGTCTGTGAGCAGAGAATCTGAAAAGGGGCAGATCAAGGACTAGTTCAATAACACAACCAGGTTTGCTCTCTAGGCTCATATACATTACAGTTTTCATAGCAGTCTGCCCATTCTCTGCTTGTACAAGGAGAAGTGCATATCTTACATTTTTTAGGCTTAACATAGGATAGAAAATGATGTGTCTGAAACACCAGAAGTAAATCGAAGACTCATTAGTTGTCACTGCCCATATGCTGAACCCACATTCGCATTAGGGCCCTGAATCGATAAAAGGTGGCACTATCGAAATGAGCATTTGCAATGCTTTGGGTCTTGCATTTGTGAAAGTTAGAGGTATTTGCGTTGAAATTGTATTTTTTTTTAACTTTTTTTGTATGCAGTGGAGTGATGATATTTGCATAGCGCTATTGCCATTTGTATGACCTTACGGCGCTGGAGAACCAGAAAATGGGAAATAAGTTATGAGGGAGGGGAGCCAAGAGTAATATGCTGGCTGACAATAATAAGTATGAGGTTACGCTATATGAAACTTCACGTAGTCATGTAAAGCGATCTTCTAATGGAGTTTGCGCTATATGAAACTGGACGTCCCTGTGTAAAGTGCTCAGACACCACAAAGAAACAGCAGCATGCTCTAAACTAAGGAGAGGAAGAAACAACATACGGCCATGCAGAGTGACGCAGCGAGGCAAAAGAAAAAAATAGTGCAATAATCCACATAACAGGTTCAGTCTGCAAGGTGGTAATAAAGCACCCTCAAGGTGGGACAAAAGTGAAGCATTTAAGTACGAAATCAAGGTAATTTTGAAAGGCAGGTCAAGGAACGAATGAAAGGGATGGGCGTGAGATGGGTGTAGTTAAAGCCCACAGATGTAGATTACAAAATTTCGAGAGAGAATGCTTGCGCGCTGCCTAGGCTCCACCTACAAAGTCCCTTCTTCATCTTCCTCAGGTCAGAAATGACCAACTATCTATCAACAGCAGAACCAAAGGCAGTTGTCTTTTTCACCATCAGTTAAGCCTATGGTTAGGTTACAGGCCTCCTGTCTTACCCGCTCTCGCTGCGTATCCCTTAGCTCCTGCAGGAAATCTCGAAGAGCAGCACGCACCACCTCAGGGTCTATATCTGCCACCAGCTGCTCTCCCCGGCTTGGAGAATGTGCTCGATCAGGTGAAAGTATGCGTGTGCCACGGTCTGGAGTGCCAGTTTGTGGAATGGGGCTGCCACGCCCATCTGTGGTAGTTGTGAACGTGTTGTCAAAACCTGGAAAAGAAGACACCACATGTAAAGCTCTGTTGGTAGTACTCAAATAAAGTATGTGAAAATCACACCAAATTATAGACTTCAAAAGATAAAAGTGTGTACAAAGCATGTCAATTGTCAGACTATAGATCATGCTAGTGATTCCTAACACCAGTGTGCGAGCTATACCAAACTACAGTTTCCAAGCCACACTAGACTACAGAGCATGCAATATATACTGGCGTTGAACTAGTATGCAAACCACCCTCTTGATTACAGGTGTACAAGTCAGGCTACACCCAACTAGAGTGTGCAAATAATTGGTTTTTACAGACAATGGATGACACAGTCAGTGAAGTACTGCAAATAACACACCGCCCCCTGCGAAATGTGAGGAGTAGCCTATGTGATTCCGGCAACTCACAGATACGGACAGCCTGAAGACGGAGTTGGTGGTGTCCTTATGTGTGTTTTTTCACTCTGCTACAGGGACCTATGGTATGCCTCAAGAGAAAGAACCCTAGAGAATGGGAAGCCTTTGCATCATGGGAGTGTGAACTATTCCTCTTATATGTATGTCCCACTGCATATATGAAGCATAAAAAGTACTCTGAACTAGAAGTGAAAACAGAATCAGTTTTAAAGCATGAATCTGGAGATGGAAAAGTGTTTTATCGTCAACAAAAGAAAGAAATGAGCCGAAACATATGACACTAGCTTAGGTTGGGTCACTTCAAAAGCAAAAAAGAACTGAAAAAGGAAATGTGACTCCAAACAAATCTTCAAATCTCAACCCCAAAGACACAATCTGCTAAGGTGTTCAATATAACGTTTTATTGTTAAACTAGATCTCTGGTTGGATGTTACGTTATGTTTATTGTTCCCGCAGAGAGCATGTTCACCAACGGTTTCTTGGCGCTTTTGTTAACACAACTGCTAAAGCAAAGTGAAGCCAGAAAAGCCACTGAACTTAAAAGGCTTGCATAAACAGCCAGGTTTTGAGATCATCTATATGGTGGATTTTATCAAGGAAGGAGTTCAAAATTGCCTGGGCCAGCGCTGCAAAACTCTGTCCACCTAATCTGCTCTTATGGAACTTTTGGACAGTATGTAGGTTGGCATGAGTAGATCTTACGTTGGGTGTAGGAATGTACTTTAATATGTTTTCAGTCACAAACTAAGTTGTCCGTGCTTCAATCTTTTAAAAACTGTGCAACAGATTCTGAAATGAATTTGTTCCTTCATTGGCAGCCAATTTAGCTTTTTAAGCAGTGGAGATGCCTGTGTGTCTCTGGAGGGTCGGAATACTAGTCTGGCAGCCTCAATCCCAATTACTTGAAGCCTTTGTCGGATGGTGCTAGGCAGGCACAGGTACACAAACTGGACATAATACTCGCCATTACTAGCATGTTCTGAGCCTCGAAAAAGAGGAGAGGCGCAACTTTCCTGCAAACTTAAGTTAGGAGTTGCATTTAGACACTATTGATCGTACTTGTGGTTTCATAGTTAAATTACTGTTGATGACAACACATAGGCTTTTTGCTGAGGCTGTTGGTTTGGTACAGGGCCCAATTCACTTGTCAGTACAGCTGGTTCCACAGGCTAGTATCTCTGTCTTATCCACATTATGTTTTAGCTGATTGGCACTCATTCAACCAACGATGAATCCCACTTTATTTGGAAATGTATCTTGTGATGCAAATTTTCCATCAAGGTGGAACGGTAACTGTGAATTGCCAGCGTTATTGTAGATTTTATAGCCTTTTGAAACAAGATCTGTGACTAAAGCTTTAGGAAAAAAATAAATGAGTAAGGTGGTAGAGAAAAAAAGAGATACACCGTGTAGAACCCCACTCTCTAACTGAATTACCTTTTAAGAATTTTCAACGTTACACTGTCTGAGCGTGATCTGTTAAAAACGGCTTAATCCATCTCAAAGGGTTTCCTTGAACTCGTGCTTCTTACACTCGGTTGACCAGAATTGTAGAATCGACCGTGTCAATGCATGGCTTAGGGAGACACCTAATGGCCACAATGAAAACTGCACCCCCAGACAAGGAAACAGCTCAGTACTATCACATCTCATGTATCTGACAACTAGAGCCAGAAAGGAACAGTACTGGTCGCAGTATGCACAAACCAGTCTGAGGTCGTTTGTGTTCCCTTTCCCCAGAGCCCGTGTCTGACCTGACTGAGGCTGATTTACATATGCCTGGTCTCTGAGCTAAAGGATGGCCTGGGGCCGGAGTGGTTGCCAGTGGTTAACATATTTGCAAGCCTTCCACCTACTATACTACCTTTATGTTTTCCTCAGTGTGATGGTATGCACAGATATAGATCTGGTGCTCAATGTGCTACAGGATGCAAGCTATATCTCACTGGGGATACTTGGCTGTACAGTTCAAGCTGAACTGTTCCTACTAAAGCATTTGCAAATGGATGGCTTCTGTCTCAAGTGGCACTGTGGTCGAAAGCCGACGGACTGGACAGCCGCCCTGAACAATTCCCACGGATTGTGACTTTTGCGATTTTCTACCTATCACCTTTGCGTTTCCCTCCCTTCAAGAATTCAGAAGGTGGTGAAATATGTATTGACCTTAGGAAGCCGGGAATACATGTCATTGTCATATTTCTCTCAGTCTGCATAATATATAAAAAGTTAATTTTAATATATGTGATTTTTCTCCACTCAAATTAACTGATTTTATTATGCTGATTTTATTGTACTTGAATGTTATGGCTAACTGGGTTCATTTTAGGATATCGTTTTTAAATGACACGAACTGCCCATCAGTCACGAAGGAAAACAAACTGCCAAGGAGCTACAAATGTGGTTGTAAATATCTGTCAGGAGGTAAACCTGAGCTATCATAGCCTTTACTAGTGAGGTACACAGTAAATGGTAAAGTTTGAAGTTGCACTTCAAACAAGGGGACAGAGTAATAACCGAGGGCAATACTAAGCAAGTTAAACGCCCTTGACCATCCAGGTGCACCTCATGAAATCTTTGTGATTGGATCCCAGATGTGGATGACGTTAAAGGCATTATTTGTTCTACATTCCTTACTTAAAATAATTACAGATACCACGCCTAGCATTTCCCTTTGCAGGCAGAAGATGGCAGTACTTACATCAGTCATGCCTATAGGTTTACCTTTGGTGGGGGAGAAAGGTCTCTTCGGGGAGCTGCTGCGGCCTCTGATGGCCGGGCTGGGGTTGCGCCCTGCCCGGCTGATGCCCAGTGTACGCCGTAGTGCAGAGTGCAGGCTGCCCAGCTTGAACTCCACATCTCGCTTCATGCCTTCCACCCTTGCCAGCTCCGCCTCCAGCCCCTGGATGCGCCCCTCAGCTGCACTAAGGCGTAGGCCCAACTCCGAGGCCTCTGCGTGGGCAGTTTCCAGCTTGATCTCCAGGTTGCGGGCATTATCTTGCAGCTTCTTCTCGTTCCCACGCGCCTCCTCCAAGCTACCCAGCAGGTCCTTCTCACGCACACGGAACTCGTTCTCTAATTCCGCCATCTTCCTGTGTAGGCTGCTGACCTGCGACAGCCAAGGCAACATATAAATATAAGCCTCACAAATCACAACCACCTCAGCTGGTGAGACGCAGGTGGAGGTAGTTTACAACTGTACGGAGCAGAAGCGCAGCGAAGCAGAGTAGTGTGCTAACAAACTGAAGGCACTGTGTCAGAAGCTCCGGTTGAGAGCCTGTGAGACCCCGTCTTTCTATCACTCGCTGACCATAGAGAACCCACCTCTTTCCTTGAAGATTCCCGGCTGGCTTCTGTCTCCATAATCTTCTGCTTCAGGCTGAAGGTCTCCCGCCGGTTCTCCTCGTCCCGTTGCTCGTCTATGGACATGCGGGCCTGAAGTTCCGCTACCTCCTTGCTCTTTTTAGTGTTCTCAGTGTCGAGCATTTTCACCTGTGGAGTGCAGAGGGGAATAAACAACATGCATGGATCTGGCCTATCTAACTCCAGCTCTCACTGGAGAGAACTTTGCACCTGGCACTCAAGGTGATTTTGTGGGAGGAGGCAAATGTGGATAAAAATAAAATGGAGTAGAACATTACATTACAGTTGTATGCAAAACTAGAAGGTAATATTTCATATCCACAAGCTAGGGTGACAACCTGGCATTGAGGCAACTTCTGGACAGGACTGTAAAAAATTCAGGACAAAGGGTCAAAATTCAGGACAAAAATTCAGGACAAAGGGTCAGAATTCAGGACAAAAATTCAAGAACAAACATCAGTTTTACAGACACTCCCAAGAGAGGCCATGCCTCACTATGTTGTCAGTGCATTTATTTACTCTTTTTTAACATAGCACTATTTATTTACTGTGCGTTTTTTGTGATTGCCCCTGGTATGCTACATTCAGGTGTCACATTACGTCCTTGTTCAGTAGTAAATTAAAGCCCTTCAGCACTGCGTTTAGGCCATCACCCCTACCCAAATCTACCCAATCTTTCTTGAAGAGAAAGTAACAGCAAAATTTTGATTATGGTTCTGAACATTTTAAAACCCCCGCAAAGAGTTTGGGAAAAATTAAGGTAATTAAACTTATGCTAGTTTAAACAATTGAACAATAACATCTGGCTCACCCCAACCGTCCCTGGACTTTAAAATTAATGAGGCAGGCCAGATGGTGTGGACAACAGTCTCACACCTAATGTCAGAATGTGAGGTACCCACAACTTGTCTGTAGTCTCATAGCACTAGATTGTATGTCTGGGACTCTACATTTTTCTCAGAAATGGGAGCCCGGACTACCAATCAAAGATAATAAAAGAGGAGGATGGCATTGAGATCCAATGGGAGATCCACGGCAAGTGATTCAAAAGGTTGCTGCTGAGAACTGGATAAATAAGGAAGAGAAGAACAAGGTGGGACAATTCCTAAAATCAGACAAGATGGGTCCACCAAGACTATCGGAAGGTATTGGGTACCTGTGGAGTTATCTCTGCACACAGGAGCGAAACAGAAGACACACTGTCAAGTGGTCGAACAAGCAACACCCATCCACCTTGGCAAACTGTTCTGGTGCGATGGTCTGCTGTTCGTGCTTGTGAAGGGTGAGCAGGGGCCAAACCCCTTGCAAGGTTGTGCAAAGCAATTGCCCACTTTGTCCATGTCTTTAAATGGTTTTTAAATTGAGCAAAAGCCAAACTAGTGATCTGGGTTATCCCTAAGTGTCAAGTACACATAGAATCTTCAAAATATTTAGAATGTAAATTGCACAAACAAAATGTAAAATAATTTAAATGTAATTAATGTTTCTTTAACATATGGCACTGTTTTCCCCTTTATACAGGGAGTGCAGAATTATTAGGCAAATGAGTATTTTGACCACATCATCCTCTTTATGCATGTTGTCTTACTCCAAGCTGTATAGGCTCGAAAGCCTACTACCAATTAAGCATATTAGGTGATGTGCATCTCTGTAATGAGAAGGGGTGTGGTCTAATGACATCAACACCCTATATCAGGTGTGCATAATTATTAGGCAACTTCCTTTCCTTTGGCAAAATGGGGCAAAAGAAGGACTTGACAGGCTCAGAAAAGTAAAAAATAGTGAGATATCTTGCAGAGGGATGCAGCACTCTTAAAATTGCAAAGCTTCTGAAGCGTGATCATCGAACAATCAAGCGTTTCATTCAAAATAGTCAACAGGGTCGCAAGAAGCGTGTGGAAAAACCAAGGCGCAAAATAACTGCCCATGAACTGAGAAAAGTCAAGCGTGCAGCTGACACGATGCCACTTGCCACCAGTTTGGCCATATTTCAGAACTGCAACATCACTGGAGTGCCCAAAAGCACAAGGTGTGCAATACTCAGAGACATGGCCAAGGTAAGAAAGGCTGAAAGACGACCACCACTGAACAAGACACACAAGCTGAAACGTCAAGACTGGGCCAAGAAATATCTCAAGACTGATTTTTCTAAGGTTTTATGGACTGATGAAATGAGAGTGAGTCTTGATGGGCCAGATGGATGGGCCCGTGGCTGGATTGGTAAAGGGCAGAGAGCTCCAGTCCGACTCAGACGCCAGCAAGGTGGAGGTGGAGTACTGGTTTGGGCTGGTATCATCAAAGATGAGCTTGTGGGGCCTTTTCGGGTTGAGGATGGAGTCAAGCTCAACTCCCAGTCCTACTGCCAGTTCCTGGAAGACACCTTCTTCAAGCAGTGGTACAGGAAGAAGTCTGCATCCTTCAAGAAAAACATGATTTTCATGCAGGACAATGCTCCATCACACGCGTCCAAGTACTCCACAGCGTGGCTGGCAAGAAAGGGTATAAAAGAAGGAAATCTAATGACATGGCCTCCTTGTTCACCTGATCTGAACCCCATTGAGAACCTGTGGTCCATCATCAAATGTGAGATTTACAAGGAGGGAAAACAGTACACCTCTCTGAACAGTGTCTGGGAGGCTGTGGTTGCTGCTGCACGCAATGTTGATGGTGAACAGATCAAAACACTGACAGAATCCATGGATGGCAGGCTTTTGAGTGTCCTTGCAAAGAAAGGTGGCTATATTGGTCACTGATTTGTTTTTGTTTTGTTTTTTAATGTCAGAAATGTATATTTGTGAATGTTGAGATGTTATATTGGTTTCACTGGTAATAATAAATAATTGAAATGGGTATATATTTTTTTTTGTTAAGTTGCCTAATAATTATGCACAGTGATAGTCACCTGCACACACAGATATCCCCCTAACATAGCTAAAACTAAAAACAAACTAAAAAGTACTTCCAAAAATATTCAGCTTTGATATTAATGAGTTTTTTGGGTTCATTGAGAACATGGTTGTTGTTCAATAATAAAATTAATCCTCAAAAATACAACTTGCATAATAATTCTGCACTCCCTGTATACAATTAGATCTCAGATTGAACTGGGAACCAGTTATCTTTTTGACACATAGTGATTACTATCTACCATTCTCTCACTGATTTGCAGTATGGAAATCTCGGCAGAGCGTCACAGTCCCTCCAAGCCCAGTTTGCTTTTTGGTCTTCTCTTCTGCTTTCTGTAGTGGGCCACATGGCACTAGTGAAGATGGTGTGCTACCCCAATGATAGTATTATTTTGCAAACCTTCCCCTTCTTGTCCTTCATTCCTTCTTCAGACACGTCACAGAGTTGATTTGGTTGCTATGGTGCAGTCGAGTAGCTCTTTCCACTCTAAAGCTAGCCGTGAATGTGGGTGGATTAGGTCTTCTGGATTTAGAATGCTATTTTTCAGCTGCACAGGTCCAATGGGTGGCTCGCTGGCTTTCTGCCCACCTCCTTCATGAGATGGGGTTTATCAGTAAAGACTTTTAAGGAAAGCTTAATGCACTGCTCATTGTTTCCTACTGACCATTCTACGGATCTCCATCAGGGGTTATCATGCACAGCTTTTTCTTGCCTTGCTAGAACCTCTAAACTCACTGACACAAATAAACCCTGTGCTCCTGCACTTCTTTGCTAAGCCTTCCTACTCGCACAGGATTGCTGTGCTCAGAGCAACTCCATCAGTGGCATGCTGCTGATGTCTTAAAATTGGGGGATTTGTTTCTGGACAGTGAGCTACTAAATTTCCAAACCCTTGTGGCAGACTACCATCTTCACCCCGGTCAACTCCTTACTGACAACCACCTTAAATAATCATTAAATGCCCTATTTCATGTTTGCCACCTAGCACTAACCCTACCAGAGGTGTGCCAGAAGCTCTACACCAGAGGAACTGGCGGCAAACTGATGTAACGGGTGTACAGACCTTTCCTGCAACATGGAAACCACTCTAGGTCTTCTTGTCATACTACCTGGGTGATTGATGTGGCCAAACCTCTGCAAGATACAGAATGGACTAAAATACTGGACTCTCCCCACAAAGTATCCCACGGCTGTCACTTTAAGTGCACTCATACTGCTTCCTTTGGAACGCATTCCACCCTTTGCTTGCCATTGGCCTTGTGGTTTGTAACTCACATTTTGTTGCTTTCAGTTTGCTAGCTTTATTTGTTTTAGGCTATGCAGCTTGAGTTTGGCCCTTCCCTTGCCCAAACCTTATTTACAGTATCCTTCCTAGTGCTCCGTTTCTATAAACAGGCCTGTGAATCTTGTTCTTATTTCATCACATTTGCTGTGCATTCAAAGAACAAAGTCAAATGTCAGACTCTGTCTTCAGTGGGAACTTAGTGTTTACTTTTCTTTCTCTGACTTCAAAGTGAGAGGATTTTTGCGACAATCTTGCTTGATACTTGGGTTAGGAAAGATTTTTTTCTATCACATGACAACATTTAAATACATTTCAGAATATATCAGAATTAGGACTACAAATGAAGCACATTTTTGTTAATTCTGAACTGTTCTGGAAACAAGTACCTCTATATGATTAAAACAAATCATTGCATTAGGTGATGCAATTTACACACATCACTGTTTGTGCAAATGTAATGGTCATTTCAATCAAAAATTGTGTTGTCTGTAATGGCAGTGTGTTACTACACCATGCATACTTCACTCCACTCTGCTCTGCACCACACCACTGCACCCTACTCTGTATCACTCTACTTTACACCACTCCATGCCACTGCACTGCACTCTTCTCAGTTCGGAACCACTCCACATTATGCCACTGAACTCTATGCTGCTTCACACTATGCCTCTCCACTCTAATCTGTACCACTCTATTCTATGCCAATGCACTTTACGTCTCTCTACACCACTGTGCTCTGCACCTCTCTACGCTATACCACTCCGGTCTAGGCAACACCAATCTAGTCCGCACAATTCCATTCTATGCCACTCTGCAACACTCCACTGTACGCCACTGCACTCTAAGCTAATACACTCTAAGCTAGTTCTCTTTACTCTGGAACACTCAGCTCTATGCACCTGCACTGTACATCAATACACTGTATGTCACTGTACTCTGAAACAATCTATTCTATGCCACTGCACTATATGCCACTCTGACCACTGCACTCTAGTTCAATGCACTTTACACCACTGCACGCTGACACTCTACTCTGTAACACTGCACTGGCCACCAGTATACTCTACAGGACTCTACTCTGTACTACTACATTCTGCGCCAATACACTCTATTTCCCTGCACTCTATGCTACTCTACTCTAACACCCTGCCACTCTATGCCACTGCACTCTATGCCAGTGTACTCTAAACTACTGCACTGTGTACCACCACCTTTTACTCTGCACCACTGTACTCCATGCCACTGTTCTCTGTACCACTCTATACCACTGCACTGACACTCTACTCTGCAACACTGCACTCTAAACCACTCTATTCGGTACTACTGCATTCTATGCCACTGCACTGTGCATCACTGCACTCTACGCCACTGCACTCTAGGCACTATGCTCTACTCTGCACTGCACCACTCTACGCCACTGCACTCTATGCCACAAGTCTACTCTGCACTCTGCCACTGCACCACTCTGCATTACTGCACTCTCTGCCACTTTAATGTATGCCACTCTACTCCACTGCAGTCTATGCTGCTCTACCCCATGGCACTCTATGCCGCTGCACTCTGCACCAATGCATTCTAAACAACTGCACTGTACAGCACTGCCCTCTACCCTGCACCACTGTACTCTACGCCACTACTCCATGTCACTCTACTCCACTCCACATCACTGACACTCTACTCTGCAACTTTGCACTCTCCGCCTCTGTACTGTACACCAATCTACTCTGTACTACTGCATTCTATGCCACTCTATCTTCACTCCACTCTACGCAACTGCACTCTACAGCACTATACTATCCTCTGCACTGCACACTACACCAACGCACTCTGTCACGCAAGTCTCCTCTGCACTCTACACTCTGCCACTCTATTGTATGCCACTCTACTCCACCGCCCTCTATGCCACTCTACTCTGTCCCACGCCACTCCATGCCACTGCACTCTAAACCACTGCATTCCATGCCAATGCACTCTAAACAACTGCACTGTACCCAACTGCACTGTACTCTGCAACACTGGGCTCTATGCCACTGCCCCCATGCCACTCTACTCCACTCCATACCACTATGCCACTAACTTTTAGCCACGCTGAACAGCAGCCTCTCTGGTGTATAACATGGAATACAATTACATCATAATCTACACTGCAACAAAATGCGCACATACATTTCATTTAATTAAAATAAAAGTGCTTTTCAAATACAGATTTGAATAATATACAGTTTATACCTAGTACAAACATTTTTTATAACACTCCACTAAAACCACACACTCCACAGCTCACCTTGGAACACCATTACAGTACCTCTCTAAAAGAAAATATGTTTGTATCAGAAAGCTTCAAGTGACTCCATTGATTAACGTTAATGAAGGTTTTCAAGCCCCTTTCCATTTGCAGATTTAAAAGTTGCCCATATATACATTTCTTTAGGGAAGGAGGCACCCTGGCAAGAAGGCGTTTTCTTTTCTGTCTTCCCTTTCCTCCCTCAGAGCACAGGAGACTACCTGCCTTTCAATCCAGCTCGGGGAAACTGCCCATAATTTTGCTCTGCAGTCCTCTGTGTTTTTAGATTGATTATGGGATGTGGTCATGTTGCATGGGTTTTCATTGAGCAAGCTGTGGCATCGGAATGTTTTTCACAAGTGACTCTTTTGTAAACTGAACGAATGTACAGATGTTGTCACTCAGGTTGTTTCCTCCAAAAAGTGTTTTTTATAAACTGGAGGGGTCCACATGCAAAGAACCTCTAGGGGCTCCCCCACCGGTCTCACTCAGGCCAGGCCCTGTGCTATATACCCCCACTGGTTTTATTCTTGAGAGAATAGATGCTTGTGGTAGGGTGACCACCCGTCCATAAATTTCACGGACTGTCCGTAATTTCACCCTGCTGCCCGTTGTCCGTGATGAAAGGCTTAACGGACGGCATTTGTCCATAATTTTAGCCTTTCACCAGTCCCTCACTGATTTCATAGAGGATCCAGAGGATGTTCATATCCAGTAGCCTTACACCAATATATTTGAATTCCACAGTAAGACGTTTCATCTTACTCAAACATCTCAGTGATGCACTTAAGGTCTCAGAATCCATTCCAAGCTTACAAAATACAAGTATGTGAATCTCACTCACCACACTACTGATAATTATTACACATAAAGCTATAGCGGAATACTTCTTTGTGTAGATTGGGAAAAGCTGTGCCATACTGTTCATCTTTTTTCATCGTCTTCCAGTTACATGACAATCTGCAAATACACTGGCAAGGTCTACATTTTAAAATACCATTGACAGCATATTCTGCTGACAAGAGAGTGACTTCAAAGTGAAAACCCACTGCAAGTTGAGAGTGTCTGCTACTACCTCATATCAAGTTACGAGAGCAATTGCATTTTGTGGCAGTTACTTCAGATTGTAGGCCTTTTTACTTGCACTCCTCATGGACAGGCTGCCTGCTATCTCGTCGGTTCTCCATAACAGTGGTCCTTGCTTTCTTTTGAGTATTTGGTGTGTACAGTGTGGATTCATGTGCCTTTAATGTTTTTGGGACCAAGGAACCATCTGCATGTTGACTGCTGTTCACTGGCACACAGTGTGCGAGTCTGAACAAGATGGTGACTGTAGCCATCAGGCGAGTCCTTCACTATTAAAATAGCTTCCCTTCTGGTCCACTGAAACCAACCGTCCACCCTTTTCTGACCAAAGGCTAGCAAATATTGCAACTGGTGTTCAAGCAGTCCAGCTTGAATAAACAAAACTACCTCAACCAATTTTGACCAGTCACCTCTTCCAGCCACTGGTATCATTCAGGAAGAAAGAAAAGATATGTGCTTCCAGCTAGTGTCCCAAAGTAAAATAAGTACTTGTCCCCTTGGCTGAGGACTCTGTTAAGTTCTTAACCCTATTTTTATTACTTGTTATTGTGGTATTCATATAGCATGGAGCCCATCACACTGGCAGCAAAGAGTTTCACATAAAACAGTAGGTTACATAGATGAGCACTCAGAGTTTCAATGTGTAAGTTGCATTAGGATTGGGATAATATCGAACCCTGGGGTACTCCACACTTTGCCGTTAAAGTAGAAGACCTCAATAAACCATTTGAGCTAACTGAGATCTCGAAGACAAGAAGGAGGCAAACAATTTCAGCACATGACCTTCTGTTCTCATTCTGGCGGATAAGATGGCGAGAAGGGTTTCATGGTTTACACTAACAAAAGCTGAAGATAGGTCTAGCATAACCTGAAAACAAGAGTTAGCCCTTTTAAAGTTCTAAGTAGGCCATCTAGTACTGTGCAAACAGCAGTTTCCATGCTTTTTGGAGGTTGTCCCCCCACGTTTTGCCCCATTTGACCTGCTGGATGCTGATTTGTGACTATGACAATGCACAGAAGCCGGGTAATCAGGCTCTAGTGCCAGTGTTCTTTCCTCTATAAAACATGAAATGCTCAATTGTGTACAATTGGCACACACTTTAGCACCCCTGTAAGTCCCTAGTAAATTGTACCCCTGATACCTAGGGCATGGGTACTAAAGAGGGTCCCTAAGGGCTGTAGCATGTATTTTGCCACCCGCACACAAATTATATGCACATTGCCACTGCAGACAGTTTGACATGGTAAAAACTGTGAGTGAAAACACAACATGGCACACTTACTGTGTACCATGCATGCCAAAGTCACTGCATACAATATATGCAAGTCACTTCTACAGCCGGCCGTGAAACCCTAAGGCAGGGTGAATTATATTTTATGTGAGGACATACCTGCATGAGCAGATATATCCTAGTGGTGTCTAGTTCATCTACTAGATATTGCAAGTAAAAAGGGAAGCCATCTCAAGGAATGTACTGGGGACTGGTCATTACCGCAGTAGTCAGGCAGTAACTCACTCACAAGAAAAAAAAACACTATTGTTGCAAAAATAAAGGATTCTTTATTACAGCACTAACTACTAGACTAGCATTGGTATATCTTCCTTTGGAGGTATCTACACACAATATATACACAGAATAACAAGCATATGTAGGGCCCTATTGGGGGGATAGGCAAACCATACACTAAGTGGAATGTGAGATAGTGAACCCAACCAGGGTAAGTGTGGTAGTTACCTAAGGGTAGATAAAAACACCAGAGGTCAGTATGTTAAGTGTCCCAAGCGACCAGGTGCAAAGTGGTTACCTACCAAGTCGTCCCATTGACTAACACAGAAAAGCAGTGGTTGGAGTTTGTGTGTTTCAGGACCCTTCCCAGCGGACTCCGGAGAAACAAACAGACAAGAGGAAGGTTAAAGAGTGCCCCCACCAAAGGATAGGATACCCAGAAGACAGGAGTACCTACACCAGGGGACCCGGATGCAGAGGGCATAAGGGACTATCCCTGAAGTCAGTGGAAGCCTCAGATTGTCCAGCTGCTCTCGCAATCTGTGGACTAGGCTGGTGGAACCCAGGGGCGGATTCCAGACGTGGAGGACCTTAAAAGTATGGGGGCAGAGTCCAGCACCCTCGGAGGTGGCCAGGTTTAGTTTTATGCATTTATAGAGCGCGTAGCTACCCTAGGGCATCCCAGCGCTAAAGGTACAGGAAGGATTATAAGAAAGGCAGGAGGACAGGATAACGACTAAAGAGAATGGTTTTCATCTTCTTCCTAAAAAGAGATTCTGAAGATTCATGGCGGAGCTCAAGAGGTAGGGCATTCCAAAGACGAGCAGCCTTAATACTGAAGGAGTTTCCTCCCCATGATCTGTTGACGCGGGGTATATGAATCTGTCGGGTGGAAGAAGATCTTAAGTGTCGCGAAGGGGCGTAGATGGAAATACATTTTCTGAGGAAGTATGGACCTTTGTTGTGTAGGGCTCTATGGGTGATACACATGGATTTAAAATGTATACGCTGTTTAATCGGCAGCCAATGGAGTGTTGCAAAAGCCAGCTTGGCAGATAGATGTCTAGGACAGTTCATAAGGAGCCTAGCTGCCGTGTTTTGTACAATCTGCAGTTTCCTGAATACATATTCCGGGGAACTAAGATAAAGAGAATTCCCATAATCCAGTCTGGAAAGAACCAGTGCCTGGACCAAGATTCTTCTAGATGAGATGGGAAGAAGATTGAGAATCTTCCTGAGAGATCTAATGAAGCCAAAACAGAAAGAGGAAATTTTCTTAGCTTGTGGTTCCATCGTAAGGCGGGAATCCAGTACAAAACCTAGGCTTTTTACCTGACCTTTAGGAGGAGGCAGACTGGTAAAGGCCTCTGAGTAACATGTTAAAGGGGGAACAGGAGAGTCGTTATCTAAAATACGTACCTCAGATTTGCCATAGTTAAATTTAAGTTTGGATTGACACATCCAGTCGCCGATGTCCCTCATACAGCCAGCTAGGTTGACGGAGGAGGGGAGTCAGGGCTGGCCCTCAGCATGCAGGAAGGCCAAGAGAATTCGTTGGAGCCCCCACGAGTGACCCGCAGGCTATGGACACAGGGAGTCACAAGGAGGCCTCAGCAGCACAACAAAATAAAAGTCGCATGTCGCAACAGCTGCAGGAGAGGGGCTGATCTGTGAGCTGCAGAGTGCCGGAAGCTGGGGCTTCTTGGCGCCTGAAGATCTCCTGGAGGAAGAGTCAACAAGCTTTGGCAAGCGCAACAATCAAGGAGTACAGGGGTTCCGCTCCAGTGGCAGGAGCAGGGACCCATAGTTTACCAAGTTGGTCAGAAAACAAGCAGGGCCCATAGGAGGCCATTGGCATACCACCTGTGATGCAGAAACTTTTGCTGTCCATGGGACAGCAGACCCCACCAGACGGTTGACGTTGTCTTGAGGTGCCTGCGAATGTAGGTGAGTGACTCCTTCCCTCCAGGGAGATTCCTTTGTGCTTCCAGGTGCAAACAGAGTCCTTGTGACCCTGGAGGATGCACACCCTTGGATGTTGCAGAAGTCTTGCAGGATCAGGAGAAACAATGTTGCAATGGGAGCCTTCCCACCAGAAGCAACATGTTTCAGTTTCAAAGCAGACCAGCAGCTGTTTCAGAGGCCAGGAGCAGAAGATATCTTGCAGAGAGTTCCTTGTTGAGTCTTGCTTGACGAATCTGAAAACCCACCCTGGGGGAAGCCCTTAAGTATCCCTTAAATGGGGTTGGTCACTCTCTGAAGTAACCCACCCACCATAGGGGGTCATGGACGTCTTCTACATGACCTAACCAGTCTGATGCTGCCAAGGGGCTCTGCCCATCTGTTTTCCAAGATGGCAGAATCAACCGGCAACCTGGAAGAGCTCTGTGCACTTCCCTAGGGGAGAAGCTGGACAGGGGATGGTCACTCCCCTGTCCTTTGTGCAGTTGCATGCCAGAGCGGGAACCAGGGGTTGGTGAACTAGTGCAAACTTGATTATGCAAGGAGGGCAGCAAATGTGTCCTTCGAAGCAGTCTGATGGTGCTCAGAGGCCATCCCACCCCATCTGTTAGACACGTAATACACAGGGGAGGTGGTCACACATCTCCGTTGCAGGAAATCCTTTGTTCTGCCTTCCTCTACCTGAACCAGGCTCACCAGAAGGAGCGCAGAACAGCGTCTGGGGTCGACAGCAGAGTGGGCTGCAAGCCAGACCCCGCAAGGCTGCACAGGCAGAACTGGATGATCCTCTAAGGAACCCCCAGAGTAAAGGGGAATCATGTAACTAGCACTGGAATCAGTGTAGTTGCATGATTTCAACATGTTTGATACCAAACATGCCTAGGTTCGGAGAAGCCATTATGTAGTTGGGCTACTCGTGTTGACCAGTGTCCACTACATGCCTAAGATGGTTCCCCACAGTTACAAAGCCCAAGGAATGGAGTCTTGGGTTTGTAGGAGTACCCTGCTCATGCAAGGGTAACCTCACACTTGCACCCTGCCCTTGGGCCTACCAGAGGGGTGACTTACAGTGTCAAAGTGCAGTGACCAGGATATAAGGCAAGCCTTGTGTCTGTGGTGAAAGGGTGCATGCATCATTTCATGCAGGCTGCAATGGCAGGCCAGCAGACTCCCATGGGTGGCACACTACATGCTGCAGCCCATGGGGGACCCCTGGTGTGCCAATGCCCTGGGTACCTAGGTACCATATACTAGGGACTTACATGAATGCACCAGTATGCCAATTGTGGGTGTAAAAAGTTACCAAGCAACCAATTTCAGGGGCGAGAGCACTGGTACTGGGGCCATGGTTAGCAGGATCCCAGGGCACTACAGTCCAAGACATACTGATACCAGGCAAAAAAGTGGGCAGGGTAGTAAAACGAGAACCCAACTTACTACAAGTATCTAATACCTGGTCTTAATAAATGCATACTGATGCCAGTATTGGATTTATTATGACATGCACTCAGAGGGCACCTTAGAGGCACACCATGAAACCTACTAGTCCTCTAGTGTGCTGACTGACTTGTATTGACCAACCTGCCACCACAGATAAGTTTCTGATCCCCCTGAAAGTAAAATTCTGCGCTCTCAGAGACCAGAAACAAAGCTTGCTCAGGAGGCAGGTGTTATCACTGCTTCCAGCAGGGTGGCTAGTAAATCAGCATACCAAGGCCAGAAGCTTCAAAGCCTCCGCTGCCTTTGATATGCAACCCTGGCTTCCCCAGACCTAGGGAATGCCACTCCCTGCCCTGAGACCAGTTTAGTACCAACACAGGTGGGAAATAAGCTATGCAAGTAGGCATGTTGCCCTACCACACTATTCCCATAGTGGTGTGGAATTCAACAAAATATCTACTGGTCCGGGGGCAGGCCGTGTCGTAAATCTACTTGTCCTTTAAAAAACATCCACTTGTCCCTTTGGTGCCAATTAGTGTGGTGACAAATTATGGCAGCAATTACATTATAAAGGAGATCTGATACTAGCCTCCCTGATTATGCCATGGCTCATACTATAGTACAGTTTGAATACTAGCAATTCCTTTCTTTTGCCACCATTCCACAGGTCACATACTGGAGCTGGAAGTACTGGTGAGCAATATTCCCAGGGATGGAATGCCCTTTTGAATCAGTGGAAACCTACCAACTTGCCTTTTTTAGGGTTTTTTATCAGATCTTCTCTGATCTTTTCCCATACTGAGAAAGGTTGGAAATTCATTCTTGACAAGGGCAGAAGTAAAACTTCCTCCAGGGTTAGGGGAAAAAGTGGATGAAGGAAAGTGAACTTGTAAATGCTCAACAGATATTTGCATGAGCACATATACTCATGCATATTTGCTTGTGCTAAAATGCAGTTCACAGATATTTTCTAGAAGTAGGATTTCCTGGCCTTCTTCTGTACATTCACAAAAGCCATAAATCTGCTCTAATGCAAAGACATTGGTGCACTTTTGTGGGTTTGGCCCCCTAATTAAGACTGACGTTAACCAAGTCCTTGTCTTTTTATTAAATATCTATCTATCTATCTATCGACATTCTGCGCTTCCACAAGGAGCATATCTTAACACAAAAGTAGTTTTGTTCAGTGCAAGGGATTACTGAGCACTGTGTGCTGTTTGAGACCAAAAAATATTTTTTCTTTTTGCCAATGTTTGTTATAATGGTGCGGGCCCGGCAGCTCTCACAACAATAATGTTTTTAAAAAACCATGTCAAAACAAGGCACACAGTAACAAAACCAAAAAGCTGACCACCAATGTCAGACATATTGGCTTTGCCAATGCTTGTTTATTTTCATGTTTCCCTTAATCTTGTTAAAAATGGTTGCACTGATTTTCCACTATGAATATTTTATCATGCATCAGCAGATTTTACTAAATGACACCACAAAGAAATGGAACCTAAAACTTCACAGTAGTTTAGAAAAACGTTATTTTCCTAGTTGCATCTATTTGTGAATATCTTATTTTTAAAGCAAAGAATCAAACTTGGTTTCAAGCTTCTTCAAATATGTGCTACTGATTAGAGAGCATTCTGGGAGGATTTTACACAGCATCATATTGTTAAACTTTCCAAACGCCTGTACACATTTTTATAATGCAGCTACCCTCGGTAGTGCAGTCCAAGCCTACATTTCTTTAGAGCGCTCATCCTAATAATAAAAGCTTTGCATTTATGAACCATAAATACAAGCTTGAAGAGCACTGACATATAGACACAAATATTACCTTAACTGCAGACAATGCCCTTTCCTGATCCCTAATGTGGCACTGTAAACTGCCAGCCAAAGGCTTTGTGTTGCAGGGGGTTGGGCCTACTTGCTCTAAGTTCAAAATAAACATGAAAACTTGTAGACCGTGCCCCCAAACAATATGTCCTAGGTGTGGGCTATAGGAGTTCCACACCCCGAGTCACACCCCTAAGGTGGGCTGCTCAATGTGCTCCATGAATGAAGGGTTCCGCCATCTTGTTTTAGGTGGAACAAGATACTCTTGGACAGGGTTATACCCAATCCCAACAGGAAGTGGTCATATAGGGCAAGCAGTCACCCCAGGGGTAATTAGCCTATTGGGTGCTACCCTACACTTCCCTGAATGCCCCCCGATTGAGTATTTAGGTGTCCCCCGACAGCAGGAATGCAGATTCTTCTGACTAAATTACAGGTCAGGGATGATGAAACATTTGGGAGGCTTTGCCTCAAACCAACAGTCATCTGAAGAGTTAGTGACATCACATTGTGTTAAATCCACTGTGATAGTTGCTGGTTTGTCTGAAGATAGTTGAGTAGACTTATGTCACTAGTACTAGAAATAATCATTTCCAACCAGAGACCTGAAGGAGCATGAGGGAAGGCAATGTATTTTTCCCCAGGGATAGAATACTCCCATATCATATTAGATTACTGACATCCTATGACATAAATCAGGGTAGAAGGAGCAGAAAAATGTAACTTTTCTTATTGGATTGATGGTTCCCATGTGCACTGTAACATGACAGGTGCAAGAGCTATCAGGTACAGACCTTCTTTGTTGTTCACCAAGTTTTTAGGCGCAGTTATGGTTAGATGTAGCAATTTTCTTTTTTTTTTTTAAAAGCCACTTGCGTTTCAGGAACTTTGATTTGCTTACCAGGGACCAACATTTGTTCATGACTACTTTGAGTTTTAATGACTAGATATCCCCTGCTGGTTTAGTTTGGGGCCCAAGATGTGGTCTGCTACCTCTCAGCTCTTTATTCATCGAAGGCCACTTGGATAGCATTAGTGAGCAACCGCACTCCAGTCCCTGATGGAGATATGGCTTAAGTTAAAGCCTCAATGACTGTGTCAGGTTTCCAGCAAACGTTCGCTCCATGGAGATTCTCTGTCAGGCTACTTCCTTTAAATTGGGGACCATGAGAGTTTCTAGAAGTGGGTACAAGAAGTCAGTGTCACTGTTTGTCCTCAGTTATTAGCTACAGCTCCCTCCTTGTCAGGCGAGATAGCTCTCTCCTCTTCTCTGATACTTCTTTAAATAGCATGAAAAAAGAAAATCAGTAGCTGTTACCTGACTCTTAAAAAGATGCAGAGTATAAGAAGCAGGATTATATCATCAGGAAAGAGGTCAGTTGGTGTGAAGGCATTTAGCTTGAGATCTTCAGAAGCTGGATGGAGTTGTTCCTCTTACAGGGCCAACTTGATACTTTCTGAAATGTAATCTTCAAACTAGCTTAAAAATGACCTTTGCCAGCGGCAAGATCTTGTTGTGTGTGTCTTCCCTAAGGTGACTACCATGCCCTGGACCCTGGAGAACTCTTTTTGCTGAGACCAGTGCAAGAGAAAAGGGAAACAGTACTACCAACCTAGCTAGTTGGTCTTTATTTAAACCATTGTTTTGCTGTTTAGTGTTTAGCACCAAGAGGAGTATGTTGCAGTTTATAAGAGATCAAGCAGCCTGCACTGCCACAGTAATCTGCCCAGTACCTCTAAGGAGCCCATGTTTGCTACCATCCAGACCCAGACCCAAAATTGCACACAGGAGTTTTGCTCTTCATTCCAAATCCTGGGATTGTGCCACATTGGCTTTGGCCAGTCAACCGGATTCTAGAACTCTATTAAGCATCACTGTAGCACTTACAATTCTACATGTACACTCTGTTTAATTTGAGCCTAAACCTAGACCCTGTATTAAGCCTGTGGATCCCCAAGGACTCTGGTACCTTTTCCACAGAAGAAATTAGGGCTCTCTAAGTTTGGTGCCTCACAAGGACATTGCTATGAGTGCTCCATTTAGAACCTAGTGCTCTTGCAGGGACTATAAACCAGATGGGCCCCTAACTGGTCTCACATCCTAGTGACTGTGCCCAATGCATCAGAACTCCCAACTACTAGCCTCAAGGTGGACCCATTAACTAAAACCCAAGAATTTGCTTGAACTGGCTTTTGACATCCTGAACATTTCAAGAACTTGCTAGAACCCCTGTTTCAGTTTGGATGAAACGTTTTTATTATTGCTGGATTTGGGGGATTATTTTCTAAGAACGCATATGCAGAGTCTCCAGCCCTTTCAGTGGCTTAGCCTTGCATTCATAGCCACAAAAATAGTAAAGTAGCAGGACAGAATTAAAATATCCAAATAGATATAATGCATATTTCTGCCCGATGCCTTTTCTGCTTTAACTGCATGAATTGGAAAAATTCTTAAGACCAGCAAAACACGAAGGTTTCCAAGAAGAAACAAATGCTCCTCCAAGGGAAAACATTGGCTATAGGGCTCAATGCACTGTAAAATCTAGCACAGACCGTGCACATTTCATAAATATCTTTTTGGATTGAGTTTTGAACCTTCTCTTTTTTGTGATTCATTGTTTTACTAGTCCAATTCTACATATCATGGAGGGCAGTTCTATTCTTCAAAATAGTTGTCGTAACAAACTGGATATTCACTGTTGTGTGTTGCGTACTGACTCCCGCTCTGAATGTGACCACTACTACCTGGAGTAGGATTTCACAGTTTGACTTTGTTAATATCAGAGGCAACATAAAAGCAGAATGGGGTTATGTACTTCAAGTGAATCCATAGTGGTGGTCCGCGATCGATCATAAATGGAAAACAACAGTACCCAACACATATACTGTCCAGTAACTGATAGTTCCCAGGACTGCATGAGTAGGCCACACAGATATAAGAAGCATAGACAATAGCTACCTCATTCAGCACCCAGCATTCCCAATGCAAAAGAGGTCTTAGCACATAACCTTACGTGTGTGCAGGTGTCATGCTGAAAATGGGGGTACTGTGTGAACACATCGGTAAGACATCAGTTGACATAGCTATTGCAACTCCCTGTAGTTCTTACCTATTTGCTTAGCTCTTCCACCTACCTGGAACCCATATCTGGTGGGGCAGCATATAGTAAGAAAACTGTGGACTCACCTGGGCTCGCACAGTCTGGGCTAAGCTCTGCCTAGTCCTTATCAAGCTGTTGTAGTTCTCTGCAAGCCTCATGCACAATCTCAGCTCATGCGCATATCAGTGTTCCTTCACTAATATTTCAATATAAGTAGGCCTAATATGATTTAGTTAATCTAGAAATCTTGCTGGGCCTTACCTGACGCCTGAGTTCCTGCAGCTCCCTACGAGCTTCCAAGCGTGACTTTTCTACCTCCCGCAGGCTGGACCGCAGATCAGCCGCCTCCTTTTCAACTACTAGCCTTGCCTCCTCTAAGATGGATAGCTTCTGTTCCTTTTCCTCATTGGCCCGCTTCAGGCTGATGTAAAAAAGTACACACAAATCAAAAGGGGTGGAAAAAGAGGTGAGTTAGAAACTGAGCTGGTTACATATCTTGATGTTGCCTATAGAGATTATAGATGCAAGGAGGTCAGCTGTTTTTACCCAAATAACTCTTCTCTCTCTGATATTAGTGAGTGGAGAATGGGGGTGGTGCCCTGCCCCACACAGGACTAGGTGGATTTTGGCATTTTTCATGTTTATGCATGTTATGCGTGCTAAAAGGCAGGCATGGCTCGCACAAAAAAGAAGGAAAATAAGTCTTCTCCAGCACTGCTATCATAAATAGATTCAAATGCTATGAAATAGACTGCATTATCCAGCTAGTATTTCTCATTACAGTAATAAAACAGTAGTATGTAAAACATTTCAGTTAAACATTTCTTTAGCCTTTGGGCTCTTCTATGTGAGCCAACAAGTGGACTGTCAATAGGATATGCGTTTTGCAGCTATTTTCCACTTTTAGGGCCTGGAGAGGGGGAAGTGACATTGCCTGCAAGTCCCACTGGTTAGCAGAGGAGATCACATCTGAACCACTAAGATATATCAATACTGGAGACATCTTGTCATAGTTAACTAACATTCCTACTCCAGCATAGGATCTTACATAAATTCACATGCTTTGAAACATAGTAGCCTGCAATGACTACCAATGAAAGTGAAACATTGTTTTCAATGGATAGATTCCTCAGGGTTGAGGTGGTTAAGAACTATATTGGGTCAATAGAAGTTCGTGGGAGAAAAGATTGCTGTTTTGAAAGATTACTATGACTGATTGACATGTTATAATGTAATGTATTAATAGGAAGAAATTAATGAGAAAGGAAATTGTAGGTGGGGTCAGTTGTTCATGGTATGATTTAATTCTTGCAGAAAAGAAATACAGGTTAGCGGGAATGTTCATTGTTGAGAGAGTTGATAATTTCATCTTTTCCTGAACACAGAATATATCTGCTGGGGGTGCCCGTAGTGGCTTGTGAGGGGTGTCCAACTACAAAAATGCTTAGCACCCACTTGTCTGTGTTTATTTCTTGCAAGCTCAATGTCAACTGAGAAACAAATTGAGCTGTCCCTGTTCTTGTTTTTTTCTGTCCACATTGACGTGGCGCAGCAAACCATTGCCTTGATCCTCAGAAAGGACAAAAAGACTAATTAGCTTTTCACATGAATTGTCCCAATTTAACCCATCTACCACGACAGAGGAGTAGTAAAAACGCAGGTTAAGAACTTTTCTTTAGATATCGGGGCTCACGTTTGACTTTACCCATCCCTACTACTTCAGTCCTGTGTTTTTGGATGAAACCCTTGTTCTACTATGTCAGTAGATGTCTTGATGGCCTGGCTAGCTGTGGTTTGACCTTTCTTGAAAGTAATTTTGGCTTTGTCTTGTCATGAGGATAAGAGATCAGTGCTTTCATCTTGTGCTATTGTTCAATAATGCCAAGAAGACAGTCGTTTTAATAATGAATGAGGTCATCTTGCTGACTCTCCTGCAGAACGTGTCTAGTTTTCTGTCTTCAGCACTTTCACAGTGAAAATGGGGAGGTAGTACACAAAAGGTTTTTTCTCGCATCTTTTAACATGCTAGAATCAAGTTTACATTGACGTCTTATGTACCATGGCGCATCATTTCAGAAAACATGCCTTTTCTGTGTTGTCACCCCCATATATTTTATGTTTTGCTGACTTTAGGACTCTGTGCACTTTAGCCTGTTAACTAGTGGTAAAGTGCTTCTGGTCCTTCTTTAAACATGGTCGAATTGGCAGAATCCTAATTGGTATATTTAACTTACATATAAGTCGCTAGTAAATGGAACAAAGTGTACCCAAGGCCTGTAAATTAAATGTCACTAGTAGGCTGCAGCACCTATTGTGCCATTTACTGCTGTGACAGTGTTAAATGTGGTTTCAGGCCTACCCTCTGTAGTCTGACTGCCGCAGTGTGAAAAATGCAATTCGACCTGACAAAATACACCTGTTTGACAGGTTAAAACCTTCCTTTTAAATATAAATAAGTCACCCCTATGCAGGCATTGTCACCCACAAGGCAGAATGCATTATATTTAAAAGTAGTGCAGAAATTTTATATTGGCATGTCCTAACAGTGTCTAGTAACCAAAAACTATTTTTCACTATGATAGGATTAGCTGCTCTATTTAGAAAACCAGAGTATAGATTGAAATCCTACTACAGTATCTGAGAAATGGGACTAACTGGAAAAACAATTAAACAAGCATGTTTAATAGTAATGATACATTTGAACGGTGTACTTAGATTTTTAATAAATAATAAGGAAAGGTAATGTTTAGAAAGTTACCCATTCTCCGCCAGAAGTTTATGCAGGCTAATTAGCATTTGCTCTCAATTTTGTCCAAGCCAAGGATTAGCATCTGAATATGTGTGGGAAAAAGTGTGAAATGCTTCTCAGGAGCAAAGAACAGGCAAAACTGAGTGGGCAGAGCTGACTCCACTGAACTACATAGATTATGGAGTGCGGGGCTGTCTGCATACTCTTTCATATAACAGTGTCAAATCCTGCTCAACAGGTCTGCTGGGTTTAAATATTACACTTCGGGGCACACCCGACAGGGAGATAACAGGATGGAAAGGCAATTCTCCTACAAGACTTATGTCTTTAAGTGTATTGGGGGTACAGTGGCAGCTACACAATAGATTTTAGTGTTACGTGTAGGAGGACACTAGGATTACCATAATAAACTCCCCAAACCCCCCCCCCCCTCAGCCAGTACACTCCCCACACACACCCCCAGCCTGCAGAGCCCCAGTTTAGTGCAGTTGAAGACTTTCAACATCTTGAAAATGGCCAAAGTAGGTAGGATTGGCCCCAGGAACTTTTACCCCATTGGTTATGTTGTTCCCAAGAGTCATTCCCTCCCACACACTTGTGCCAAGCATAAACGTGGCACATACAGACACCCACTTCAGAATATTCCTGAACTTAAGGAAGAACAGAAGAGGACTAGATCTGCTATCTGTGACCTGAGAGGGGCCCTGAAGGACTGGACCATCTCCCTCTTGTACCCAGCACAAACAAATGGACTTCAAGGGTCATAAGGCTGAACTCTATTTGAAGCTGAATATTGCCCTCTTTATCTGGACTGGTCCCCGCTATTGGTCTCTGCCTGACACCCTGAGAGCCTGAGGCCTTTGGGGGGGGGCTTTAGAAGTGTACTTCTGTGGTGGACTGCGACTTAAAGGACACAGTCAGAAAGTAACATCTTTGAACAGGACGAACCTGGTTGTTCTACCCAACCTGCGCGCCACTGTGGTCAGCCTCAAAAAGCTTTTAAGCACTGTTCTACCGCGATCTAGTGCCCCTTTTTGGATTATTACTGTTTTTCTGCTACTTTGCTTATTACATTCTTTACTCTTAAATTATGCCTATCTGCTCTGTGCCACAGATATAGGGGTTGAGCTCAGGTTAATTTAGTGCACTGAAGATTTACTCTGACAAGGTTTTTGACTATTCTATAAGGTGGGTAGCCATCCACTCCAAATAATTATCCAATTTCTAACAATCAATATGGGTTCTAGGCTTCTGTACGACTTTGGGACTGATCTTTTAGATATCCCATCTGCCTTATTATAACTGCATAATATTCTATGGCACATGTAATAAGGCAGGAGGGATATTGGTCACATTTTTGATGGGGTAACCCATCCGCCAAATTCTTAAATGTTGCCCTTTGTACCAAAGAAAGACAGGAAAAACAGTGCAATCCTTATCCCATCACAAGCTTACCAAACATTTTTGCATGTGGTTATTGTAAAGGGTTTCTTTTCAGGCACATCATTGTTATTGTATGGTAATTAAAGGCTGTGAGGATCTTGCTGTGCCTGGTCTGGGGAAAGGTGGAGGGTGGGGGTGATGTTAACATGTTGAAGTCCTGTTACACAAACGTATGGTATCCAAAAGTAGAAAAGATAATTTCTACACCTAGTAGATGGCATGAAGATCTTGCTCATTGCCTAGAGTGCTAGAGGATATGCAGGAAGACCTTGCACATAGCCTCTGGTGGTATTAGATGGTTAAGAAGGTCATGCCTGGCCTAGTAGAGGGTGGCTAGAAGATTCCTATTTGTAATCTTGTGGTATTTAAGGTCAGTAGGATGTTCCAGCAAATCTGTATACATAAGGTTCCCCTACATAGTATAAGTTTCCTAATGGATTGGTAAAAGGTTGTGCCACCTAGTTTGGAGGGCAGGGGAAACGATTCCTGCACTCCCTTGGGTGTAGTAATAAAGTGGTATTAGGCTCTTGTCCCTAATCCGGGGAAATCAACTAGAATGTGTGTTAAATTTCTTTGATCTACATTTGAAATAACAGTGACACCTACAAATCCATATGACACAAAAGGAGCAAATTCAGACATTGATAAAACAGGAATACATGAATGAATGATGATTCTGAACGTTTACTGAGTAGACCTTGAACAATAGTGTTCAGAGACCACCTTCTTCAGATTGACGGAAGGAGTGAAAAAGAGATGTTATAGCAAGCAGCTATTTTTTTCCTTCAGAGTACAGTTAGATTTGGAAACCTCTGCTCATAGAACATGATGCAAACCACATAACATTTTGGTCACTTTTCTCTGAACTGTTCTAACCGGTCTTCTTTCATCTGGAAATTGTGGAAGTGAACACAATATTCCAGATATGGGCTCCACAACTGTATATTGAGGTGGGCGAGGTATAAAATGTGGCATCCTTACTGTAGTAATATAACATGTATTTGAATTTTGACTTCCCCATTTGACCCTAATTGTGTAGTCCTGGGCACACCATCACTTATTCATTGGTGCCTCAGTTCCCTAATATGTCAAAATTGACATGGTTTTAAAAAGTCTCAAAACACAAGTATCATGAGTTGTAAAAAAGGAAACTACTGTGCCTAGCCTGGTAGCCCATTAAGGCAATTTATTTTGCATTAACATTCTATACATGCGCTTCCCTCATAGGCACTCGTGATGAGGCCTTACTATTGATCTGCCTCCTAGAAACAAAACCACCACATTTTCTGTTGGCTATGAAAGTCCATTTATATACCTCCCAATGTGCCTCTTGCACTCCCCAAGGATGTTATTTTGTTTAAACATTTTGAGATCACCAAATGTAATGTTGCATGGTCCTTCACCTGTCTATGGGCTTTTAAAGTCCAGAAACATAGCATGCATGTGCTGTCAGTGGTCATCAGACATGATCATATAACACTGCTGCAAAATTATAACTTTAAGGCTTTGAACGGCCCTCATCAGGAACTTACATGGGTGGGGGGAACTAGCACCACATCTTTCCTTACCCAATGTCTTTGCTCTTAGATCCTCTTCAATTAGCCCTGTCTGACTCCCTTGATGTCACAAAACCTACCCTGTTTCCTTATCCAATGTGTAGATGTTCTGACCTTCTCACATTGCTTCACTTGTGACTCTATTCCTCCAAGAAAATCCCTTCACTTTCTCACTGATGCATGACTTTGTTGTCATATCATTCACAGTTATTTACAGTTCAAATGCACTTCCTTTGTGATGCAGTGACCCAATTTTATTCACTATGTATTGGTTCTGTCAACCTCTCTCATATTGTCCCCTCTGGCTCACCTGTCCTACCCACAGACCATACCTAATTTTGCACACTCAATGAGTACCTGCTCTGATCCTCTCACATTTACAACACCCATGGTTCACTTTCTCTGCTTTTTCTAACCTGATGCGTTCGCTCTCTGCTCGTTTAACTCCTGCCCTCAGTTCCTCATTGGACTTCTGCAATGCTTCTTTCTCCTTAGCCTCATCGTTGAGGGCACGGCGTAGATCCAGAGACTCCTTTCGCTGAATTTCCTGCTCCTCTTGACCTTCACGGACCCGGCGATGTGCCTCAATCAGCTCTCTGCGAATTGAGTCCCGGGCATCTTCCAGCACACGCAGTTGGGTCTTTAGTTCCTCTACCTGAAATACACATAGGAGGTGTATTTCAAAGATCTTTATAGGAGAGTTTGCAATCAGTAGCTAGTATACCTCACTTTCACAGCTGTCTTGTGTCTGCCTGCAGCAAATTCAAAATGTTTTCATTAATAACTGGCCAGAAAAATACATGACAATATTATTTTCCTCTGACAAAATGATATCCCACTGCCAAACATCTGTGGTCAAGTAACCAACTAATGATCTGCAGAAGGGTTACTTTAACAAGACTCAGTGGGCAATTGCTTATAGGACAACCTTTCTAGTACAGCTAAATGTGCCTGCGACCAATTCAGAGAACACATACCACTGAGAGACACTGAAACATCTGGAACGAATCTGATTTCACAGCTCAGATACTTATGTAATGTCAGTTAAAGCTTATAAGATGGTAATTATTGTATCAGCCTTTCTTTTTTTCAAGGATGTATGGCAAAATACCAATTTTTATTAGCCAGTACATTTCTATAAGATTCAGCAAGGGACGCCAAGTGTGAGCCTGGGAGAGTACCTTCCCTCATCTCGCCTTCTGTAAATGGACTTACATTTTGACACCTCCTTCACTTTGTGGGTGTGCCAGCAGTCTGGGTCAACTCTGGAAAAGGCCATAATTGTAAATATCACATGCTTCAGGATGGAGTTTGCATGTTTTGGTAATTCCAGAAACACAAATTCTGATTTGCCAAGTTAATCAGAAGAAGAAAATGGAGTAGTCTAGACGGAGATTCAGAATTTACCTTTGCTGAATGAATCAAAAGAATTCCAACCACAAATACAAGCTTGAAAGCCAGAGGGACTGGTCAGTTGGTTGCTCAGAGATTTCACAAAGGAGGCAACGACCAGCATGATGAAGAAAAAAGATGGCTTCTGATAGCTCATGGAGTTGTGATCCCTGGCCAAGTTTCTTTAATCTCAAAATTATTAACTGACTTTGTTACCATATATATGTCCTTCGGATTAGTTTGCCAGGACCCATGTTGCTACTTTACTCAAAGATGTCTTGACATTTGGCTGCTTACAGTGCTCATTTGGCACTGTCCAATGTCAGCCGGGTTCCTTGTAAGGGCCCCCTTACTTGTCCCATCTATCTGGTTTTGGCATATTTTACTAGGCAATTCTTGTTTGGTGTCTGTGGTGGTGTCTATTACATTTGCAGTAGGTGAAACAACTGAAAAGCATTTGACCACAATTATATTTTAGATCTTGAAAGCTGTTTATCTTTGCTCAGTAAACCCCTTTATGGCTCAGTGTGGCACATTTCCAGGATACCCTCATGATATGAGCAGAATTAGACCTATGTTGCAGACCTTATTGAGTCCTTTTAAATTATAAGATATTTGGTGAGTTTAATGGCTTATTTAGCTTCAGCGCCTATCATTATATGGTCCGCAATGATGTCCCTCTTAGAGTTAGGGAAAACAAGAAGCTTTTTTGTTGACTTTGCCTATAATTACAGAGTTTGGTTTATGGATGTTTTTCTCTCATCTTTTGTTGTTTTAATTACTTATGGCATGCAGTTGCAGATTTTTTTATTTATTTTAGTTTTCAAATTGTGTGCCAAATGAAGCTCCATGGCCAAACCACACTAGAAATGTCCTCTTACTTTGATTTTATTTTGCATTGCCATGTACTTTGATCACCTTGTGTTGAATGTTTCCATTCCTGGTGTGTGTGTTCTTTTCCTCGGCCTCACAGAGTGCACAGTGTCAGTTTCCTCTGCTTTTGGTCTGTATTCACACTGCTCACCTCACGTAGTGCAGACTCCCGCTGCTTAAGTAGCTCCCGGCTTTGTTCTTGTAGTCCCTTTGCCTCTCGCTCATGAGTCCTGATGGCTTCTTCAAATTGGGCACGGAAGTCCTTCAACTCAGATGTTAGTGCATTAATGGTGCCCTGTTAAGGAAAAAGCAACAATGTATCTTCAGTTAATATTCTAAGTCAATAACATCTCACCCTCACCTTCCTGTTCTTCCCGATTTATGTCTTAAAAACAATTTAATCAGCATCTTCCTATGAACATTCTGCTTTGCACATTAACAATGAAAAACTGCTGCACACTGAGAGTTGTAGAAAAACACAGTATGCAATGTAGACCTCTTTATTCTGCCATACAGGTCTTGCAATGCTCCCTACACACCCGATCCTGCTCCTGCCGACTTGATGACTCCCTTTTATATCTCTCAGTTTCCATCGCCAGATTGGACAAACTCTGTTGAGTGTTGTTAAGTTTCTCCATCAAAATGTTCTTCTCGGACTCCTTCAAGGAAAGGGCCTGCATGAAGGAGATAGAATAAAGAAGTGGCATGTAAAGAGAGTCCCAAAGATTCACCCTTGTCTACTAAAGGGCTTCACCTGAAGCGCTGCTGCTTAGACCCTGCGGTAAGATCTCTAAATGTTCTATGTCTATTAAATTTCAAAGTACCATTGATACCAAACCGACTATATTTAGTAAGCAGACACAAATACCTAGGCATCCAGTTGTTGAGAGGGCATCCTTGCTTTCCAACCATATTCTATGCCATCTCAAACTCCCCCCCACTCAACGACTGCACCAAACACACATATCACCCAACATCAGAGTCTCTCTGAAATGTCCGTCTGACTCAGCCACATTAACTCAAATAATCCCTGGTTTATACAACAAACACACTCTTGTTAAAGATTTACCTGCACTCTTAGGCTTTCTCAGACTCATGTATCAACTGTGGTCTTGCCTAATACATCACAACATCCCTCTCCTCACAGAACCTTGAGGGCTCACAAGCCACACACAACAATACTGTCTGTCTTCACTCAGACTGTTCCAGGCACAAGCACACCAGATAACAGACTGGTCTCTATCCAACCACAGACTACTCCAGGCTTCCGCCATCACACATCTGTAAGCTCACAAAGCATACCCTCCCTAAGCTCGGACTACCCCACATTCTAACTACATACACTTCACAAGTTACTGTCTTTTTACTCTCATACAAAGGCTCCCTCTCTACAGATCATAAATACTTCCACACACTCATATACTGGAGCAAGTTTCCATACTTAACCACACCAGCAAATGATCCTTCACCATCATAACCTCTATCACACACACCGACCCTAGTTTCCCACTTCATGGCAGTACCATAACAGCTCAATAAAGTGATACTATCCGTTCATTGAGATATCCCAATACTCAGCTTACTGTCTCTCCTAATTCCCCTTTCCATATAGACTATCAAATTCTTTAACCCCACCTGCTGTTTCTCATTCTCTGCCATCAGGAGACTCTCGTCTCGTTCCTGTTGAAGAGCCGATATCTCCTCGCTCATTTCCTCCTTTTCTGATTCACAGCGGGCCACCAGCTCCTCTCGTTCTTGTGTCAGGCGGTGCAGCAGCTCCTCACGCTCTGCCTCTAGCTCCAGTCGCAGGGTCTCCTGTAAAGACAAGAGCAGGACGTCAAGCATGGAATCTTCTCAGAGCACAGACGGAGACTATAATAATTCCAAGTAACTCTGTCTGATGTCGTTTATGACCTTCACATATTACATAAATGGATTACCTATTGAGAAAACAGATAGTCCCACTAAATAGAAAATAAACCACCAATTACAACTTAAAGTGCCTTAAACTTAAAGTGCCTTTTAATGCTCCACTAGTGGAAACACAACAACTCAACCACATTGTGGATGATTTGTGCCCATGCCAGATATGAGCCTCATAATGGTTCTTCAGATAGGAGGCAATATACAGTCATGAAATCACCAGAAAAGTGTTAGCCTGTGCAATATACATCCAATAAGAGGACGTTTTATGATTAGCTCAAAAACAAAAGCAGCGTGCCGGCTGCACCATTCACCATGGATGACTGGAAGGAAAAATGCCCTGAGTCTAAATGGGCCATCCATCATGGCCCACCTCCCCCACGACTCAAGGAGGACACAATTATGTGTCAGAATGCAGGGAAAGGGGTACGAGAGACCAAGTGTGCAAAAAGAATAAGCCATAGAAGTGGTGAAGCAGTGGACCACAGTGATGTAAATGAATGTTTTTGACAATTATGAAATCAATATTTCATTATAGGAAACATCCTCTCTAATTTTACCTGCCCTAGGGACTTTCCGGCATGATATCCTCTCAGGCGAATGGCCTCACCCTGGATTTTGCGCTTTTAGTGAAGCATGATTCTTAAACCTCTCTCACTTCTTAAGTTACGTCCTCTTGCACCCTGTTATCCACATATTCATACAGGCCACAACAATTGCAAAGGCAGAAAAATTAAGCCAGTTGCTAAGAACTTGTGTGCATGAATGAGTTTCAACTTGAAGCGTATTCACATTTCTTCCTGTTAAGATGACGTAAGCCCATGATAGGTCTACAAAGACCAGGAGAAACAGGTCTCAGCCATTCGAAGATCTCCCTTACAAAACCTGCTGATCCATATTTGATTTGCCCTCATTCAATTGCATTCAATACCAGACACTATGGGCTTCTCAAACCGTCACTCCGGATAAGGAGCATGAGCAGAGTCTTGGACTTATTCGAACCCCGCACACCTCCGGAATCTGAAAAGGATGATTTTCCAGAATTCACAATTGCCACAGCTTGTGTTTCTAATTCCATGTACAGATTGAAAGGGATTGAAGAAATAATTGATCCTTGAGGGACACCACAGCTCAAATCTTTGCCTGAGGAAAAAGGAGGTAGCATGAACTCTGTCCTGTAACAATGACTGGACCCAAGCTAGCACTATTCCTGAAATACTTATTTAAATCAATAACATAATGAGAAGCTAACTGTCGAAGGTGCCAAAACCACCAACAGATCTCGCAAAAATCAGTGCTCTGACGCTACTTCCATCTTGCAAAAGATATTGCCTATACACACTACCGCTAACGTGGTAGTGTGATGTGGCCAAAAGCCGGCTTCAAAGGTGTCAAGCAGTTTGTTCTCATTTGCAAACTTCCGAGGTTGTAAAAACTACGTTTTTACAGAATGTGATAAAAAAGGAAATTGGACGGAGGTTGCTCAGGGCTAGGTAGAGCTTTTGTAGAAGTAGGTTTCATACGTGCAGGGTTCCAGATATTACAAAAAAAATTGTGAACTAGTAAGTCACTGAAGAGTGTGAACAGTTAGATCTTGTAGAATAAATAGAGCAATTTCAGGAATCTTGCAGCGCAAGTGTCTCTATGTGAGCCGGAAGGATGTTGGCTTCCTTCAACAGCAGTCAAATCTGTACCAGTTTTGGGCTGAATGGGCACAAGTCAGGTAAAAAGAAATATTTACAATCACTAATATGATCCCATAGGCAATGCAGTGTCTATTTACTTTCTCTATAGAATAAAAATAGGGCAGATTACAGAGTTGCTGAGACAGGAGAAAGGTGACCGTAGGGCTGGCAGTGACTGCATTTCGACTATAATGTGAAACAGTTTTTTCAAAGCTTAGTAGCCTAATACATTCTGAAAATTAGCCTTTTTGTGTTTCTTGTATTATATTTAAAGGTGAATGGAAAGCTACAAGAGTTCCAGGATTACCACATCTTGTTTTTGTATATTGTTTGACGGTTGTTTCCTAAATCTTCTTTCCAACTTGCACTACATTTGGTGGTCTATAGAAATCCAAACTAACTTTTGATTTACTATTGCCCTTTAATACATCCGTGTTAAATCGTAGTGTCAGAAGGTCAGTCACGCTATTCAGTGTTTAACCAAATGTTGAAATTATCTCAAACTTGTATAGCCAGCTTTAGACAGTTAAATAGGATGCAATGCACTGTTACCAAGGTTACACCCTTGTTAATAATACTAGCTGTGTTCACGTTTGGACAATTCCAGAAAGAGTTGTGGCGTCATACATTTGGCTTAGGGAATAAATGCCAACAAAGAAAGACTGAGTATGTATGAAAAGCGCTGAACCAATGGCTGCCTCTGCACACAGCTAAATGTAATGAACCTGAAACAGTTAAAAAAAAAAACATATCGGTACCAAAGGCACAAATCAATGGTTGAAAGTACTGGCCCTATTGAGGGAAATGTTTCCCGGGAAATGCACATATGCAAAGGGGATGTGGCTTGGCGTCCTTTCACAAGATTATGTCCCACGAAGATACAAGTCCTGTAATGTCACTAAGGGAAATACATTCTCAGAAGAGCAACAGAAATCCCAGGCCTGGCCACGGGAATCAGTGCAATGAAGCAATGTGTCTGGTTGAGTGAGTGGGATTTACATGAGGAGGAGCAAGCATAGCAATGAATCAGTGCCCGTGGGCAGGTGGATATCAGTGGGTGCGGAGAGGGGCATATCTAATGGCAATGTCTGAGACAAGCAGTGCCATTCCCCATAAACTCTTTAGCGCTAGACAAGCCTCCTCTAACTGTTTCACTGGTAATCTGCAAAGATCTCGTTTGTGCAGATGTCTGACGCTCGGCACTAAGGAACAATTGTGCTGCAGAATTCTGTTTTATGGAGAGTCCAACAGCAAGAGAATTGCAGCAGTCTTTACTTGGCTGAATAACAAGCAGCATAGGATATATCTTCTTCAGGAACAGAGGGTAGGGCTTCAGTGGGTGGTCCATATATTAAAATAAATAAGTAACTTTCAAAAGACAAATGACAGATTTGGAATGTAGGGCATTCTTAAACTAACACCAACGTTTTGGGTTTTAGGATTTTAATACAGTTCCAAAGGAAGCAGTACTGCAATGCCAAGTTTCCTAGCTCTACCAAGACTTCTGAGCTGGAGCACTGAATCAGTATACATAGGAATGCCAGTGACCTGCTCAGAAGCATACATATGCTTGGAGTTTAAGTGGTAAACGAGCATGATATCACGAACTGACCAAAATGAAAGGTGTTGTATGCTACAAAGAACCAGCTGCAATGGCGACCCTTGTGAGACATAGTCTGAGTGTAGAAACCAAGCTCAGTTTAACAGATTGGCATGTTAGATACCAAGCAGCAGAATCAATGTAATGCCTTCGTCTACCAATTATTACTTCTACCTTCACCTGGAAGGGGGTGCATTTATATGCTGGCTAAGTTGTGTCAGAGGCAACCGAAAGGTGTAGCAAAGTCTTTTTAACCTCATCCACTATCTCCAAGGCATCCCTTGTACTCTTCAGGAGAATGTGAAGGCTCTATGGTCTGGCCTGCAGCACAACATAGCTTTCAAACCCACAAATTGATATCCCTTCTCTTTGATAGGGAATGTTTTAGTAACTACTTCCTCATTTCTTTTAAAAGAAGGGTCAAGTTAGTGAAGAGATGGGAACCATTAAGTTTGCTGAGATCTAACAATCTACTTATTAAAGTGGAAGAAATTATTTCTTTGCCTAGGCACATGATGATAATATTTGTAAAGAAGGGAGTTACACAATTTTCTAATACTTAAGAAGCTGTGCAAGAGCCATGCGGGACTTGGGGGTAGGAATGCTAATGTGGTGGTGAGGTAATGACATACTGGAGAGTTGTTTTTATGGAAGCTGTCTCCGTTTTCCTAGGATTATATCCCGAGGCCAGATGCTTCATTTGTGTACAATCCCTTTACGACGGCTTGACGACTGTATCCAGAGTAGACATGAGGGGGACCCTGATCTGATAGCGAGGAGGCAGCTGCCGCTCTTTTTCTGGAGGTCTGCTGAGTTTCACTCTTGAATTCCTCCTAGCACCCAAATGTAGCCAGTTGGAATGCATGGATTGGCCTGACTGCTGCCAAGCAGAAGGAGCAATCACCTTTTCTTGCTGGATCCGGTCCACATCCTCCTCGTGGGCCACCTGCTCATTTCTCAGGGAAGCCTGAGCCTCCTGCTCCATGTACATCAGTTTCTGGCCCAAGAGTTCCTTGTCTCGCTCAGCTTTGGTCCGTTCCAGCTCCATCTCTTTCCGCACACTGAGGATTTCACCTGGAAGAAGGGCACAAGAAAGATGTGAGCAGGCATAGCGTGCATGAAGGGCTGGGGGCCACTTCTAAATGTAGAAAATGGGAGCTAGAATAAATCAAAGAAGTGATTGGGTAGGAGGGGAAAAATAAAGATATCAAATGAGATATGGACATACAGAGAATGCAAAGAATCGATGAAGGCTGTACTGTACAGATGTAAAGAAATAGAGGCTTTTCTTTGTCTGCCTGCTCGTACAATACCTTGCAGGGCCTCCTTTGCCAGCAACAAGCTCTGACTCTCTGCCTCCACTTGCTGTTTTTTGATCTCCAGTTGCTGGAGCTGCTGCTGGTTCTCAAACAGTGCTGTCTCGAGGGCCTCTTTGTCAGACCTGAAAGACAGGTAACAAAGCAGGTTACTTTTTTCTCTAGCAGACTTAGGTCTTCCCTTCAAACGGGCCTCGTAATTCCCTGTCACACAATAGAGATAGGGTAATTTCAGGCACATGTTCTGCTCCACACAAAAATGCTCAGGGCTCTGCAGAGGTGATCCAGAGATAGAGAGTAGAGACCAAGAACGGTAAAGCACTACCACTACCCCGAGATGTGAAATGACCATTTCCTCGATATGCTGTTCCTCAGATGCAGAGGAGAGCAAGTTGGATTCAATTCTGAATTAATAGAAGAGAACCTATGATTGATCGAAAGCTCATGTTGACACCACCAGTCTCAAATCGCACAGGCCCAAAGTAGCTGCCAGGTCGCCACACACACTAAATTTACCCCGGTATGGCTCCATGAGCTTTGGCGAGCATCACAGCCAGGGGACATCCTCCAGCTTAACCCACACAGTTGATCTTTGTGGTCTTTCGAGTTAGATATCTTCAGTGTGTGGCGGAGAAAGATGGGAGTGAGAGAGTCAGAAAAAGACAGCGAACGATAAAGAGAGAAAGAGACTCTGCTGTCTGGAGAGATGAAGCGACTCTGCTGTCTCACAATGTTGGGCTTTCTTGTGGTTGGCTACAAAAGTGTTTCTGTACTTGTGTCTGTGAGTGGAGTGTTTCTCTTTGTTTCTTTAACTGCCTTTCTTGCTCTCTTCGTGTCTTATATTCATTCATATTCTCTCTCTCTCCTTTCCCCCCCGCACCTCTCCCACCCGGCTCCCTACTTTGTTCATCTACCCACTTGCCCTCACTCTGCCCACTCGAAACTCCAGTGAGCATCAGAAACCTACCAAAAGCACCAATACTCTGCCCTACCCTGTCTACATAAAACCCCCTCTGCTGAACTCTCCAGCTGCACTGTACTCACGCTTCCACACTCCAAGTGGTCTCCATCCTGCACATCCTCACATGATCTTAAGTGGGTACCCTCACTGAACATCGTCATCAACAAGTTATACACCCTCACCTCGAGCTGAGTCACTGTCTCACACCATTTCACTCCCAAATCTATCCCTCCACCTGCACCGAAATCGTGAGCTCTCGTCCTTCTCGTGATTCAGTGTGTCCGAGGCCTCTCTAAAAACCCCATGCCGCTCTTCTGAGCTATCACAGACACCTTGTATACCACCACCTTCCTCCATTCCCTTCTCTCTGCCTTTGCTCGCACTTTTTACACGGCTGCTGCCTCGCCCTCTCTCCGTCTCCCTCTGTGATTTATTACAACGAAAGCTCAGAGAGCTGAACTGTTTGCAAGCACTGCTCCATGGTAACACCCAGTGAAGCTTTTCTAGCTGCCGCAGCAACACTACAGAACCACACCTCCAAGGTGCACAACTCACCAGCACGCTCTTCACAGCCAGAGGAAAATGCTTCACAACCACAACCCCATGCAACACAACCCACTGCTTCACCCCCACTGTACAAGCACACTCACTGCACAGCCACGTCCACTGCACGCCTACACACCTTCTGCACACACACACACACAGCCACACTACACTACCACACAACAGTTAAACGCCACACTTGCTCTACATATGAACAAAAGTAAAACCACACAAAGACATGCTGCACACATCTACGTTGCAAACCATGTACACAGCCCTGCAGTGTCACAGACTGCACTACACACAGTACACACACACCCTGAGGAAACACACAATGGACAGTTGTACACAAACTGCAATCTCAACAACCGCAGAGGCACAGCAGTGACATTTATAAGCCCCATACACAGCAGAAGCTAGGAAACCGCACCACTACACATAAATGCTTGCACTGAATATTCCGCATACAGTAATTCCAAACTGAATATAAACAGAGCTCGATGTTGTGTTTTTTCTTTACCATTTCCAGTTGTACTTATCCATATTTATAATAATTTGCTTTGCCGATCTGTGCATTATCCATATTTATGTTGTGGTCTGGGAGAGAATTAAATTACAATTAGAGTATTTCCACATTTATTTAAATTGTAATGATACACCCAATACTGAATGTTTGTCGGGTTGTAGCACTATTTTCAATTTCATACATTACAACAATTCTCTCAAGTGAAAACATTAGCGTTTTAGTGCAAACGTGTGCACAAATGGCATTTTAAAGGAAACTATTTGACTTTTGTGACTCTCCATGGTGCAAATGTGTACAGATATTGCGCAGCAGTCATGACTGATAACACCGTCACTCAAGAAACATACAAACTTCCTTGTTTTATGTTTTAAGTAAATACAGATATAACAATACATTGTTTCTGTATTTGTTGGCAAAAAATAAGTAAAAACGATGACGTGTGGGGCCGTCTCTAAACAACCACGTTGGCCGATCCTTTAATTTCCAATGCACTGTCTTTCATAATAATGAGCTCCACAAATATGTTGTACAAAATTTGTTAACTAATCTTCTCTAGTGATTCTTTGCCAAGAAATAAAGTTACCAGTGTATTCCCAAACAATTTAAAGAATCTGCTTGAAAGTGCCAAGCATTATGAATTAAAAGGCTAAAAATAAAAATATCCTACACATAAGTTGCACGCACTAGGATTCCTATTTGTGAATCTCAGGTTGTAGGCAAGACTCCGAAAAGTTCAAAAACTAATTGCAACTGCATATGGGATCTTGAAAATTGAAATCACAATTTGCAACTGGCGCTTATCTTTGAAAAATGGCCACTGTATCCCCCTCAACTATAAGTTGGAAGCACGCTTCACCCACAGTCACTTTTCACTAACACAGGCCAAATGTTGCAATCTGTTAGACACTCAATAGTGATCCATGGCTCTCCATTGCTCTTAGTGTCTAGAAACAGTTATGCAGCCAAACCATGGCAGAAAACATGATACATTTGTTTCACGACTCAGAGAACAGTTTATCATCAAAAAAGTAAATAACCTTTCAAATCATACACATTTAACAGTATGCCCTAGTGACCAACAGGTCAAGCCTGAGGGGCTGGGCAGAGTCAGTTCCATGTTGTGTCGTACCAGTTCTATGCTAGGCAAACTCGGTGCTTAATGTATAATAAGGTTTTGCAGGTGATGGGCACAGGCTCTCATTTTTGGGGACCAGGGGCTATTTTTCATTACCAGACTGTATCATAGAGGAAGTAGGAAAACGTCACGGAGGATAAAGAAGGAGGGCGAGAAAAATTAAAAAACAAAGACAAAGGAAAACAGCAGGGATAAAAAAAGAGCCTGCAAGAGTTAGGTAAAGATTTAGGGACTGTAGGGTAGTGAAAGAAAGAGGTGGGAGATACAACCAAGATTTGAAGATTTGTCAGTCTTGTTATTCCACAACCCAGGAATCGTGCATTACAGGTGGCGAGATTCTAAGAAAAATCTTGGGCTGCTGTATTTGATTTTGATTTTTAAATAACCAAGATTGGCCCAAGCATGCCTGACATGAGATTGGCTGTGCCCCAATCCCATGCCTTTCACATCCATCATCTTTACGAGACTCTCCCAATAGTCCAGCAGGCCAGTCTTCCACTGTGCACCTTTGGTAACCTGCCTTTACATTGTGAAGTGTGATTATTTTTTAAGGAATGGGCATGTATAGGACTCGTCGGAACAATTCAAATTGTTTTAAGAAAACGGAACATCATCTTTAGATTGTTAACAGTGCAACCAAATTTAATAGGAACCAGTACACTAATAAATAAAAATATACTGGATAAATGGCATCCCTGTTAATCAACGCATGCAACTATAATTCTAAATCTTCGAAAGGCAATCACATGTTCATGTTAGTTTTACTGTAGATGGAAAAACAAAAATACAAAATGTAAACAACCTATAAGGCAAATAGGAAACCAGATGCACAGAGAAGCAACCATGCAGTGACTTCAACAAGTAAAATATGCTCGGCCAGGAAGATGGATACCATGTGAGAAATCAGTAAAACCCAAATAAAGCTAAATGACCACAGACACAGGTAGAAACACACCAGAACATAAATAAAAAACCACGTGCAAACAGCATCACACTGAAACACAAAATAACTTAAAACTCACACTAGAACTTTTATGACGATAATCACACGTTTACATAAACCCTCAGAAGTTAACGTGAGAAGAGAAAAACACATTTATTTAGAAGGCAAGACACACAAACCCACAGAATCAGACCAGAACACTAACATTGTACTTAAGTATCTAAACCGACAAACCTACAAAGCGCACACAAGCTCACACTATGGATATAAATGAATTACCGCGTTTGATGGAAAAGTTAGAAGAATGACACAAAACGTCTGTGCTGCTCCATCCCTCCTCCTGGACCTCCTGTGAGCTGCGAGCTGGAGCCAAGGGGGGTTAATAAATGATGAAGATTCTCAAGCAGTCACACAAGAGTCACACGGTTGACCCCTTCGAGGGTAGTGGCCTTCCAATGCCCCTCCTCACTGCACAGGGGTTCAGCCACCTCTTCTCCTGTGTTCGACTCAAGCCACCCCCTTTCCTTCACAGAGCCCAGCCACCCCCTTCTCCTGTACCCACCGAGTCCACCTCTCCTCTCTCTGTACCGGGGCCCAGCCACTCTCTCTCCTGTACCCCACCGCTGTCCTACTCTCCTCTCTGTACCGGAGACCAGCCTCCCCTTCTCTGGAACCCACCCGAGTCCAACTCTCTCCTCTCTGTGCTAGAGACCAGCCGCTCTCCCTCCTGTACCCCACAGCTGTCCATCTCTCCCCTCTCTGTACCGGGGCCCAGCCGCTCTCTCTCCTGTACCCCACCGCTGTCCGACTCTCCTCTCTCTGTACCGGGGCCCAGCCACCCCCTTCTCTTGTACCCACCGAGTCCAACTCTCCTCTCTCTGTACCGGGCCCAGCCGCCCCTTCTCTGGAACCCACCCGAGTCCAACTCTCCCCCCTGTACCGGAGACCAGCTGCACCCTCTCCTGTACCCCACCGCTGTCCATCTCTCCCTTCTCTGTACCGGGGCCCAGCCGCTCTCTCTCCTGTACCCCACCGCTGTCCGACTCTCCTCTCTGTACCGGAGACCAGCTGCACCCTCTCCTGTACCCCACCGAGTCCAACTTCCCCTCTCTGTACCACATCCCAGCCGCCACCTCTCCTAGACCCACCTGATTCAATCTCTCCTCTCTCTTTACCAGAGCCCAGCAGCCCCCGCTCCTGTACCCACCCCAGTCCAACTCTGCACTCTGTACCAGAGCCCAGCCGCCCCCTCTCCTAGACCTACCTGAGTCCATCTCTCTCCTCTCTGTGCTAGAGCCCAGCTGCACCCTCTCCTGTACCCCACCGAGTCCAACTCCCCCACCTCTACGTACCAGAGCCCAGCCACCCCCTTCTCCTGTACCCACCGAGTCCAACTCTCCTCTCTCTGTACCGGGGCACAGCCGCCCCTTCTCTGGAACCCACCCGAGTCCAACTCTCTCCTCTCTGTGTTAGAGCCCAACCGCTCTATCTCCTGTACCCCACCGCTGTCCGACTCTCCCCCCTGTACCGGAGACCAGCTGCACCCTCTCCTGTACCCAACCGCTGTCCACCTCTCCCCTCTCTGTACCGGAGACCAGCTGCACCCTCTCCTGTACCCACCTGAGTCCAACTCTCTCCTCTCTGTGCTAGAGCCCAGCCGCCCCTTCTCCTGGGTATAAACTCTCCCCTCTGTACCAGAGCCCAGCCACCTCCTTACCTGTACCCACCTCAGTCCACCTCTCCTCTCTCTGTACAGGAGCCCAGCCGCCCCTTCTCTGGAACCAACCCGAGTCCAACTCTCTCCTCTCTGAACCAGAGCCCAGCCACCCCTTCTCCTGTACCCACCGAGTCCAACTCTCCTCTCTCTGTATAGTGGCCCAGCCGCCCTTTCTCTGGAACCCACCCGAGTCCAACTCTCCCCTCTCTGTGCTAGAGCCCAGCCGCTCTCCCTCCTGTACCCCACCGCAGTCCATCTCTCCCCTCTCTGTACCGGAGACCAGCTGCACCCTCGCCTGTACCCACCCGAGTCCAACTCTCCCCCTCGGTACTAGAGCTCAGCTACACCCTCTCCAGCTCTCCTTTCTCAGTACCAGAGCCCAGCCCAACCTCTCCTGTACCCACCCGAGTCCAACTCCCCCTTCTCAGTACCAGAGCCCAGTTGCCCCTCACCTGTACCTACCCGAGTCCAACTCTTCCCCTCGGTAGTAGAGCTCAGATACACCCTCTCCTGCACCCTCCCGAGTCCAGCTCTCCCTTCTCAGTACCAGAGCCCAGCCCAACCTCTCCTGTACCCACCCGAGTCCAACTCTCTCCTCTCTGTGCTAGAGCCCAGTTGCACCCTCTCCTGTACCCCACCGATGTCCAACTCTCCCCTCTGTACCGGAGACCAGCTGCACCCTGTCCTGTACCCACCCAAGTCCAACCCTCTCCTCTCTGTACCATAGCCCAGCCGCCCCTTCTCTGGGGCCCACCGGAGTCCGACTCTCCTCTCTGTACCAGAGCCCAGCCACCCACTTACCTGTACCCAACCCAGTCCAACTCCCCCTCTCTGTACCAGAGCCCAGCCCAACCTCTCCTGTACCCCACCGATGTCCAACCCCGCCTCTCTGTACCAGAGCCCAGCTGCCCCCTCACCTGTACCCACCCAGTCCAACTCTCCACTCTCTGTACCGGAGCCCAGCCACCCCCTCACCTGTACCCACCCCAGTCCAACTCTCCCCTCTCTGTACCGGAGCCCAGCCACCCCCTCTCCTGTACCCACCCCAGTCCAACTCCCCCGTCACTGTACCAGAGCCCAGCCGCCCCCTCTCCTGTACCCACCCTAGTCCAACTCTCCCCTCTCTGTACCGGATCCCAGCCACCCCCTCTCCTGTACCCACCCCAGTCCAACTCCCCCCTCACTGTACCAGAGCCCAGCCACCCCCTCTCCTGTACCCACCCCAGTCCAACTCCCCCCTCACTGTACCAGAGCCCAGCCACCCCCTCACCTGTACCCACCCCAGTCCAACTCCCCCCTCACTGTACCAGAGCCCAGCCATCACTTCTTCTAGACCCACCTGAGTCCAGCTCTTCCCACTCTGTGCTAAAGCCCAGCCGCTTTCTCTCCTGTACCCACCCGAGTCCAACTCTCCCCACTGTGCCCGAGCCCAGTCGCTACTCTCCTGTACCTACCCGAGTCCAACTCTCCCCTCTCTCTACCAGAACCCAGTCACTGCCTCTCCTGTACCCACCCGAGTCCTACTCTTCCCACTCAACCCAAGCCCGGCCATTCATTCTCCTGTACCAGAGCCCGGCTACCCCTCTCTTATCACCACCTCAATCCACACCCCCTTGTCTAAGCTTATATCCAAGCACAGCCACTGCCTCTAGGGTAGCCACTTGAGCCAAGCCCTGCCCTCTGCTTTACCACCCAAGTCTCTCCTTTACCCACCCTTCTCTGATACAGAGCTCAGCTGCACCCTTCTGTCCCTACATAAGTCCAGTTGGCCCCCTCTCATTTTTCGGCCATTCCACCTCCTGTACACACCTGGGTCCAACTATCTCTCTATCGGTACCAGAGCCCAGCAGATCTCCTGTGCCAGATTCTAACCATCCCACCTCTGCACTCAGGCTCAGCCATCTGTGCCCCTGTTCCTGAACCCAGACACACCAGATTTTGTACTTGAGCTCAGCTATGGTTTCTGAACATAAACAAAAAAACATGTTCTTGCTATACCTGAATCCATCTATCGTCTACTATACAGCGCGGCCAAACCACCTCCCATTTGTACCTGTGCATGTATATCTTATTGTGTACTGAGCCAGCTAACCAGCTGTACCTGAGCCATGCTTTCTCCTCCTATCTGCCTGAGGACACCAAAGTCCTCTCTCTGCCAGAGGCCAGCTGTATGCTCAATTGGACTTACCCCCAGTTTATCCACTGCTCTACTTCAGCCCAGCAAATCTCCTTCTCTATGCCTGAACTCACCTAGCTCCTCCTCTATACCCTGTCTGGCTATCTGCTGCCTTGCACCTGAGTGCTCTCTTCTGGCCCTCAGAATAATCGCACTGCTTCAAAATTAACATCACTGTCTATTCTATAACTAAGCCCTCTACTCATCCTTTGTACTCCAGCATATCTACTTCCTCCTCGCACACCAAATCAGCCGTCTCACCTTCCCTACCCGAGCTCATCCACCTTCTCCTCAAATAGCCCTGCTAAAGGTTTGAGCCCAGCCTGTTCCTCCCTTGTACCTGAACCCAGCCAGCTCCTTTAACCACACTCCATTTGTCACATGGACTCAGATGCAGCAAGCTTCTGTACTGGAGGTAAGCTATCCTTAACCCAAGTTCAGCTACTTCCAAGTAGTTGAGTCCTTGTTCCTCCTTATAAAATAGACCACCTGTGTTCTTTTGTCAAAGAAATGACTCCTCAACCAGAATCAAGCCCTCTCCATGTCCCTGAGCATGTCTCCTTGCAGCTGAGCTGAAACATTTTATGCTTTGTACCCATGCTGGCCCTTCTCTTCCTCTACTTCTCAACTTATTGCGCTCCTCTGTACTGGCGCCCACCTGTCTCCTTGTCTGAAGCTCAACCCAACTGTACTATCACTCTCTCTGTCTCTACTCTAAAACAGAAAAGGTGATGGGAGGAATGTTTGAAAATAGCCAAACCAATCATTTGGGGGGAGCATTCTAACCCATTTATTTCACCCACACTGTGCCACAGGATTCAAGTTATACTTCACAGACGAAGCTTAAGATGAACAAAACCTGTCTGGGGTTGCGTGTGTTCCCTTCTGGAGTCCTGGCCTGGTAGTTTGGGCTGGATGATTCTCATGAGAAAAAGAGTCAGTTCTAATTTGCATTAAGCAGACCTCTGAGTAGAGTGGAACAGCTATGCTCCACTTTCGCCAATGAACCTATGGAGAGCAATCAGCCTTTGAGAGTGGCCAATTATGTTTGCTGTACCTGAGTCCGGCGATCTCCTCTGACAGTGCTCTGTTTTCACGCTCAGACGCCGTCAGCTGCACCACAAGGCTTGCCTTGTCCTTCATCAATCCCTCTCTTTCTTTGGATCCACGTAACATTGCCTCACTGTGGCGCTCCACATCACGCCGTGCCTGGATCAAGTCCTCATTTAGGTTGTTCCTCTGCCGAGACAGCTGAGAGAGAAGACATGGGAAATTTACCAGATTTAAAAGGCCCTTCCATGATAACCTGTTTCAAATTTCAGGTTTCACGAACCCACCTTGAAACCTACATTTACAGTCTGATGGATCACAATTTTTTCTAAGAAGTTAGTTCCCTTATCAGAAATGTCAGAGCCAATAACACGTTACTCAAGTTCCTCTCCTGGTACTGTTTCTCTCATCTACTACACTGATTTGCAGCCCTCCTTTGAGACAAAGACGAACAAAGTACTGGCTAAGTATCAAATACTTACATTCCACAGGTGGCTAAGAAGTAAAGCCAAAGACAAACAGGGGGTCTGGAACTTTCAAATGTTTATAGGCCTCTCAAATCCTGATGAACGAAGCTGTTGCTTTTTGTGGCCAGCTTCTGTTATTTTGTTATGTAGTTTGTATTTGTAAGCACACTATCACTGAGGAGGGTGTATCCTGGCGCTGAGCAGATGAAAGTCAATCTTCACCAGGAGCTGGTGGTGGTGAGTGGTTATTTTAAGAGCCAGGTCTTCAACTTCTTGCTGAACTCAAGAACAGAGGAGGAGGCTCTGATGTGTAGTGGGAGGTCATTGTATGGTTTAGGTGCGGTGTAGGAGAAGGTCCGGCCTCTGCATCTAGTTCTGCGTATGCGTGGGATGTGTGCAAGCAGGTGTCCAGCAACACAGAAGTGTCCGGAAGGTTTGTGAAAGGAGATATGACTATTAAAGTGGGCGGGGCCTGTGTTGTGGAGTGATTTAATAGTGTGGGTGAGGAGTGTGAGGTGAGCAGGTTTGTGTATCAGAAGCCAATGGAGTGTGGAGGCAGCGTGATGCGAGTGCTGTATTGGACTTTGAGCGTAAGTCTGGCTGTCGAGTTCTTAATGGTTAGTAGTGTTCTGATAAGTTGCTTGCTAATTCGGGCGTAGAGGATGTTTTTGTAATCTAGATTGCTGGTGACGAGGGCATGTGTGAGAGTCTTGCAGGTGTTGCTCAGAGGCCAATTGTAGATTTTCCTCAGCATCTTCAGAGTGTGGAAACAGGATGCTGTGACGGCTTTGACTTGTGTGGTCATGTCCAGCTTGCTGTCTATGGTGATTCTGGGGTTCCTGACATGGGTACTTTGGGTGGGTGTCGATCCTAGTTTGGCTAGCCACCAGGTGGAGTCCCATGGCAAGGATTTCTTGCTGTAGATCACAACCTGTGTCTTGTCAATATTTAGCGCAATTGGTCTTCATACAGTTGGTGACTTCAATCATGCAGGGGGTGAACTTGTTCAATGGGTTTGGAGCCCAAGATGGAGAGTATGAGTTACGTGTCATCAGCATAGGAGAGGACATTGATGTCTTGGGCACAGCTGACCCCGGCCACAGCAATCAAGATGTACTGAAGAGAGTCGATCGAGAGACAAACCTTGCACTACTCCTCAGATGAGGATACAGGTGTCTGGAAAATAAGGGTCACCTGACTGCTTGAGGTCTGCCAGTCAGGAAGGAGCAAATCCAGCGGAGAGCTTGACCATGGATTCTGATCTCATGTAGAAGTCAGATGAGGATGGGGTGGGAGACAGTGCTCAATGATGCAGAGAGATCCAGGAGGATGAGAACTGACGTATTTCCTTTTTCCAGGAATATGCGGCTATCGTCTGTGGAAGAGATAAGGGTTTTTTCTGTACTGTGGTTGGGTCTGAAGCTGGACTGTGTTGTGTGTCTGAAGCTGGACGGCGCGGTGTTGATGAGTTGTGGTTGCCTAGGTAGTCCGAAAATCTTCGGTTCGTGTGTTTTTCCAGGACTTTGGGTGGAAACGAAAGTAAGGCGATCAATCTGTAGTTGGCGAGTTTAGGTGAGTCTGCAGAGGGGGTACGGGAGTATTTGGGGGACTGTGGTGTATGTCCAAGTGTCTAGGAAAGTAGCTGAAGGTATGGAGACATTGATGATAGGCATCAGTACCTCACTGATAGGCTGAAGTGCTCCGGTAAAGGTTTGATGGGGCAGGTGTCTGATTAGGCCCCGGACAGTACAGACGTCATGGTAGCGGAGGTCTCATCTGTGGTGACAGTGTGCCATGAGGTCAAGTTCTCTTCTTTGGTCATGACAGGGAGTCACGCTGCAAGGTTACTGGGGCCTGGTCGAGGGGTGACAATGCTGTACATGGAGTTTATCTTGCTGTGGAACAGTTCTGAGAAAGTTTTGCAGAGGTCCTGTGAGGGGGGTGATGCTGTTGGAGGCAGCTGCTGGTGGGAAGTCTTTCACTATGGTGAAGATTTCTTCACTGCTTTTGGTAATGGCATCAATGCGGTCTGCAAGTACTATGAGCTTCATGTTCTGATCTGTTGGGGGTAGCATCAACAGGCGGCTTTTAAGGTGTCTTTGTGTGTGATGTCTTGGCTCATTCTATGAATCTAGTTTGTTACAGTGGTGCTTCATCATCCTGAGTTCCTTTGTGTGCCAGCTCACTTATGGTCTCGATCTTATGGTGTGCAGCGCTTTGGGGGGGGGGGGAGGGGGGGTGGCTCAAGTTGTAGACACAGCCTGTGATCCAGTTGTTGAAGCTTATGATTGTTTCCGGCTGGCTGCTTGAGTGTTTTTGGCCGGTATGCAATCAGACAGTGGTTGAGTCATACTCTTGGATGTTATTCCAGTTCTGGTAGAAAGGTCCAGTGGTTTGTGTTGGTCTGTGGTTGTGAGGGAAAGGGATGCTGAATCTGAGGAAGGAGTTGTATTTTCAGGTGATCAGTGATGGCTTGTTGACTGTGATGCTGTTGAAGGAGGTGAAGATTAGGTGGATCTTTGGTGGAGTGTGTGGGTTCAGTCATGGGTTGGAATGAGGCCGAGGTTCCTGAAGTTTTCTAGAACAGCTGTTAAGTTTGGGTTCCAGGTGGAAGTCCAGGTCTTCGAGGAGGATGAAGACACTGGAGTCAATAAAGAGGGGTGCAACAAAGTCCATGAAGACACTGGCAAAGTTAATGTGTGGTCCTGGAGGTCTGTAGATGGGAGTTCCTCTCAGGGTGAATGTGGTTATGATGTCAAGTTTGAACGTGTGATGTTCCATGTTACTGGTCAATGTGTCTGTGGAGATGGAGCAGCAGATGGCATCCGTGAAGATGATGGTGACTCCAGCTCCAGACTTGTGCTGAGGGTCCTGTCTATCTATCTTATAGCCAGCGGGGATGGCTGTAACAATGTCAGGAGCTGATGCCGGGTACAGCTGGTTTTCTGTGAGGAGCAACAGGTCTGGGGCATGGTTGTGCAGCAGATCCCAGATCTCTACGGTGTATTTGGTGAATAAGCATGTGTCGAGGAGCATGCATGACGGCGCATAATTTTGTGTGGGTGGTGGCTGATAGGTGTGAGTGCGAGAGGTGCTGTTGGTGCGACAGGGGTGTCGCTGTGCTGAGTGTGGGAGGGTGCATGAGAATTTGCAGGAGAATGCTCCTACGGTGTTGTGACGTGCAGTGCAGTGACTGCCAGCCAAGGTTGAGAACATGGAAGGTTGTGGATGGTTGCCGATGGGAGAGGGAGAAAACAAAGGTTTGTGGAGCTGGGTATGGATGGACACAGACTGGCTTGCCTTTGGCGTGCCAGCAGCATGTCGACACTGCAGCCACCAGGTCTGAGATGGGTGGTGGAAGGGGAAGAACAGTGAGGGAAGAGGGAGTAGAGCATGAGGCAGTGGTCTGGTAGTGGAGTGGGGGAGGTAGGAAGAGGGAGAGTGGGAAAGTAGGAAATCGGGAAGGCACAAAGAGATAAGGAGCACGCAGGAAAGGGAGAGGGGAAAGAGCAGGAAAAACACAGTGGGAGAAACACCAAAAATGCAGTGAAAAACAGGCACAACACAGCAAGGAAAAAGATCATTGAAAAAGGCTAAAGTGGATACAAAAGGCAGAAACAGTGAAAAAACAGGCAGAATGCAGAAAAGTAAGGCAGAGTGCAATAAGAATAAGTCAGAAAAAGAAACAGAAAAGGCAAAAAAAAAGTGAAAAAAACAAGCAGAACGTAATGAGAATAAGGCAGAGTGCAATGAGAATAAGGTAAACCGGAGACAAAAGGCAAACAGTAGTGAAAAGCAAAAGCAAAGATAAAACCTGAAAGAAAGAGAGAGACAGACAGAAAGAGAGGGAGCAACAGAGGAAAGGAGCATGGCAGGATCCTCACACACGAGCGGGGCCTGAAAGGGCATTGCCCAAACAGAGGACATAGCACAGGTATGTCCTAGCTAGGGTTATGGAGGTACCCGAGTCCAGAGCTCACAGTCAGACCAGCTTGCATCAGACTGCAGCCTGCATCTGCCTTTTACTAAGGGACATGAGATGTGTGGCATGGGCAAGTCTCATCAAGGCAGGGGAAATATAAACTGGTGCAAAATGAATGAGCTGGATGCCCCCCAAATCCACCAAATGCAGAGGATTCAGGGATAAGACCACAAATGTTTATCTACAGGCAGTGATGTGCGAGATGGACATCACCAACTGAAACCAAAAGTGAAGTATAATTTTGTGCAGTACTCGCACCTACACACTTTCGAAAGCTGCAGTCGGTCACAAAGATCAGGCGGCTGATATATGCTTCTTTCATGCCCTTTCTCTCCTGTGCATTTTGGTGTGACACACCAGAAAAGTGAGTTCTTCCAGACTACAAAATCATTTGTATAAACAGAGACAGCATAACAAGGATGCAGTAGGTCTGTATTTTTTCAGCAATTATCTTTCTCAGATAATTTCACTTTTATATATGGTCCACCTAATTCAACCACTGCATAGTTGTCTAGTTTTGCTTTCTGTTACCAGAATATTGATATGATAATTCTAAGTGATCTCAACCTTCAGATCCAGGAAACTGTATGCACGGTGGATAGCTTCTGTGATAGCCTAACTGTTTTCATAATTAAATGACCAACTCTTCACTGACTCATCATGCTGGTCATTTGCTAGACTATTTTATTCTAACGTTGATTCTCTAAACACAGGGGACCCCTTTACTTTTTCAGGGTCGGATCACTTTGGTATCATGTTTGAATTTGTGATCCCCACTTTCACTAAGTACTCCAAAATACATATTTCTATATCAGAAGAAATTGAAAGCTGCTAAAATACATAGGGCCTGATTCTAACTTTGGAGGACGGTGTTAAACCGTCCCAAAAGTGGCGGATATACCACCTACCGTATTACGAGTTCCATAGGATATAATGGACTCGTAATACGGTAGGTGGTATATCCGCCACTTTTGGGACGGTTTAACACCGTCCTCCAAAGTTAGAATCAGGCCCATAGCTCTTAATGTGACTCTTCATAACCATATTTAACTCTTCCCTAACAAGACTGAGTAGACGGACATAGGTGTGCTGCAGTCTTTCAGCACTTGATGCAAACATGCCTAAAGTTACTTGCAAAGTACCTAGCAATGAACATCCTAAGTGAAACCTGTGGTTTTCATACGACATAGCTATGGCCAAAATGAGAACAAAACAATGTGAGGGGAGGTGAAGACTTTCCTATGATACTAGGCCAAAATAAACTGCACTTGGAAGAGGCAGTCATAATAAGGCTCCAATGAGAGATACTATGGCAGCATATGTTCCAGAATGCATTCTTAGTGCCACTAATCCAAGGAGTTATACCATCTAATTAGCGAGTTCCAGCTTCCTAAAGTAGCCCAAGCCTGTATTTCTAACTCAGCAATTCTAAGAGAATGCTTAGCCTAGATTTTTCAGGACAAAACAGATAAAATCTGCACTAACGTCAATAAACAAATGTCATAGTCAGTCAGACTAATCTTAAAGACCCAGATATGAATTTCTCAGATGTTACTCTCATTATTGAAATTATGCTTTTGAAAGCCACCACCAGAAGTTGACACTCGGGCTCTCTTTCAGCATCTGTTCTTCTAAATAAACGCAACAGCTTCATCTCCTCCTGGCCAAAGACCCCGCAACGTATCTTTGTCAATTTTATCTACAAGGAATGTACTCGGGAGGTTTGCAAAGGATAATCGTGAGACCTTGTGATTGAGAAACCCACCTTGGTTCTGAAAGATTTAAAATCTATTTCCCACTTTCACTTCTCCCTCACCTTGGTAAGATTTGAGAGAGGTTGGTACATAGCCAAAAGTTTGGATTCTCACCAGGTTGGTTTTCACCACACGAGGAGTACCAAATTGGCTGTCTACTATGTGTTTGAAAGACTGAAGCACTCAGTTGACAGGGGAGATGCTGGATTGTTTGCGTTATTAAACCTATCGGCTGCCATTGACACTATCTGCATTCTATTCTAGTGGTTAGACAAAGAGAGGCTGGGGTTATGGGATCAGCGTAGAAATGGCTATGAGTGTACCTTTCTGGCAGTGGTCAATTGCTGATCAAGCCACAGTTCCCTTTAAGGAATAAAAGGGACAATCTTAATGAGGACCTAAAGGTCTAATTTTAGAACACCAGTATGTATTCTGAAGGATGAAAAAAAGATAAAGATGCTACACCATTGGGGACCTTCTGACACTAAAGTACAGCTTTATTGTTGACAACAATAACAACCATACCAAGCATGGTAGGGGCTTGTATAATTTTCTGAGTTACTAGACAGAAAATATAGATGTGTCCAGAAAGCGTAAAGTCAGGCTGGCACGGTTTTCATCCCAAAGTGGAATGAGTACACGAAAACGTCTGACTCGTCTACTGGTTTTGGGTCTCTGCTGAACGTACAGGATTTGGCAGTACATCCCATCTATCCCTCAAATCCTCAAAGTAAGCCACTGCCAGTAAGTTCTATTGCAGCCTCTTGTGACTCTTTTTCAGGTGGTGCTGAGACCCCTGCAATCAGACAGTCCCACCTCACACCACCTGGCACTCCTCCCTAATTCTTGACAATAAATGATCTCTTGACTGCTATAAAGATACCAGGTGAGTAAAGGACATCGCTGCTTGATAGCATATGGCTCACATGAGCAGGGATCTCCACTGGCCCCTGCTAAATGAACAAATTAAATGTAAAACACTCAACCTGGCAGAAAGATGTCTATGGCATGGCATCATATAATGTAAAACAAAAAATAGTCTGCGGATTTACCAATCACGATAGATTCACTTTATAAGAAAATGATATTTGCCCAACTCATGATTGTAACGACCAAGGTGAGGAAAGACGCTTTCCCTACAGAGGAACTGTATAATGGGACAATCTCCCTGCAGCACTCCAACTCTGTGAAAATCTGTAACCCGTTCGAAAACTCTTAAAAGCTCCTCTCTTTTAATGTGATGCTAAATATCATGCTCCTGCTTAAAAACCTTTTGGAAGCACATCGTGCTTATAACTATAAATGATTATATCTGTATTTAAAATGGTCTATCCGATGTGCCACCTATCTCTGGAGGCCATTGTTTCACACCCCTGCTTTGCAGAGAGCAGCCCGAACCCCAGCACTGAGTCTGTCTCCACATTCCCCTTTACCTGCCCCAGCTGTTCCTTCAGCTGCGCCCTTTCTCTTTGCAGGGAAGTGAGCTCTTGCTGCAGCGTCTCACGACTCTGCTCCACTGCCTGTAGTGAGTGATCCAGTCCATGACGCTCTGTGTCCAGGTCCAGTTTCTCCTGCTCCAAGCGGACCAGCTCATCACGGATGCACGCCTTCTCCTGCTCCACTTCCTGCTTCTGCCCCAGCAGGGAAGCCCGCTCCTCTTCCAGCTGTGGGAATAGCAAAGACAGGAGAAATGTGCACCATGACATCCTTCTAACCAAACAGATAGTCTTAGTCAACATGAGATCTGTACACCGTAGAGATCACCCTTAACCTACAGTGGCCACCCAGATAGACCCCCATTCTCAATCAGCCTCACACAGACCTTTGACCCAAGAAGTCCCTGACCAAAAAAGAACCTCTCTCCCGACAGAGAATTGTAGCTACACAACAGAAAGAACTTAGCCATCCAAGAGACACCTTCCCTTCTCTCATTTTCAGTTAGTTTAGAAGTCTATGTCTACCCATCAAGCTACTGCACTGGTTATAAATAAACACCCTTATTTTATGGGCTCAGTGCTTGAGGGGCAGGGTATTTTCAGGCTATGAGACCAACACTTGTATGGAAATGCCTAAAATGTTTTCTTGGAGACTTTCAATCACTTCAAAAACATTTGTTCTTTAACGGTGCAAAACCCCTAATTCCTGCAGCAGTTCTTCCCATGAGGGCAACACATGTAGCCAGTTGAGAGGACAAAAAGTGTTAAGTGTGCTTCACAAAATATATCTGGGTCTCCCTAGTTTGACTGCATTTTTAGGTCACACAGTTGTAGCACGTTATTGTTAGAAAAGCAAAATGTGCTGATTTACTGTTCATCAAAGGTGTTTCCTGAAGTACCATTTGTTTTTAAACCTGCTTCTCCTGATTTATATGATTATCCCTTTTCTGCCCACAGGTGTGTTTAACTAATTCACGGTTTATTGTGGTTTGCAATGTCCTTCTGCAACCTTTTGCAACTGCCGGTCTTGGAGTTGACCCAACTTTCATCTCAAGGACAGGGTATTCAAGTTTTTCAATGGTTGTGAGCAGCAACAGCTCTACTCGGCTCATCTCTAGCCCCTTCAAGCCCACTTAGTCAACTCTCTCTCAACAGCAGCTCTATCAGCAACTTCTGAGACAACACTGGTAAGAGTTTGAGGTTTGCGCCTTCCTTTCCCTAACCACTACACATGACCAGGTAAGAGGAAAAACATGGAAACCACACTTGGTGAGCTTTATATCTTACTGGTGAGCATTTGCGTAGATTTTAGGTTTCAACACTGTTTCACTACTATTGTTAGAACATTAACATTTGTGGTTTTATTGTCAGTCGTATGTGTACATCCCAGAGAATCATTTGTTTTTTAAAATATCCTTCTTCTACGTCATGTTCTTCCTTCTTTACCTCCAGTGTGGATAATTTATTAGGCTTTCCTGAGTCCTTTGCACCCCTTCACATCACGATGACTAGGAGCTGATATGCCTCCTGTCTTCTGGCCAGTGCGCACAACTTTGCCATTGGCCCTGCACATGACATGATGATTCAGCCATCCGCTCCCGTCCTTCACTCCCCCTACTAGTGATTGTACTCATCAAGCTTATTTCAAATCTCTAACCAGAGCATGCATCACAGGAATCCAGATAAAGTTGTCAGAATGCCCTACTAAGTTATGGAATGGGTCCAAGGCCAGAACCCCTTGCCACATTATCAATTATTAATTCCCCTAACATGTTTACTCAATTCTGTCTCAGGTCTCCTGGAGGTTTTCTGGAAGATGTGTCTTCCTGGGGCGGCAGATACATTGTGCTGATGATTCCAGAAGGAGGAATCTAGAGTTTGGCAGAGTGGGTGAACCAGAGTGATTCCGATGTGATCTTCCTGCACTTTTAAGCCTTTAAAAAAAAAAAACACACAAAAACACAAGAAATAAACTCCAGTTTTGGGAGTTTTGTTTTTGAAATACAACAAACTGTGCAGAGCAGGGCCAAAACAACTATGTCCTTGCTTGGAAAAGTGTTCTGCCTTCAGATCAACTGCCACACAAATGGTTGTTAGGAAATGCAGTAAGATTCCCAGTCAAGCAGACAAGGACCTAAAAATATGGCAAACGGTCCTCTGCCAAAGAAGAGGAGGCCAGAGCTTCCATTGACCTGACCTGCCACCCATCAGGGTTTAACCATTTCCCGGTTCTCTTATAGCGGCAGGTGGTTTTATAAAAGCTACTTCTGCCTGGAGTTGCACCCACATCATTCCTGAGTGATTTCATAGTAACTTCCAGGTGGCTTTTAAAGCTGCTCTTTAATAGTCTCCTAAATCTTCTGGTGGTTCTGAAAGCTTCATCTTCCTGGGTTAGCCTCCACCTCACTACTGAATGACTACTTAGTCTCCTCAATCTCTTGGTGGGTTTTTGGAAACCGTGTATTCCACTGCTTCTTAAACGTCCTGGCGGTTTATGGAAGCTGTGCCCTCCATCCACATTCTCCTAATCCCCGGTGTTTTTTTTGTAAGAAGCATCTTTCTAGGGTTGCACCTACATTGCTTCCTAGTTGTCTTCATAGTATTCTATATATACTGGCTGTTACTGGAACTACCTCTTTCTGGGGTTGCACCTATGTGACTCTTAAGTGACTTCATAATCACTTAATTTTCAAAGTAGTTTTTTGGGAAGCTGTGCTTTTTAGGGTTGCACCTATGTCACATCTGACTTCTTTCTTGGCAAAAATATCTCTGAGAAAATTCAGACAAAAGCTATATATATATCTCACCTCAGAGCTCCCTTTTACTCAGATACCTCAATGACAGATATTTTCCTCCACGCACTAACACTTCCCTCACCTCTTTCTCCACCTTCCTAATTTTATCTTCCCTCCACTCACAGGAGACACCTGTGACTAACTAATTTGTCCCCTGTGCTTCCTCCTAACCAAGTCATATAACACCTCCTCCTTATCCTTTCTCATATCTTCTCTCTTATCACCCACCACATCTCTTTCACAATAAACTGTCCACCTGCTTTCTTCCCTCCTCCTCTTCCAAACTGTTGACACACCTTAATCCATTAGATCATTTCTGCCCTTTTAATCATGCAACCTTACAGTGTTCGCAAACAGATTTTCAGCTTGCCCTCAGCACCTCCGCCTCTCCTCAGTACCGGTATCTCTTATCTACTCACTCCTTTCCAAGCCTCACCCTCTTAATAACCATCTTCTCCTTCCTAAACCTACCTCTTCGCTCGTGCCCACTGCTCAGACTAACACCCTCCATGTCCTCCCATCCCGCAACATCACACACAATTTGGCTATAACTGCCATCTCTTTCTTTTGAACACGTGTACCTCTCTTCTTCCATCTCCTTTCAACCATTCAGCCACCAACACCCTTCCATTGCCCCAAACAGCCCTGTCCTGCATCCTCCTTACAACTCAACCTACAAAACCTTTCTGTTTCTCCCTAGACTTACCACTACAACTCCACTTCTACCTCCTCTCCCTCCCTCATCCCTCAGCACATTCTCTCCCTCCCTCATCTCCTATCACCTCTCTCACCTCCCTACATCAATCCTTCTAATCACTATTTCTTATCCAGCCCAAATCGTCTTTCAACTCAACAACATCCCAACCTACAGCCACGTCCTTTCTTCCCCATTAAATACCTTCTACACCCTCATCTGAGATCACCCTAACCAGCATAATGTCCAGATCTTGCATATCATCCAAAGCTGCCTTTCGGGCACTAACTCCTTTCTAACGCTCTTCTCCTCCACACCCTTCTCAACACATGCACTCACCACAGACATGCAACATAAAAGAAAGGAAACACTATGCCACATCACCTCTCCCTCCTTCTCATCTCTACTTCTTCTAGCACTCAAATCATGACAGCCTATACTCACGGCATTCGTAACCCACCTCATATTTCTGCAAAGGTTAACCAACTCCCTGCACCCTTGTCTACATTCATTAACAGTGAAGTCTTTAAACGACCTTCTTGGGGAAGGAGAAGAGCATTTATTTTCCACACCTCTTCTCTCTTTGCTAGCTCCAATCTCTCCCCCTCTCACCAAACTCGTACTCTTCCCCTTACCAGTTACACCCTCTGCTTACACCTTTTCCTCTCCACTATCAGCATCATTTCATGTCTCTTTCATTTGAGTTGGTTTCTGACTAACCCACCCTAAGAGAACACACAACATATTTTCAGTCCAATAACAAATTCAAAACCAGATGTACTCTTTATAACCAAAATTTGGCCACAGACAACACCATACCAGTAAGTATCCAATAAGGCCATCACACCAAGATATTAAATCCATGCATGTAACCACCTGGGAAAGGCCAGTGGAGTTTTAGAGATGATATTCAAAGAATAACTTCAAATCACCAACTTTTAAAGCATGCTCTTGACAGATTGCAAATACCTGCAGGTCCTCTGCACACAGAAGTATTTTTTTGTGTGCCATCCTATTCATCTATAGACCATTGCAGAATGATTAAGCGTTTACAGAGGCCTTCCTGGGCACCATCCCAACTATCTGCTTCACTAAATCTTCCCAAGAAAAGCCAAGAACCATTCAATCAAATCTGGAAGATCTCAGCTTCTCTAAGCTAGACACAAGGGCTAAACACATAGCCAGCCATACACCTGACACAATCTTCACCGCACCTGAACTGATCATGACCAAACGATCCAGGCCTATTTTATGGAGCAGCCACAATCTAACCTCTCTTCAAAAACACATTAGCACAACACTAAAGTCAGGCACTCGTACAGCCTTGATCGCTTGGAACAAAACTTTTCATTCAACCCTCTCAAAATTCAACCTAATAAAATGAGCAATGCAGCTGGTTTTCCAAAGCCTCTTAAACATGCACGCACACTAAGAAACAACATAAATAACATTGGATCAATAAAGAAGTGAAGAAAATCAAATAATAAATGGCTGCAATCCAACGCCAATGGAAGAAATCATGCTTGACAAAACCTACCTGCAAATACTCAACAGTATCTACAAAGCTTACTTCAAGAAAACAAAAAGGTTTCCCTTAAGGCAAGGCAACTGGACACTCACAAAATCCCCAAACCCCCTAATGCACCATCATAACAGACCCCTCAGTCTCACAACATCTGTAACTCCATCACAGACAACTTTGTGACCAAAGCCGAGGTGAGACAACTTATTTTCATTAAAAGGCACCCAGACTTGCAGCTTGCAGATAGGCAGCCATCTGAAGTCAAGACAAAAACGAATAGGCCTACCCAACATAGATCCAACACTTGCATCCTTCATCCAATTCTCAGTCTCTGCTTTCCACAAGCTGTTTAAGGCTAGTTGGCATACAGGTCACCTTCAGGACACCTGCCCACCACAAACCTTTAAGAACCATCCTCCGTCAATAACCAACCCCTGTCATCTGACACCATTTCATCAGAGCCCCTACATCTAACATCTAACTCAACAAGAAGAACAACCTCAATTTTGCACACCTGGACAGTTACGACCCAATCTTGAATGGCTGGATCTTGGAAAACGGATTCAAATTACATATTTCACTCATATTGGGCACTTCCTTGAAGAAAACAACTTGCTCCCTGATCCCCAAACTAGGTTCCACCCACGAAGAAGCACAGAATCTGCTCTGATTTTCATCTTGAATGACTGAAATGGTGAAATGACAACGGTGTCACTACAATTCTTCTACTCATCTTGTTGGTTACATTTGATAACATTTACCAAAATTCCTGCTCGAGAGAATACGGAAACATGTTATAAAAGGAATTACATTTGACTGGATCATCTCCTACTTCTATGACTGATAAAACAATACCTAGGTTATCCTGTTTTAGGTTTAAACCTGTAACAACTGATAAAACCTCAAGGACAGGGAAAAAGCCCTCAGCAAATTTAATGTAATTCCGTTCAGCTGGTTTTTTTCGTGTGGCATAGCAAAGTTTCCTATGGAAATTAACATGGGAAATCAACACTTTAGGATCTCCCTCCAGCCTTCACAGTGTAACGACCAGTGTTGAAAAAATGGCATGTGGCCATTTGCACACAGGTATTTTTGTTATAAGTTACTATTTACTTGTTCAAGTGGCAATGACATTTGGTTGTGTACCTACCACTCACAGATCTTTACTAATGGGTGAATGTGAACAAATATATCTGTTATGAGAAAACATACTGTATCTCTGTTTTGACAATCACAAGACTCAATCCTGAATATTTACAAAACCGGTCAAAATGAGAACACTGGAATGTTTTAATCAATGCCTTGATGCTTTGCCTCAAAAGCTTTTCTCTTCTTGGCTCTTCCTTTGTCTCGATAGGTCTGTTTTATCTTCTGATAATCCTTAAACTCATCACAATGATACAGAACCTCATGACATTTAGTGGAATAGTTTTCAATTAAGACAGCTATACTGCAACTCCTTTATGCAGTAACACTGCGGTAGAAGGGTACAATATGTTAACCATCTCTCTGGTGCAGCTGCCAAGAACAAAGCAATTGCTTGTGGGCATATGTTTTGCATGTGTAATCAATCAACATATCCCTAAATTCTGGCAAGGTATTTTCTGCCATGAGTGCTTGATTACTTTGGTCTCTGACTTTCCCCTCAGAGTCTTTATGAGCAAGCCTGAACAGCAACATCTACCTTCAGTTATCTAGCACATCACAGTCATAGTGCTGCTGTTGAAAGCTGTCACTGACAAACTGTTGTTAGAAACACTCTACTGAAAAGCTGTTTGCATTTTTACCTTTGATATTCAACTTGACGACTGTAACACAGGTCCTACATGCCATTTCTCTTCCCTACAGCCTTTCTTGCACCAGACCACATAAGAGTCCATTGCCTACCCTTCCCCACTTATGTTGCCCTTCATTCTCTTTGTAAATATTGCTGTCCTAATCCCCTCAGTAAAATCTGCAATGGCAAAGGGTGGCACATGAAAGGGGCTTTAAGGGGCAAGCAGATCAGCACCAATAAAGTGGCCTATGCTTTGGTTAGCCACATGAATGATAAGCAGGCAGTCAACAGATATGACGGCTCAGTGGCCACTTAGTGCAATGACCCTGACCCCCCCTGCATAATGGTTCATTGCTCCTGCAATATCTCTGTTGAGCATACCTACCATAGCTGCGTTGCCCACTGATACAATGGCCTTCGTGCCCATCAGTGTGATGACATGGTGCGCTACAAGGGGTACTCTAGTTCTGGATTTGGAATATTTTATCTATGCGCCATTCCACATCCCGAGCTCAGTACTCCACTTGTCCTATCCGCCAGTTCAACACCTGCCTAAAGCTTAGCCACTCACATGTATCATGTTCTATTTACTAACCTTCCCAACACCCTGACTGCAATCTACAAGGTGCCACAGTTAACTAATAACAGGGTGTGTCTTTCTCAACCTCGAAGATGCTCCAATTTGCGACATGGACTATGACTCTAGTTCCCATATGTATCATGTCCATGGTCCCCACCTGCACATACTTGCAATGTACCAGCTGCATACCTCACCTGTGTGCTGGCAGCAATGCCAATCTGCATCAGGCCTATGTTTCTGATCTTTACTAGGCTATTATTCGCCACCTACATAACACAATACCTCATTCCCACTCTGCCTACTAACCAACATGATTTCCACTTCCTCACCTGTATTATGACACGATTCAGTTCTGTTTTGTCCTGGGCCAGGCTCTCATTCATGCCACTCATCTTGGACAGCGAGTCACGGAGTGACGCTTCCTCAGTCTTCAGCTTGTTCAGAGTCAGCTCTAACTCTGCGCGACCAGTCTCTGCCTGGGGAGGAAAAGTGGATCAAGGAAAGAGAGAGAAAAAAGTTTTAATACCCACTGTAAGAGTACCAGCGCTGAAGATCAGTTAAAACAGAGGGGATTTATGAACGAGGCATGACCTAGTGGCTAATGCAGACTGCACGTGATTTAACTCAAGCACACGGACATTTATTATCAACCAAAAGGGAAATTGTAGCTAATTAACCCTCTCAAAGCAGTGGTTTAGAATTTGATTGCAGAGAAAATGAGTAACTGCAAAACTCATTTGATTTACATTTTTTATAAAATGAATTCAACCTATGACACTACACAAATTAATACTACAGCACATCAGAAAGTTTAGGTTATCTTTGCAGTCAGGCAAAAAAAAATGGTTGAGGTGTTTAAGGGAGACATCGACTGGGACCTTAGAGAGAACTGTTTATGCAGCTCTGGGCATACTTTTCAGCACACTACACTAGATGACAGTAAGGTATACATTCGGAAGGAGGAGGGAGTGGTATGAGTAATCGCTATTTTTTCCACAGGCGAACCCTTGAAATTTTAAGAATAGTTGGAGAAGCAAAAAACAATATATTGGATGCTGTATTGGAAATAGTGCAGTTTTTCACCAAAACTCTTTTCAGCGAATATATTTTTATTTGCAGACATTTCATAGCAGTGACAGAAAGAGCAAGATTTGAGGAAGATGTGTGATATTGGCAATATTGTTCTATGTCAAGGAAAACAAATAGAGGATTTAGAAATGAACATTGTAACTGACCCAGTGATTCAAGACACATTACATAAAGGGGCTAAAAAATGTATTTATAACTATGAAACTGGGAGACTGCTAAATTGTGTAATAAAAATTATGGATGAACACTCTAAATAAACCAGAAAACCACATCAAACTTTCAAGAGATTTCATTACATTCTAAAACAGAAATATGGGACCTAACAAAACCTAGTTTACTAAAGTATGCGCAACAACTAATTTAGAAAAACCAATGTAAGAAAAGATGGTGTTACTCCTCCTTCTGAGTAACTAACCTTTACAGAAAAGAGTTCAACTGCAACTAGCAAACGGGATTAAAGGAAAACATAAATATGAAACCAACAAGAATTATTGTGGGAAGCCTTTATTAGGGAAAAGGGAACATGTATTGCTCAGTTACAAAAAACTCAACCTTAGAGCCAAATGTACTAACATTAGAATTATCTATTTCCTAATTGCGATTCTCTCCGAATCGCAATAAGGAAATCGGTATTCCTAATGTATGAAACTCCTTTGACTTTCATTAAAGATTCCTAGTGGGTCGCAAATAGGCCTACCTCATGCATACTAATGAGGTAGGTCGCAATTTGCGACCCATCAGGAATCACAGCCAGGGTGGTGTCCAGCTGGGTTCAGAGGACCACCATGTCTGTGATTGCTTTCTCATAAAGCAATCTTTCTTTTTTTAATCCAACATGTTTTACTTAATGGAAAACAGGATGTTTTAAAAAAAATACAAGAAGAAACGTTGCACTTTCATTATTTAAGAGTGGGCAGAGGTCCGTGGGGCCACTGCCTGCTCTTAAAAAATAAAAAATATTATTTACATTCTCAAAGGGGTAGGGGTCACTTGGGGATCACTTTGCGAATCAGTCATCACCAGTGTGAAACTAGTGGTAAAGTGTTACTGTTTTGTGACAGGAGTTTGGTCGCTAAACAGTAATATATACCATACCCATCCAGTATTTGGAAGGGACGCACACAAAACACACTCTTTCCAAATATCACATCGCAAAAGCAGAATGCGATTCCGTAACAAGTTAACATATCACATTTTGCCTTTTGTACATTGGAAAAAACATTTTTCTGGTTGCAATTGGCACCGGAAAAATGATTTGTACATTGGGCCCTTAGTCTCTATTTTTGAACCAGGGCGATGAGTAGGGGGTTTATTTAACACAGGCGCCCCACAACAGAAGAAAACTATAAAAACAACTCTCCAGACCATCCAGTCTTGGCATCAAAATGAATCCCTATATCACATAAGGGCAGACTTAAAGGCACGTGTTTTTGCAGCAGGTCCGAGGTACTTGGTTCTCTCTCAGCCCAGTTATTCAACAACTTTTGCAGAAAAGCAAATATAGGACAATCAATGGTAGCAACTGCTGTACCATTATAGTCAAAACACATAAGGATTCCATGGTAACACTCAACAATCTCTGCTGAACGCAAATGCAAAGATTTGTCCAAAAAGCTATGGATCATTTAACACATACTGATGCTCAAATGCATCCACCCTCATCAAGTGATTTATCACCAGAATGCAGCTCCATAAGGGTGTGATATCACCCATAGGACTGATGCAGCCCTTAAGCCCTCTGGACAGTTGTAAGATGTTGTTGTTATAACATTTCATTCCTTCCTTCATCCCATCGTTTGCTGTTAGTGCACGTGCTGCTCTTGTGCAGTTCATGGAATGTTAGGGGTGGAATGTTTGTGGTCGGAGAGCAGTTGGTGGGTAACCGTTGAGGCCTTGAACTTTTAGGTCCTGTCATGAGCAATGCTAATAAATGTGTCATGTGACATGCAGGCTCCAGTTGTTACTACAACAGTTTACTGGTAATCAACAATTGGTCAAAAATCCATACATAGGTCTGCTGTAAAAAGCGGACTACTAAGTGCTCACCTTGGACAGAGCCTCTGCAAGGTCAGCCTTCTCATGCTCAGAAACCTCCTTCTCCAGGGTGGCCTTGCTCAGAGCTTCCTTTACCAAAGTCAGCTCCTTCTTTAGGCTTGAGTGCTTCACTTCCAGCTGCTCCAGCAACTTGTGGCTGTAAATGAGGAGGAGCGGAAGAAATTACAGAAAACTTATTGGCCACTGTAGTTCCTCACTGTTTTTCAAGGACAGTATGTTGCCTACGGATGCCACCTCACTACACTCGGTGATAGAGTAAGGAAATCCTCCTATGATCTTGTCTCTGACCTTACTCATGGCTGTGAATGCCATAGGTGACCTAGAGTTTCTTTCTGTATATCCCTCAATTTATGTAAAATGTATCAATTTATATGCATCGTGCCCCACTATGAAAATACTGAAGACTGCCAAAAGTATGCTGACCCCAAACAGGATTTACAGCCTCATTATGAGGCTGGCAGCCCTAAGACTGTCAGTTCCAATGTGGTGGTCCGACCACCACATTGCAACATTGGTGGGCGGACCCACCTAAAAACCACCGTCTCCGCCAGTTCCAGACATAGTGAGGACGGTTGGGCTTGTAACCAGCTGGTACGGCTCTGTACTCAGCACCGCCTGGCTGATTACAACCCTACTTTCCGCCAGCCTTTTCATGGTGGGGACCCTGCCATGAAAAGGCTGGTGGAAAGCCAGAGCCGGTGGCGACAGAAAGCCCCTTGCCCAGCACCCTTAGAATGCGCACTGTCTGCCTTGCAGACAATGCGCATTCCAGGGGTGCTGGAGTGCAAATATATTGGCCTCGGCTCCCTTAATAGAGCCGAGGCCAATATCCTACCACTGTTCCTGCCGGTCAGCCCAGCGGGAAAGCATATTACAATGTTCCTGCCCGACTGGAACATTGCAATATGCTCGGGGGGAGGATGACACCGCTATGGCGATGGCGCCCCTCCAGTGAGTTTGGCAGGCCCACGGTGGGGCCGCCAAATTGATAATGAGGCCCTAAATAACAAACCTGAAACTTATGAACAATATTTGCATCTTTAATTTGTTACAGGAGTGAGTTAACCACGGTAGTTGGCAACTATGCCGGGACCAATGAATGACTGTGGCTCGCATCACTAGAAGCATGAGAATAGTTTCTGAACAACATCAAGCCAATGAGTAAACAGACAAAGAAGAATCTGCAGAAACTTTGATGGGAAGGACAACCACAGACTGAAGTGCCAAAAGGCCAAATAAGTGATAAGCAGTGTGCTACACAAATACCCAGAATGAGTGCTAACATTCGTAACCTACCAAAAATGCTTGCCACCCTATGGGCAGATAGGTCCATTCAAAATTCCCTGCTGGACACAGATTCTATCTCCTGACATTAGTGAAACATTACATTACAAGTTAAGATGTGTCTCAATTACCTCGACAAATACAACAAGACAGGGCGCCAGCTACTAGGGCAATAGTCTCAAGATGGACGTGGCCTGAGGCATAGTCTTAACTTGTGAAAAGTGGAAGAGCAGATAAGCTTGAAGTACTCTATTGAGTCCTGTTCTTGCCCTGTACTAACAGGGCAAGCAAATTAAAGTCATTCTAACTGTCAGAGACAGTATTGTTTAATTTTCCAAATGCTGAATAACCGTTTCACAGCAGAAAATAAATATATAGTAAGTCAGCAAATACAAAAAGAACCTATAAAATTGTTCAGTAACATACCCTAAACTTGAATCAATGCCATAAACAGATACCTTCCTGGAAACAGGAAATAGTGTAACAAAGCCTAAAGCATATTCCCTACTAGAGTATGTGTCCAGTGCTGGAAAAAAGAGGGAACCATTTTCGTTCTCATTCCTGCAGCTATTCTGCAGCTGGAGGCACGGTGCATACCTTCCCCACAAATCGCCCCAATGCAGTGGGCCAACACGGGTAAAGTTGCCACTGTGCTCATGCACATTCAGGGGCCTATTCACAAAGGTTAACTTACAAGTGAGTAAAACTACATGTGTAAGTTTACTCACACACTTTTCAATACCTACACTACTTTTGGCTATTTACCGGTTAAGATTGTAAAGTTACTCAAAAGTGTAGACTTACATGTCTTTGCCCCTAAAGCAGAGGGTGGTGCTAAATTTACAAGTGTAAAGTTAGTATTCCCAAAAAAGAGCACTGGCAAGTCGAGCACCACACATGGCCAACCATTGATACTGCAATAGCCTGCCATAGAAAACAATGGAGGCAGAGACTTAAAAAATAGAATTCGAAGGGAAACAACATTACTTTACATTAAATTAAGTTATTTTGAGTTTTTACCAATATATTTATAAACTGATTTAATTGTAAAACTTTTAAATGTAATACAAATTTATTATTTTATTGTAAAATGTTTAAAAACTAATCTTAAAATAAATGTAATTTTAATTAGTAAAAAGATACACAAATTCTACACTTTTTCTAATTTTTACTACATAAATAATAAGAAACATTTTAATTTCGATTGGATGTTTTTGATAATAAATCTATTAAAGAAATAATGTTAATTTAATGTAATATTTTTAAATTAATTACATTTGCGATTCAGAAATAACTTCAGTGCAGAGCATTTTTATTTTGTGCTACATGTGAAATAAATAAATTGAATAATTCACAATAATACTTAACATAAAAAATTTTTGCTATTTTTTCAAGCTAATTAAACTTTTAATTTCTCCTATACTTTACAAATGGGACACCTCTGCCTGCATGTTGTAGATCTCATTACAGTAACGTACAGGTACAAATAAAAATGTTTGTTAAAGTTGAAAAATATAGTAAAAATAATATTATGTTAAATATTAATGTATATTATTTGTATATATTTATTTTACATGTAGAACAAAATTAAAAAGCTACAGCACTGCCAAATTAATATTAGTTAAAAAATATATTATTTTGAATATATCAAATTAAATAAAAAACATTTCTCTGAAGACTAAATTAAAAATATCCCTACCTAGATTATACCTTTTTTGTTATGAATTAAAAAGTATTACAAGTGATCCATATAACTAAAAGTCATTTAATTTCATTATATTTAAATAACAATAATGTTACATCAATATTTAATTCTAAAAAAAAGTTATTAAACTATTTCTTTGTTTGTTGTTGTTTTACATTACATTAAATGTATTCACATTTTAACTTGTTTAGTTTTTTTAATTTCAAATTATTTCATTTGGGATTTTATTTTAAGTGTCATAGATCCATTATTTTCTGTCGTAGGGTGTGGCAGCACCAGCAGTTGGCCATGTGGGGTGCTGGAGTACAATTACTACTGTTTTAGGTCCATGTGGAGAAACGTTAGAAGAGCAGTTTGTGAGCAGCACTGGCCTTACACTTTGGTGGGTGGGTGGTTGCATATCCCCCCAAACCCTTCCCTAGCCCTCTCTAAACCCATCCTTACTCCTCCCGAAAGTCATCCTATTTAGTAGTACGTATATCCGTTTTTTCTCCTCCTTTGGGCCCTTCTCCATTTAATACTAAATATTTAACTTACATATGTAAGGATCTCCATAAGGAAAAGGATTGGAGAGGTAAAGATTGGAATGAAAACTCATTGGTTTGTAAACTGTATTTTGTAATAGAAAAATAGTACTTTTCTAGTATTATTTTACATACCACAAAATTCAATTTGTGTATTGGTGTCTGAATCAGATCAGAAGCAAGCAGAGCAGAGGTAGTTTTGAAACTCTTCATCCTTCCCAGCTTTCCATCTGGCTTGCAATAGCTCAGTTGAAAGACCATCAGTATCCTTTCTGTTTGAATTGTGTCTCTAGTAGGAGCAGTTGTTAAAGGTTGAGTTAAGTCTTCTGTACGCATGTACCCTGTCACCAGACTGACAGCCTTCCACCATGGCAAAGGTACACTAAAGGCATCATTACGAGTCTGATGGTCTACTGACTCCCAGACTTGCGGTGGCAGTCGGACCGCCACCAAATGCAGCCGTCCGACTGCCACATTATGACCGTGGCGGTTGCGCTGCAGTCAGACTGCCAGCAACGCTAGGATTCGTTGTCCTGGCGGTCGTGGCAGTCCAAATCCAGTGCTGCCCTGGGGATTACGACCCCCCGTCTCTGCCAGCAGTTTCATGGAGGTAACCATGCCATGAAAAGGCTGGCAGAGATGGGGTGCAGGGGACCCAAGGGGGCAGTGTAGGGGGGCCCCTGGCCAGCACCCTCGCAATGTCCTCTGTCAGCTTTGCACAGTGAACAATGCGATGGGTGCTGGTGCACCCTATGCACTACAGCATTGCCGCCGGCTCTATTACGAGCCGGAGACAATGCTGTAGGCCGCTGGACCAGCAGGCAGAACTGAGTTTCTGCCCACTGACCCAGCGGGAAACTCGTAATGAGCCCAGCGGGGAGGCTGCCACACTGGCAGCAACCTCCCTGTCGAAACTTCGGCAGATGGGCTTTTCCGTCCGCCGAATTCATAGTGAGGCCCTAAGGGTGTCACTTCTTAAGCAACCAAGGGATAAACAGCAGCAATCTTAACATGTTTTCACTTTCTCAATCTCCATTAATTGTTTTGTGGCACTAATAGGCTTTCTTGGCACCCAACAGAACTAATCCTAAAATAATGAAATATTGAGTTAAAATATGTAAAAGTTCAGACCTATGCCTTAAGTGTTTCATGGACCAGCTTGTAACAGGTGCACAACATACTAAGGTACTTAATCATGGATGTAACTAGAGGCCTACATGTTACATGTAAACTCTCCAACAAACGTATGAACTCACGATACTAGGTTATATAGAATGCAAATCTGTCACTCCATGTTACACGCAATTCTGTACAGCAAGCACTTAAACTTCTAAGCTATTTTACGGTGATATTAGATAACCAGAGCTTTGACATAGTGCTCTCCAGCGTGTGCATGAACCAAATTGGCTATCTTGTGGGTATTATACCCTTAGAAATGCTGAATTCAATAAATATCTGCAGCATGTGCTTGAAGACCTTGAGCTATCTTAAAATGTCTTCTGCTGTAAGCAATAAAGTAAGGAAGAACAGCTTTTCAATATTTTTCAGCACTGACAATTTCTATTGGGTTCAGAGTTTGTTAAATGAATTCATATGGATTGGTAGACAACAGTGGATTTTGTTTGGCTCAGCTTCTATTAATGATACAACCCCTTCATCATAGCTATGACACCCTTTCATGACTCCAGCACCTTCGAGCTTCACACAAACTCCATCTTCCAGGAGAAGAAGTGAATATTTATCTTTTTTCGTAGTACCCATGTTCAGATGAGGTGGTCTGCTCAGTGTGACTCAAAAGGGAGGTAGAAAGATAGATAATGCCAACCACTTTCCCCCCTCATACAATTTAAAAGTACACCAGGTCTCCTAAGGTCTCCCTGGTTTCTGTCTATCTTCCTTTATCATGGACAATGCTCTCAACTCATACAGTCTCCATGTGTACCCTTGCACCCCTCAGTCACGCACCCTCGCTCGATCTCTTTCTGGGCCCGTTCTTTGTCTTTGCTGATATCATCCTTCTCGTCCGCTAGGTTCTCTCGTTGGCGCTGCAGGTCACTGTTGGCCAGCTGCAGCTTTTCGTACTCCTGCTGGAGGGTCTCCATCTGTGGCTGCAGGGCCTGTAGTGTTCGCTCCAGGGTGCTCTTCTCACTGTGAGGGGCGGGAAGCAGGAGAGGTGACAATAAACAACAGTCAGTAGGCCTACTTCTATCAGTCTGTCTGCCCTCCAAAACTCAGGGTCATGGAGCAGCATGAAAGCCAGCATTTGAGAAGAAGGAAGAAGCAGACTTAGAAACAGAAATCATAGGAATTTAATTTCTGCGTTTATCTTCCATTGAAACAGAGTTTTTTTTAAAGACACAGATAAAATAAACACATTTCTTGACGTAATAAATCAGAAATCACCTCCTAAACCGGGAGCGTTACACACCTGTCAACTCACCTGTATTTTGTAGGGGTCACCTGTTTTTTATAGTATACTTAACATACAAAACTCCTGCATCACACTCTAAAAAACATCAGTTCTCCATTCTCTGTAATGGGACCCTTCTCTTAAACATCAGTCCTCACTCTCATGCAAGAGCCAACTGTTTGACTGGTATGGTACTACAGGCCCAAGTGCCACAAATCCAGAGAGTGAAGCGGGCAAACTCAATTGGGAACAACATTCTCAAGCTTTTTTTTAATTTTACCAACACAATTCTTATTAAAAAGGACCATTTCGACCTTGAGGTGTCTCAGGCTGAAAGGAAGGGGGTGGTCTCTGCTACTGTGAAGGAAAAGGAGGGGAAGCCAGGTAAATAAGTTATAAGCCTTAACACCGAGGTGTCTTCTATCTGAAAGAAATGTAAATGTGTGCAACTGGTTAATCAGCAAATCTAAAGGTTGTTTAGGGGCCAGTCAGTTTAGGCTTTAATTGATGGGAAATTTGAAATTTCATGGTGACAGAGTTATCATTTTGAGAGGTACTGTAAATTCAGTTACCAGTTTGTAATGCATCCTTTAAATGGAAACCTACCAGAAAGGCTTGCAATAGATATAGTCTGACTGCGTAATACTACAAATATACTTTTAAAAGCACTAGAAGAACTTAAACACTGAATCGTTTTTTATTTTTTACAGCAGTCTGCCTTATACTGTATGCAGCAAATCTTCAACTGTGTGTCATACATTTTTAAACTGTGGCAATCTATCTTATACTGTGGATCATGCATTTTTAAAAATTCAGTGACATATTCTGAGTACTTCCTATCACAGGTTGGCACCTCGCAGCACTACGAATATACATTTCACTATTCCCCAGTGCACCAATCAGGACTTACATCGATGTCCATTCGGTTACACCCCAGGAACTCTGGATTTATTTGATTGCACTAACCAACCGAGCTCGCCCATCAGAACAAAACATTTCCCACAAATTAGGTTAAAGTGCATGTACTTATTGTTTAAGGTATGTGCATTATATCTTGTATGATGTTACTTGCAGGTGAAAGACCAACAATATAATTAAGAAATGTATTTTTACCCAAGTGTCAGGCCTGCCCACCCCCGTCACTGAATCCCGCCCCCACTACAGTCAGGATCCCACTGATTTTGGTTCTACTTTAAAGTGGCATTGGCTTGAACAAAGCCCAGACCATAGCATGAGCATATACAATACCATTCTCTTCATACCAAGTCAGGTACTCCAGACAAAAAAACACGCATTTAGAATGTGCTGCACTAAGGTTTTAATGACTTCGTTTTTATTTTTTTTTACAATTAATAGGCAACTAGGAGCCACATGTACAAAGCTTTTTAGAGGTCACAAACTGTCCAATTCGCAGAATTGGGCCGTTTGCGACTGTTAAAAAGCATTTTTGTATGTACAAAGGCCAAATAGTAATTTGGTAACCTTTTACCGAATCTCAATTTGGCTTACTGATTCGGTATTAGGAAGGGACGGGTTTAGGGAGTCTCCTTCCTAATAGCGAATCACAGTGGTATATGTGAATGTTTTGCGACCCAAATACGGTAGCAAAACATTTGCATTTTAACACCAATTTCAAACTGGTGGTAACCTGTTTGCAAATGTGAAGGGGTCCCCAAGGAAGCCCCTTCCCCTTGGAGAATGTTCCTAAAGCCATTTTTTAAGAGCAGAGGACCAATGCCTGTTCTTAATGAATGAAAATAAAACTTTACATTTTCTTTTTTAAGCGCATCCCGTTTTCCTTTGAGGAAAACGTGATGTGTTTAAAAAAAAGATTGCTTTGACCCCAGCATGCCACCATCCCTGTGATTTCTGCGATTACCAATGGGTCGCAAAGCAAGTCCTACCTCATTAATATTAATGAGGTAGCTCCATCTGCGACCCACTGGGAAACGCAGATGAAACTCATATTAGTTTCATACGTTTGAAATTTCGGTTTCGTAATTGCGATTCACAGGAAATCGCAATTAGGAACTCGCAATTAGAAACTTTTGCATATGTGGCCCTAGGTGTAAAACTACCTCGTTGAGAATTGCCAGACAAAAACAGTTGTCATTTCAACTCCATGGTACCGGTCATGATAACTATAGCGTTACAATACCTTCAGATCGAGTTCGCGCACTATAAAAGAGCAAAAATTAAATTAAATAAAAAACGCATGCTGTCAAGCAAGGGCAGTCCGGCAAATTATATTTAACTTGATACGGAGGCACAAAGGCACAGACGAAGACACCGTGATATGGCTTATTTTTATTTCTATGACCCAAAGAAAAAAAATGTTAATATTGAGCTTGGTGGGACTGTGGAAAAAGGCAAACATATACAAAATAATTGGAAAGAGTGAAAAGAAATACTATGCTATAGGGGGCGGAGGGTACATCGACAGCAAGATAAGGCAGCGGGGAGGCCAAGTAAAGTAAAGAGAAATTCCTGGTAAAAAACGGAAACCGATGTCTTAAATGTAAAGAAAAACTGCTTCAAACAAAGTTCCGATGTTACTGCACCTAAAACTTAACGAGAAAGTGGAATCGGGCGAAAAATACTAAAGTACAAGAAGCTGGCCACTAGGTGTCAATGTTGTACTACTCAAGCTCTTTTCCTTGTGCAAAACTAGCACTGACAAAGGCAATAGGTCTCGCCTTTGGGACCATATAAGTATTTAGCCATGCAGCACATTAAACCTTTATCTGAAATAAACTTTTTGTTTGTGCATTCCTTCATACATTTGGCATTAGACTGTAAAGGTGAGAACTGCACCTAGAGGGAACCACAATAAAAATAACATTCCGAAGAAACATGGTCATGTAACCATATAGTCAGCTCAAAGCAGGCATAACCACATGAAAAGAGAAGGGCAGAGAGCACTGCGGTGTAATCATATATACAGCCACTAGAGGGCATACTGCATTACAAATTTTCAGGTCTAGCAGGCCTGCTAGAATATTATTACAAACAAGGCCCTTAGAATACAAACTATTCTGAGCTGTAAAGCAAAAGCTCCGGCTTTGAGGGAGCTTAAAAACAGTGCAGGAACCCAGAAGATGAGCTGGATGGAAAGAACATGCCGCGCTGAACGTTTTGGTGGTGGTCTCATTGTCATAGGACCACCACAGTCTGAGTTATGGGCAAAAATGTGTTACAAAACGAATGCCCCTCAAAGTATTATGGGGCGAGTTTCCCGAACGCCATGAATATTGTAGTATCGACCCTCCCATTGTGCCAGGGAGAGCTGCTTTGAGGGTTACCCCTTGTGTTTTTTCTATTGCAGAGGCGCCAGTTTGTATATTTTTCAAGTGCTAAACTTGAGAAGAATTTAGGAATGGGGCTGGAAATTTAACTGGTGCTCATGTAAAGAGCTCCAATCTTGCGGTCGAGTTCACTCTATGTAAAACTGCAAAAAGAATAAAAAAGAATCCCCCTTCAGCTTGCAGCCTTTTTCGGGTGCAGAAACAGCAAAGAAACAGTGAGATGCCAAATGAAGAAAAAACATACAGCTATGAGCGCAAAGCTGAGAGGCAAAAGAAAAAAGTAGTGCACCGACACCAAGGTATCTGGCCGATCATGCAATAATCATGTAACAGGGTCAGTCTCCCGGGTGGTAACAAAGCTGCCTTAAGGCAAGACATTTACCTAACGAACCAAAGGAATTTGAAAGGTAGGCCAAGGAATGAATTAAAGTGATGGGCATGGTGAAAGCCCACAGAAGAGGATTACAACATGTCAAGAGACAGTGCATGCACGCTGCCTAGCCTTGACCTAAAAAAAAGTAGAACATTCCTGCTACCACCTGGTACCTTACAAAACATGCCAACATTTTAAAGCATCAAAGTGGGAGTTTTTGGAAACAAATAGGGGGCAAATGCATTTTCCCTACTGACTTCTGTTAAAGCCGAGGCAATTTCAGGTGAGAGGCAGCTAAAATAAAGCCATTTTGGCTTCAAACATCGGGAGTCTCTCGTCTGATTCAGGTCTGTGGGCATGAATGCAATACTTGGAGGTCTGAGGGAGCAGTTTTGGAAACCTAGGGCCTTAAAAAAGGCATGTGGAAATGGAGTAGGCCTTCCAGACAGATTTGTGGGCTGCTGCATAATAGCTGGCAAGTTTTCAGATTGCTTATGTGTGACATTTCATTGTTTTCAGTGTACTACGTATGGGTGACAGTGAACTGCAAATTTGTGACACTTGGAGAGACAGTTTCTCATGAGTAAAACCTAGCAATTAAGATCACCAAAAGACAAATATCAGAAATTAGATCTTTTATGAACAATGCACTTCTAAAAGGATCTTGACCCTGTTACCACAATCACAGACGTCGGCCCCATTGCACTCATCTTCAGTGAGTGCTCTCTTGTTGGACTCATCTGTGCCACCACAATTAAGTGGTCCGTGCAGGGCCAGGTTGAGGCAGAGAGCATCTTTGGCCCGTATTCTGGGGCAGGGAGGCCAGTGAGCTCACTGACAGCATTGCTGTAACCCATAGGTGACGGCATTCCACCGTCTTACAGTGACACTCTGGTGTTTAGCGCTTATTTGCAATACAACTTACCTCATAGTATGTTATCCCATTATTATTCCACCAGACAGAAGCAGAGACTCATGATAGACTGCTAGCTCAGAAGGTCTCCTGGTCTCCCTGCTGGGTAAAGAGACATCACCCAGGAGAATCAAAATCACTTGCCCTGGAGCACCTACATTTGACTGACTACCAAGACCAGAGGACGCTTGAGTAAGAGTGTGCCTGGAGAGTGTGAGGTCCAGTTGGAAGACCCGTGTGCCAGACGGGGGTCACCAAAAAGATTAGTGCTAACCCACAGTTCAGGCCGATGCTTGTGTAAAACCCAAAGTCAGCGATCCAATATGCCAGAGAGGTCAACCATTAAAATTAGTACTTCCTGTCTGATGGCCATTGCCCATGTGCTGCCAAAAGTCAGCAACCCTGTATGCCAGAGGGTGCTGCCCAAAGATCAGTATTGTTGCATTAATCGGGCCATTGTCCATGTGCTGGCCAAAGTTTGCAACCTCGGATTCAAGGAGCTGCCTTGAAGAGCTAGCGACATCGCCCTGGCCCACATGCAGCCAGAGAACCTGTTTGTGAATGTGCATGGGTACACCTCCACTGTTAGATTGTTTTTCGCACAGCAGGCAAGAGTAGGTATGGAGTAGTGAGTACAATAAGATAGTGGCTGTTGGAAGCTGGCTCTGTACGTACTATATCAAAGTGAGAAACAGTGTGCACAGAGTCCAGGGTTTCCCCAGAGGCTTAACAGAGGCTAAAGTAGATAATACTAATGGTCTCTTTGTGGTAGTGTGGTCGAGCAGTTAGGCTTATCAGAAGGTTGTGCAAAGCATTTGTTGTACACACACAGAAAAGAGAAAAAGCACACAATGACTTAACTCCAGACCAATGGTTTTTATATTGCAAAAATATATTTTCTTAGTTTATGTTTAGAGCCACAAGACTTAAGTTGCAGTTAAGTACCTTAAATGTTTCGTATTTCACATGGGTATCAACAGTACTTTGTTTGAAATAGTTAAGTAATACAGTTTTGAATTATTGGCAAAAAGCTATTTTAAAAATGGACGCTACATTTTTCAAACAGTTCCTGGGAGGAAGAAAAGTTAGATCTGTTTACAGGTAAGGACAACACTTACAGTCTCAGTCTCTGGGTTTTAGGAAGTCCACTGGTTGGGGTTCAAGTTAACCCCAAACACCCACCACCAACAACACGGGGCCGGCTGGGTGCAGAGGTCAAAGTTGAGCAAATTTTAACGTGGGCTCTTATGGAGACAGGGGGAACTCGAAATCCGGTCAGCCAGCAGGTAAGTACCCATGACTCGGAGGGCAGACCGGGGGGGATTAGAAGAGCACTGAAGGGGCCACAAGTAGGCACCAAACACACACTCTCAGTGGCACAGGGGCGGCCGGGTGCAGGGTGCAAACAGGACGTCGGGTTTTCAATGCTGGTCTATGAGGAGATCCCGGGGGTCACTCAGAGGCTGCAGACAGGGTCCAGGGGGGGTGTCTCGAGCACACCACCGGTCGGACAGGGAGGAGGGCCGCCTGCTGAACGTTGAGGCACCGGGGTCGGTTTCTCCAAGGCCTGGGGGCTGCGGGTGCAGTGTGCCTTTAGGCGTCGGACATCTTCATCCGGAGCTTTGCGGTCAGGGTGGTCATTTGGGATTCCCTCTGCAGGCATCTTCATGGAGGAGAGGAGAGGTTCAATCCAGGGTGGGCACTTGCTCGCAATCGCCTGGGGACCCTCTCTTGCTGGGTGGACCACATGGACACAGGCCGTAGGCGTCGGCTGCACAGGGGTCAAGACTCGCGCATCTGGAGTGAGGTGAGAGTCCTTACTTGTAGGTTTCTTCAGACAGAGCCGCTGTCCTCAGGAGTTCTTGGTCCTTTTGAGTGCAGGGCAGTCCTCAGGAGTTGGCAGAGGTCACTGGCCCGCTGGACGCGTCGCTGATCTTTTTGCAGGTACTTTGAAGCAGGAGACAGGCCGGTAGGGCTGGGGCCAAAGCAGTTGTCGTCTTCCTTCTTCTCTTCTGGGGGTTTCCGCTTAGCAGTCCTTCTTCTTCTTGTATGTCGGCAGGAATCCCCCAGGAAGGGAGGCCCTTAAATCCTAGATTTAGGGGAGTGTTAGGGGTCAGAGGGCAGTAGCCAATGGCTATTATCCCTAAGGGTGGCTACACCCTCCTTGTGCCCGCTCCCTCTGAGGAGGGGGGCACATTCCTATCTCTATTGGTCCCTGTCCTCCAAACCAAGATGGAGAATTCTGCAGTGAGGGGATTACCTCCGCTCTGGACACCTTAGGGGTGGTCTTAGATGGGGTGGTCACTCCTCCCTGTTTTCCCTAATTTTCACGGCAGACTTGCCAAAAGTGGGGCTTTTTCCGAGAGGGGCAGGCATCTCCACTAGCTGGAGTGCCTTGGGGCACTCTAACCCGAGCCTTGAGCCTTTGAGGCTCATCACCAGGTGTTACAGTTCCTGCAGGGGGAGGAGTGAAGCACCTCCACCCACGACAGGCGTTGTTTCTGACCACAGAGTGCACAAAGGCACTCACGCCATGTGGTCAGAAACTTGTCTGAAAGTGGCAGGCTGGCACAGACCGGTCACTCCTACAATAGCATTTGGGCTAACATACAGGGGACACCTCTAAGATGCCCTCTGTGTGCATTTTTAAATAAATCCCACACAGGCATCAGTGTGGGTTTATTGTGCTGAGAAGTTTATTACCAAACCTTTCAGTATTCAGTGAAGCCATTATGGTGCTGTGGAGTTAGTAATGACAAACTCCCAGACCATATGCTCAATATGGCTACACTGCAATTACAATGTTTTAAGAATAGACTTCGATACTGTAGGGGCATATTGCTCCTGCAGCTATGCCCTTACCTGTGGTATAGTGCACCCTGCCTTATGGTGGAAGGCCTGCTAGAGGAGTGACTTATCTATGCCAAAGTAAGTGGTTTGTGGGCATGGCACCCAGAGAGGGGTGCCATGTTGACTTTGTCTTTTGCTACCCACCAGCACACACAAGCTGCAAGGCAGAGTGTATGTGCTGAGTGAGGGGTCCCCTAGGGTGGCATAATATATGCTGCAGCCCTTAGAGACCTTCCCTGGCCACAGGGCCCTTGGTACCATAGGTACCTTTTACAAGGGACTTAACTGTGTGCCAGGACTGTGCCAGTTGTGGAAACAAAGACACAGTTTAAGGGAAAGATCACTGGGGCTGGGGGCTGGTTAGCAGGGTCCCATTACACTTTCAATCAAAGTTAGCATCAACACTAGGCAAAACGTGTGGGGGAGGGGGAGTAACTATGCCAACACTGGCACTTTCCCACAGTGACCAAGCGTATAACATAAGTAATTCTGAAGGTTGAAAATATCTGTATCAAACATTGGCTTCCAGAGAGAAGGGTGAGTGTGCATGAATCTACAACACTTCTTGCAATCGAATGGACAGGTGCATCTCTGAGAGTTGCTCTGCAGTGTTGGGGGAGGGGGGTGTTTCAGTGAAGCTGCAAAAACGGTAGAGCATAGCCATACTGAATGATTTGTAGGATCCATCTGTCAGACGTGATGGATTGCCACCATGGGAGAAAGTGCTGGATCCTAGGTGATTGTGGCCCGCTTAAAGGAAGCTAAAGCAGCTTGATAGCTGTTGCAGCAGGGGAAGGGAACTTTGAGGACTGGTGCCGATGGTGGCCTGCATGTTGCCTACCAGATTCACATCCCCAGTCTGGAAAGGATTGGGGATGATTGACGCAGAGGAAGCGCAGATTGACAATGTCTATACACCAGACCTCTGGAGGAACCTCGGAATTTGTCAAACTGGTGAGTTAACTCTTTAGCAGGGGTCATAAGACCGAGGGAGTGTGTCAGAGCCCTACTGTCTTTGAAAGTTCCAAGACAGAATTGTCTTTTTTTCTGAACAGGCATAAGCCATCAAAAGGAATATCAATGAGGGAGGCCTGTATGTCTCCAGAGATTCATGTAGAGGAAATCCACCCATAGCAGCGGAGCACCACACTGGTGCCAACCACCTTTCCCAGACAATCAGTAGTATTAATGCTAGCACAAATCACATATTTGGCTGATCCTCCATGGTCTGACCACATAAGGCCCTATAGTCTTACAGGTCTGCGGAGGAGATCTCACTGGCTATGTACCAGAGGGCATGCGTATAGCAGCCCAATACATAAATTGCACTGACTGATCTCAGTGCTAGGCTAGCAGAAGGCAACATTTGTTTTCGGAACACCTCGTCCTCCTAGACTCTCCCAACCAGAGGAGTCTTGGGGAATAAACTGGTGTTCACCTTGCTGGTAAATCCTGAACAACCAGGCTCTTTGGAGTAGGAAGTTAAGTTGGTAGATCAGGGTTGCCAGGTGCAATCAGCGACATCTAGCCACCCACCTATTTAAAAGAGGGCAAAAACAGGGCCATAACCAGGTGCACATTAAGGTGTCAGTGAGGACTTCTTTGAAAGGGAGCAAGGGTTCAGATGTGGCTGACTCAACTGCAAGATTTCTAGAAGGACATATGCCTTAACCTAAACAGAGGGCAGTTGGATGTACCAGACCTCCGCTGCTCACTAAATCATCCCAACCAACATGTATTTTCCTCCACTGGAGGATCAAAAATTATTCAGGTGGAGTATTAAGTCCCACTGACCTCTTGTAAGTTAACATAAAAAATGTCATCATCATAAAGAGGTAGTCAATCCTCCACATTCCCTCTATCATTTCTGGGTGGTGGCAAGCTTTGGTTGGAATTAGAGGCAAAACTACAATGGAGTCTCTGAGGAAGTGTCTGCACAAGTGGAGGAAAAGGATTGGAATGGGGCTGATTGGAGATCGGCTGTGGTGCAACATTGGTCAAAATTGTGCTGAAGTCGGTTCAAGGTCAGACATCGGAACTAGCACTGGACCCTCCTCAGCCAATGGCATTAACTGCATCGATGAAGGAGGAACGATGCAGGTTATGGAGTTGGGGTGGAAGTCTGTAACAGAGCTGGGTCAAAGGGATTGGACATTATTAAGAATAGATCCACCAATGGTAACCCAAATGAGGGCCCCTAGAGTTCCATAGGGACTGAAGTTGTGTCAGAGGGAGCTGGAAGAGTGCCTAATATACATAACAGGGCTTCCTTAAAGGCTTCTATTTGCAGCAGCATCACCAATTGCTGGGGAACTTGGTGAGCATTAGGACCAACTGCGGATTCAGGTCCTCAAGCAGGGTGCCGGAGGAAGGCCAACTGATGTGTGATACCCTTACGCTTCCTATTTATATAGAGAGTGGTGGGATGAGAGTCAAGTCCCACTTTTTCTTTCTTGTGTTTACGTCCGGACTTAAACTTACCAAAGAACTTCATCAGCAAAGTTGACCTATCGCAGGAGCAACATCAAGAGTGAAAAGGAGTCTGTGCCCTCAACTGGGATTGGGAGCAGGGTTTACCTGAGGCTAGGGACTCCTTCTAGTGTTTCACAATATACAGGTTTACTTTTCGGCCCTGCGTTGCTTTTGGGTGTAGAGGGTGCACTTGATGCACAACTTCAAGTCATGCTGCAAGCTCAAACACCAGAGATACACCTTGTGCTGGTCAAAGACTGACATCTGATTTACACAGTCGTGGTATGGTTTGAAGCCTGTAGTCTTGGGAGGCGACAATGCTTCCTAGCACACTGGTTTTGATTTAGAATTCAAAAGAAGGCCATCTTAAGAGGGAGCAGAGCTCCAGATCCACAAGTGAAGAAAGGAACTTATGTCAGCAGAGAGTGGTGGTGCTTATATGCGGTTGTGCTACGTCACTCCTGGGGCAGTGTAGATTCAATGCAGAGCAGCATGGCACCACCTTGCAGCATGCAGAAGTATTGTTGAAAAAGCTTCAGGAACCAGTATGATTCCTGGGGAATACCCTAGAGGTGAGGAATCAGCATTCAGATGCATCCATCAGAATGATGATGAAAAATGTCCTGATCCTTAAAAATGCCCTAATTACTTACTGCTTGGTGAAAAATACATATTTCTCTCTCAAATTATCTTATTAATGAACCCATTGATGTCCACTGTCTGCTGTGCACAAGTTACATAGGGCAGTTGGGAGACCAAGAGAGAGGCCCGGAGAGAGCGAGCGATAGAGTGAGGGGCGTCTAGAGAGGAAGGGTGCAGGAGAGTCAGAAATAGGGATGGGAAATAGACAGTGAGAGACCTAGAGAGGCATTGTCAGAACTAGCATGATAGTGAGTAACAGAACCCAGTACTGCTTTAATGTTAATAGCTCGGAATTTGAATGGAAAGGTAATTTGGTTGTTAGCTGCTGTCTTAAGCTCTCGTTTTGCATAAGTGTATATTTCTATAAGCAACTTAAAGTAACATCAATGCACTGAGGTCAAGAAGAGGGGGTTGCACAAACAAAAAAGGGACTAAAAGGAGTAAAGGAGGCAAAACACTAGAGCCAATCAGAAAGGAATGGAGATAGATGTATGAGCTCACTGAAAACGGGACCAGGGATGGCAGGGTTTTAGAAACTGGTGCATTGTTCAAGTGCTACTAGGGAAGACAGAGAGAGACCATGGCAGGCAGGAGACTGTCCTCCTGCTTCTAAGTGTCAACAGTAAGGCCCCTCCTGATTCTCCCTCGTACTTACATTTTGCTTTGTGCCAAAGCTTAAGAGAGATATGTAGGAAAAGTTAGGCTGCCAGGAGGACAGAAACCACCAGGGTTGGAAATATCAGGTGGTCAAACCTGGTTTAAGAGTTTTATGGCGAAAAGGTTAGATTAGCAGAATGATGATGCATAGATAAAAGATAGTAAATGCGGGTGTTTATTGTCTGTAGCACGTGCTCCTTGTTCAGAAGAATCAGGCCTATACATCTGAAAAGGAGATGAGATGTGGATTAGGAATGTTGCCCCTATCCACTGAGCCACTTTCCTTCACACACAGTAGATCCCTAGTATGTCTGCAACTCCCTTTTGCTCATAGGGGTTATCCTTGTTTATCGAAAATTATTTTCAATATTTTTTTTTACTTAACCTCATCACTCCTGTTAGAAGCCACTTTTACACATTTACATTTGTCTGCAAGAAATCTGTTATGTCACTACTGAGCATTCCCATAAAGTCTTATTTCACAATACCACCACCTTGCACAGTAATCATACTAAAATAAACGTATCTGGACATTGTTGAAAACATTTGTAAAAATTCCAGACTTACGTCTTAGCTTAGGTAGGGAAGTCTTCACTCACTACAGATTGTATATATACATATACACACACACACAAAGCCAGTAGGTTAATAGTTAGGACCAACTTTTCCCACAGACAAAACTTTGTTTTGCTAATAATTTTGGTGTTTGACAAATCTTCCCGGAATTTTCAAAACGTGTTTGCTATGCACTTTAGATGATCTGTGGAAAGCTTTGCGATGGTTCGTCAAGTGGGGGCCGAGAAAAAGGGGGGTACCAAAACACGTTTTCCCCATACAATGTCTATGGGGGGGTTTGAAATTTTTTAGACACTGCTACAGCCGAAACTGCTGGATGGAATTACAAACTCCATCCAGCGCGAGTTGCTTCCCCCTCTGTCCTTTGTGTTACACTACACCCTCACTCTTCGAGTGCGAGGTTGACGTTCAGCAGACAGACAGACGGTAGCTCTCACGAGATCGCGCTGTGGGTCGACATTGCAGGTCGGCGATCTCTACGGTTGCAAACCCTTCTGCAGCCGCGGCATTCCTGGAGCCGGATTCCCGCATTCCCGCATTGGACCTTGGCCCTCTCTCTGGTCGGGCAATCAAGCCCGGGGAGCGGCGGGTCGGTTGGAGCCGTGGAAGAGCTCGGGAGCCACGGAGGCTGCAGGCCTTGACAGCGTGGGCGATTGCGGCGGCTGGAGACTAACACCCGACCCGGTGTTGTAGCAAGGTGCAGCGTGGCGCCAAGTCTCCTAGGAGCAACGCTGCCCTGGACGGTTGTTGGCAGGTGGCCGAAGGACTGAGACGAGGCTGGTGATTGTGGTTGCCGGGGAGTGGGCTCCTAGCCCTGGAGAACCCTCACCCTCAGATCAGCTTTGCATTGCACAGCTCCACGCCACCTTACTTACTTGTTCTTGCTTCATCTTCGCAGATACACAGCTGGAAGCAACGCTGATGCGGATGGGTGAGGACTTCCGTCCTATGTCGTGTTCCCTTTAAGAGTTCCCCCCAGGAGAATCAGACAAGGCAAAAACATTGAGAAGTTCAGAACAAAAGTTAATACTGAGACGGGAAGAACGCGCAGCCGCAGCAGCAGGAGGAGACGTACTCAAGTGGACGCACTGAGTGAGACGGGACGCACTGAGGGAGACGGAGCGAGCGAGACGGAGCCGACGCGCTAACAAGGGCGCCGCTGTAGATGCGGACGAGGGCATCCGCTGCCGTTGCGGACATTGCTGTTGCCGTGAAGGCTACTGAGAGAGGCAGGGTGAGCACAGCTGTGTCAGTCACAGCAGCGGAGTGAGTGCACCAGGGCCACACGGAAGCGGCCCAGCCAGGTCTGGGTGCAGCTTGTGGGCCCTGTGTGCCCCGTTTACCCACCGCACCTCCCAACTGCGCCTCGCTCCCCACCTACCACCTCACTTACGAAACCTATGAACCTACACACATTCAGCCCTCGGACTCCCAGCCCACTGCTGTACGTCGTCGCGTGTACTACTTCACCTACTATTATGTAAGCAGAAGGTGTAGTGCGCAGGGTCTACCAGGGCCCACCATTCTCTACAGGCCGCAGTGAGCGCAGCAGTTTTTGTAAACTGCTGCAGAGAGAGTGCACCGGGGTTACACGGAGACGGCCCGCTAGGTTGGATGCAGCTTGTGAATCCCCCGGGTGCCCCGCTCACCTGCCGCAGTCAGCCACTGTAATCTTGCAATCCTAAACATCAGGAAAAAGCAAATTGCGCTTCTCTTTCACCAATCCAGGCCAAGAGATAGCCACCATGAGATCGGGGCGACTCAGGATTCTAGCAGAGGGCAAAGTCAAACCTTTAAAACCCCAAAGGAGGACGCAAAGGAAGGGAAAGTGCTCAGCGAAGCACTCAGCGCCATGTCCGCAAAGTAGCAGACAGGATCAGCTGGTAGCGCCCCTCACTCCTTTTAAGCTCTACTTCAAACAAACAGGACTCACTAACAAGGCAGACTTTTTGAAAGATCCAGCGGCGGCTTTCTTCTCAAATCCTGACACCTACGTGGGCCTTCCAACCCCACTGATTCCACAACCTCTCATCACGGGGCAGCTGGGGCCCGGGCTGTTAACAAACCCGACACAACAATTAGGGGTATCCCTCCCCTGTCAGGAAACATCAAAGGTCCAAGCTCCTGAAGAGAGTAGTGATCCCCTGCTCCAAGGGCAACAAATCAACTTCAGTTACTTAAGTAGCCCAATAGCGCACAAAAATTCGCAAGCAGGTAGAATCGTGACTATGGCTCAGGTACATGCCCAGGAGCGGGAAACTTCTCCAGGTGCTCATCTACAGGTTTTAACGGGCAACCCAAGTAACTCCGAGCTTCCAATCTCTACGGGTAATGCAACAGAGGTACATAATGACACTGGGTATGTGAAAACCCACCAACAATCAACCCCAATCCCACGGTCAAATTTCAACACCCAGGGGAACAATGAGAGACTGGTCATTGGTTCCGAAGTAATTACAGGGTTGGAAGATTCCTGGTTACAGTCGCTCTCTATAACAAATAACAAAGACCTGGGAGAAGCGCTGGACTTAAAAACTTTTGATCTAGTGAATCCTAAGGACCAGCAGTCGAGCTATCATCTGGTGGTAGAAAGCATTAAAAACAGTATTACTACGCACCAACAAGAAAGAAGTTTTAAGCCGATTATTGAACTTTCTAGCGAGATGTCCAAAATACAATCACTTGAGGAATTAATGGTAAAAAGCAACTCGATTGCTTCACCTTCCAATAATATCCCCTCAGAGTCCATTAACAGGGAAATTCTATTAAAAAATCCCGCTCACGCAGGCCACCCTAATTGTGAAATGGGAGATCTAACATGACTACACACCTCATTGCTGAATGCTCTACATACTTCAACAGTGGTTCTTAACATGCAATCAGACAAATTAGACTTACAAATGGATCTAATGAAGGTAATGGCCACATGCATAGCTGGCATCAATCACAAACTGGACTCGCTGGCCATTCGTCCAACTGAACAAAATTCCAACCTTCAGCACCTTCCTTGTAATTGTGGCCCAATATTAGATAAACTGTGTACGTTACCACAAGTCTTAGTAGAGATTCTGCAGGAAGTTAAAGCAGGGAAAACCAATGAGGCCATCTCCAGGAACCAAGATACATCTGAAAAGACACCAGCCTTCGGGGTAAGCAGCCCAGCAAAAAAGGATGCAAACATTCAGTGCATTAACCCAATGGTCACAGACGGATCAGATAGATCTTCACAGTCGGAACAAACAGCGTCTACCAATTTGGAGAGTATAATTGAACAGCCAGCTCCAGCACTGAAACCCCTAACAAAGAGACAAAAAAAGCGATCAAGTAAGGCAAGGAAACAAACATGTGCCAAAGCTATTAATGACAATCTGTATCCCATATTTTCAACGCTTCGGCAACTGAAAAATCAAGCTTTAGGAACCGCAAGCAGCATGCAAATCTCAAATAGCTTCAAAGCCATAAGGGAGAGGGTAGTCGCCAGTCCAGAACAACAATTCACTGGAGAACATCTACCTGCTGATTCGCCAATGTCGCTCAAATATAACATGCCACACCCAACATCCCAAGACCAATTGAACGGGCACGCATTGGCCACGAGGTTGGCAGCTCTGTGTCAGGGAGACCTAAGGGCAGGAAATTGCATCTACAAGGATAAATCTGAATTCCATTTAGATGCCCAATTACCAGTGAAGATTCCACCAGAGCCACCCTCCTTGCAGCTGTCGCACAAGCCACTTCCTCACTATCTACAATAACCCTTCCGGACAAGACCCAGGGCATCTTGTCGAGTCTCAAAACATCTTCCAGGCAAATATCGTCCACCCAGGTCAATGCGGGGCAGGTTATAGTTATCCCCGCAGGCACAAAGAACAATAAATTCACTCCTTTAGCAGAAGACTCGCAGTCCAGACTCAATCCTCGCACCAGAGAAACACACCTGTCACCGACCCTAAATCTCAAATATCCTTCTAGGGAGGTCGCAACTACTCATCATGATGGACGAATAAAGACAAAAGTAACGATTCAAAATACTCAAATAGCCGCAACAGACCTTGAAAACAAAGCCTTTTTAAGCAAACAATCAGGCACGCTCAAAAGGGCCCCAAGTAGAAACAAGTCGGAGGATGGTCAACGGAACAGGCCTATGCCACACAGAATTATAGAGCATTCCCAATCTAGTCCTGTTATTGAAAATGATAGGGAATCAAGGCAGGTCATTCTAACCCCAGATTATGACTCACGTGGCCAACAAGATAGCCTCAACAGGGGCAACATTCTGAGGCTTTTGGCAGAGCTTCCTTCAACTAAGAAAATTATGTCCCCAGATTTAATATCACTGAAATTCCTCTCCAACAGCACTCAGAATGACCGGGAACAAACTCTGACTATGTGGAGAACAAGCGAAATCGCTGCTTTAATTATGGCAGTTAAGCAACAGTTTGAAATCTGGGGTATACGGGTATCACAACCAACCAGCCCACGTTATCCTTTTCCCCTATTGTTAAATCTGAAAAATGAATCAATTCAAAAAACAGAATCACAGGCCCGCAAGCGCGGATGGGTCCCGGACGTCGGGGAAGCGGAACAGCGTCAATCCAAATGGGGGGAAAAAGATTCAAATACCTCTATTGACCCACCTAATTGTAGAGAATGGAGCACAAGACGAATGGAGATGGATGGCACGTACCCTAAATTCAAGGAGAAGTAATTGACCCACCATACGTAATGCACCAGATACAGATCAAAGGCCGACCGTTACTATTATGTCCTGGAACATTGCGAGAGCAAAAGCAATTATTACAGAAGGATTTACAGTAATGTCCGGTTGCAACTACTCGATAATAGTGCTGCAAGAAACATGGCTGGTAGACCCGATAGAACTAGGAGGCTATTCTCTACACCACATTGGAGCGGAAAAATCAAACAAATCAGGCAGGGTAAGCGGTGGTCTAGCCACATACATCTCTACGGCACTTCAGGTCACAACAGAACAGCTGGCCTTCTCATCAACGGACTTACAGGCATTAAAAATCAATTTTAGTTTCAATCGTCACGCTCCACTAATTATCTTTAATGTCTACGCCCATCCGCGGAAACATCACAAAGTACTTCTCTTCGAGAAGTTACTACAAAAGGTAGAAGAGATACGGTGCGCTAATCCAGCATGGGACATCTTAGTAACAGGCGACTTTAACAGCAACCTGATATATACTCCAGAACCGGACGAGCAATTGGCAGCAGAAAATGCAATTTGGTCAGTGCTACCACAGTTACCATCAATACAGATGAAACTCGATATAAGGGGCAAGCAATTGGTCGAGGCCTTAGAACATCTGAGTATGAGGGTGCTAAACGGCAGGGTGAAAAGTGATGTCCCGCCCAGCTTTACTCATCATAGTGCAAAATCTGCAACTACAATTGACTATACTGCCGTCTCTCTTCCCCTGCTGGCACATGTTAAAAAATTAAAAATCATACCTACTCTTCACAGAGACCATTCGCTTCAGCACATAGAATTGGCTTGGAACGCTCCATTTTTTCTTCCAGCCATAAATGAATTAGGAACAGTAACCTCTGTCAATCTAAACCGCTTGTTTTGGACGGAGTCCTCTTTACCACTGCTGTGCAAAAATATAAAAACCCTGCTTCAATCAACAGCATGCCAAGATCTCTCAGCTGAGGAAGTGTGGGCCAGCTTTCTACAGTTAGTACCATCACTTGGCTCGGCCAGGCGTCAAGCTCCAAATCATAACCGGAGGCCACTAACTATGCCACCAAATATCTTAGAATTAAGAAAGGATCTGAGACGTAAACTCAGATCCACAAAAGATAGACCTCCTACAGAATCTTTATGTGCCCAAATATAAACCCTTCGGAAAAATTATAAGAAACAGCTATGGCAAATACGAACCCAAAAGGAGGATGATTGCTGGATCAAATTACTTTTCAACTTAAGAAAGGCCAATACTAGAGAATTCTGGATGTCAGTGAATGAAATAGACAGAAAAGCAAGAGTAATAAACTGTACTCCAATTTCAGAAGATAAATGGGTGGATTACCTGTTAGACATCTTTTTTAAGCCAACCCCTCCTGTAGAAAATCAGCAACTGAAGGCTTCACTAAAACCTACAGACGTTCCTCAGAGTGATATGAAATTCAGTGCCAATAAAGTAGCCCAGGTGATCAGAAGGAGCCGTAGGGACGGGGCTCCCGGCCCTAATTGTCTCCCCCAAGCTATATTTAAGTCGGATCTCGATTATTGGTCAGCCACTCTGTCAATATTATATGCCGAAGTCAAACGTAACAGTACCATTCCTGATAGTTGGAAAGGATCCATCATTAATCCTATATACAAAGGAGGCAGCAGGGCAAACCCAGCTAGCTATAGGCTGATAGCTCTAATTGACAGTGAGGCCAAATACTTTGCCTCTTTAATCCTAGCAGACCTGCTCACCTGGTCCAATTTAAATAACTTGGTCCCTATGAATCAAACTGGTTTCCGGAAGGGGTACGGACAAGTGACTAACATTCTTGCGCTAGGAGATATAGCCAACCGAGCAAAGTGCTTAAAGAAAAATTTACACATATGTTTTGTGGACTTCAAAAGTGCTTTTGATTGTGTGGACAGAGCAATTCTCTGGAACAAACTACGGAGTTGGGGTTTGCAAGAACGTATTTTGAGGTGTATAGAATTGCTATATGACAGAACCTGGGTACGAATCAAGGTAGCAGACGGCTCAAAAGTTTCCAGGAGAATACCAACAAATATAGGATTAAAGCAAGGCTGCGTGTTGGCCCTGCACCTCTTTAACCTCTTCATGGCAGATCTCTCTGCAAAACTAGACGCAACCAACTCACATTCTCCAAGGATGGGAAGTCTGGCTATAACACATCTGTCATATGCTGATGACATTGTTCTGTTAAGCCACACAAAAATAGGGTTGCAACGACTGGTTACTGTCTTGGGCGAATTTGCAAAGACAAGCAACCTAGAGGTTAACACTTCAAAGACAAAAACAATGTCAATAGGCTGCTCTTTGAATCCTGCAAACAAAATAAAATTAAACGGTTTCACTCTCGATACGATCTGCAGCTACAAATATCTTGGATTTACAGTAGACAATAAGATCAATTTTGTGCCGCAAAACCAGTATATTCTACAGAAGTCCAAAGCCTTGACGTTCGCTTTCTGCACTCTTGCTAAAATATTAAAGGGCCCATCATATAAACCACTAATGTCGGTTATGTCGGCCAAATTGCTTCCAGCAATTACATACGGAAGCGCAGCCCAATATGGGAAAGATGCTAGCCTCCTCGAAAGGCAGCAAATAAAAATCTATAAGCAAGTCTTCAATCTTCCTCGCTCTGCTTCCCCTGCACAGATAAGGCTGCAATTTGGTCTAACACAACAGCAGCTCGACAGAAAGGCCCACACAATAAAGATCTGGTACAAAATAAGTAAAAACACTGTCAGCCCGCTAGTAGCGGTACTATGGAGGTCAGTAAACGGCAATCCTAATTCAGTACACAATAGATACCTGAACAACTCCTTGCAAGAGACGAAAACAAAGTACCTATGGGATTCCAACATGTCGTATTCCCTTTTGTGTCGACCGATAAAAAAGGAAATAAGTATTCTATCTTTTCTAGATAATAAAGCTAAACTTGCGCAACGCTCACACGCCTGGCTGGTAATGCACACTTATACCACCATGGCCCCGTCACAATACTTGGCCGAAACCTTCGCACTTCACATCAAGCATCGTTTCTTGACTCTGCGTTTGGGAGCATTTCCTGCTAGAGCGGATCAACCATCGTGGAAGAATAGAGGAGAGACTTCCTGCAGGCTATGCAAAGGCCCGAAAGAAGATATGGTTCACCTGATTTGTATTTGTCCAGCCATAAAAGAAGCCCGCAGACAACTATTAAAACCGCTTTTTATGAGAAATGGGACTCATTCCTGTCGGTCAGCGGTGATGTCAATGTTTGATCCAAATGATGCACAATCAATATGCAAATTTATCAAATTCTTGACTGCACACACCAAAGACGTAAACCTGCCATCCGGGATGCATACTTAATCACGCACTTTTTTTGCATTTTAGGATTAAGAAACTGATTTTAGATCCTCGCATGGTTTCACGGCCAAGGAATTTACGGAATTTTATAGAATTTTAGAGATGTTTTATCTTTAAACATGTTGTATTATGAGATGATTGTTATGGTTTTTATTAACTAAACAATAAAGATGATATTACACCAAATTTGGCAGAAACCTAGATCTTGGTCCAGAATGAGCTCTTTTTGGGTAGAGCGTGCAAGCGCTTTGACCTGTTGTAAGTATTGTGGGCTTTTAACCATGCCTACCTCACGCCCATCACTTTCACTCGCTCGTGGGCTTGCCTTTCAAAAATCCCTTGATGTCACTGGTAATTACTTTACACTTGTCCAATCCTTGAGGTGGTTTTATTGCCCCTGTTACATGGATAACTGCATGTTCGCCAATATACTTCAGCATGGGCAAACTATTTTTTTTCTTTTGTGTCTTCCCTTCATGCTGCATGCCGGCAATGGCACTCACAGTGGGAACGGTCACAACAGAGTGAACTCGATCGGTGGTATTGACGCGCTGGTCACATTGTTCACAGTTACCTAATCGGAGACATTGCTTGTGGCTGTCCCCTTTAAACACATGAATTTGGTTAATGCTTTACGTAAAACAGAAGATCCCAAAGCAAGAGCGGCTCTCCAAGCACAGCGGGAGAGCGGATACTACAATATTCATTGCACTCAGGAAATTCACCCCATAATGCTTTGATTGGCAATACTTTTACAAAACATTTTTGCTCATAACTCAGCCTGTGGTGGTCCTGGGACAATGGGACCACCACCAAAATGTTCACAATATCGTGCTCTTTCCGTTTACATCATCTCTGGGTCCCCACACTAGGTTAGTTCGGGGCCCCAAAATAATAGCCCTTCCCACCATTCAGTGTCTTTTCAAGTACTCTCATGGCTGGAACTTTTGTTTTACAGCTGAGATTAGATAGTGTGCTAAAGGCCTTGGTTGTAATATCATTGCTACAGACATGCTATTTCTAAAATATGTAAGTCACTATACTTTCCAGGGGATCCATATATGGTTATATTGCAATCTGTACTGCCATGTTCTTTGTGTGCGGTCATGCCCTCTAGGGGCTACCTATATAGTTTCATATAGTTTCATGACCATGTTTTTCACAAATGCTATTTTTATTGTGATGTTCTCCAGGAGCTGTTTTACATGACCATATTTGCTTTTACAAATACTATTTTCATTGGGGTGTTCTCTAGGGGCTGTTGTGAAAATTATGGTCATATGAACATACTAAAATATTTGTGGCACAGAAACTTGTCCCATAATGCTTTGCAGGGCATTACTTTTACAAAACATTTTGGCTAATAACTCAGTCCATGGTGGTCCTAAGACAAAGGGACCACCACCAAAACGTTCAAAACAACGTTCTCTTTCTGTCTATAGCATCTATGGGTTGGGTCCGCACACTAAGTTAATGAGGACCTCAAAATAATAACCCCTACCATCAGTCAGCACTATACATCTGGGTAAAAGTATATTTTTATGGGCCTTGTTTGTATTATCATCACAGTAGGCCTTCCAGCCTTGAAAATCTGTAATGCAATATGCCCTCTAGGGGCTGCATATATGGTTACACTGCATTAATTTCACTGCATTATTTTCTCCCATTATTTGTTCATGTAGTTATTCTCTCTAAGGGCTAAAAGGTGGTTACGTGACCATGTTTCATCCAAAAGCTATTTTTTTATTGTGGTGTTCTCTAGGGGCTGTTCGGAGCATTACAGTCAGCATACTATAATGTTTGTGACACGAAAACTCGTCCCATAATGCTTTGCAGGGCATTACTTTTCCAAAACATTTTTGCTCATAACTCAGTGTGTGGTGCTCCTAGAACAATGGGACCACCTTCTCTTTCTGTCTACATCATCTCTGGGTCCCCACACTAGGATAGTGGGGGCCCCAAATAATAACCACTCCCACCATTCAGTGTCTTTTAAGCTTTTTATGGCTATAAATTTTGTTTTACAGCAGGGAGACGTTTTGTTTTAAAGATCTTGTTTGTAATATCATTGCAGTAGGCTCGCTAGCCCTAAAACCGCTCTTTAGGACTAAGTATATAGTTGCAATCTATTACTTTCTCCTGGTTTTTCATGGGGTTATGTCATCTAGAAGCTAACAATATTATTACACGATCATGTTTCTTACAAATTATATTTTTGCTACGGTGCCTTCTAGGGTCTGTTTTGAGCTTTAAAGTCTATTTCGGATAAAGGTTTATATGTTAATTGTATATGTTATTACTACAATTATGACCACGATTCAGGCCAACTTAACATCCTTACTACACTATGATTGTTAGAACACTCTTGATATGTTTGGGTGACCCTGGTAGTTTATTTCTCCTCTGTGGCTGTCTTGTGTCTTTTTTGATGCGTTGTGTTAGCCAACTAGCTACCTTTAAATTAGGATGCTAAATGGCAACATTTTCATTTTTTGCTGCAGAAAGAGGTAGAAGGTAAATGGAAGTGCTTTAGTTATATGAAGGGCCACTGAAATTATATGGTAGGAAAAGGTGAAATTATGAGGCAGGGTTGACCAATTTATGTGGCAACAAAAGTCCAGTTATGAGTTTATAATGCCAATAGCTCTAACTCAAGCAAATGTGAAACCTAATGCACTGCAAATGCTTACTGTATTGCTTGGGTATTAGGGTAATCGGTGGAATTGGTGGAAAGGCATAAGTAAATCTCCCTGAGCATTTTAGTGGCAGGACATTCCCCTCTGACTGGTAGTGTTGAAACCTGGAGGCAAAGTTTTGTCACTCTGTGTTCTCTGCTGTTGTGAACAGATAGCTTGTTGGACTATCCCAGGCCCGGAAGTACTTCTCCAGTGTTCACTGTTTCAGTTCCCATTAGTGGGAGCTGGTTTCTTGTGTGTTCAGTCTGTCCGCCTCCTTGTTTTCCTTCCCATTTGCAGGTTGATCCTCCTTTGTATTGCCCATTGCCATACTTCCCAAGCTAGTTTGCCCCGGGTGAATGATTTTTTGCCTCCCTGTTTGGTCAGGTAAAACACAGTTGTTATGTTGTTTGCTTCTATTAGTTCAGTTCTTTCTGTTATGTGTGCATGAGGCCTTCACAGATAGGAACACTGTCTTCATTTCAGTGCATCTGTTTTGTTCCATTGTCCTCATACCTTAAGGTTGCCTGTGTGTGCTCTCCACCCCTTGTGGAATGCATCTTTTGTGATGTCCACTGTCGGAGTTGGCGTCTTGAATGGTCTTTCTAAGGTTACGTTCTTTGATGTCCGCTATAGTATTTACCTTTGTGCTTTTGCTGTTACAACCACTAGAAACCTTACGGTGGCCTGTGACCAACTGTTACATAGCCATTCCTGGAAAGGTCACATCTGCTGTCTTGTATGTGTTATGAGCTGAATGCATGATTCCATCATGTCCATTAGCTTCATGACTGTCCTCCCTGTCCGAGACTGACCCCTTTGGTATAGGTGAACTTGCTCTTCCATCGCTTTTACCCACCTCTGGACAAGGTATGTCTGTGCAGTCTTCAAGTTTTATTGTTGCCCCCATGAACACCTTTCTCATTGAGGTAACCATTTTTTGTGTTTTATGGAGAACCCCAGGCGTTCTACAGTCCTGATTACTGTTGAATGTCCCTATGAGTTTTTTTTTTCCGCCTTTATGAGCCACTCGTCTAGGTACGGGTATGTAGTCCACTCCTTCTTAGAAAGACTGCTACTGTTGAGAGGCATTTTGTAAAGACCCTTGCTGCTGAATTTATGCAGAATGGCAGGACTCTGAACTGATAGTGTACTTTCTCAAGTACAAATCGTAGGTAACTTTTGTGTGCTTGATTCATGGGTATATGTAGGTAGGCATCCTTCAGAACTAATGCTGCCATGTAGTAACCCATTTGTAGGAATAAGATTACTTCCTGAAGTGTTGTCATAGTGAAATATTGTTTACACATGAATTTGTTTTTGAACCTGAAGTCCAGAACCAGTTTTAGTGTGAGACCGTCTTTGGGAACCATGAACTAAGGTGGGTAATTCCCCTTGTTTTGTTCCCTTACTAGTACTTTCTCTATCGTCTGCTTTTGTAAAAGTTCTTTATCGTCTGATTTTGTAAAAGTTATTTTCCTGAGCTGTATGAGCTCTACATCTTGGTATATTTTTGGTTTGGGGGAATTGTTTTTTTTTGGAGCAGTTCTGTGCAATATCCGTGACACATCACTTTTAAAATCCAACTGTTCGTGGTAATTCCCTCCCACTGCCGTGAGTAATGACCTAATCTGCATCTCATTGGTGTCTTGTGGGGCCTGTTTTGTCTGTCATCTCACTTGCTTGTGGGCTCCTCCACTTCAGGGAGTCGGCCCTCTTCTTCCTCTTCCACAAAAGGATTGTCTTCCTGGGTGCTGGTGCTACAACTGTTAATATATGGTCTGCGGTGTGCTGAGCTGGCTTGTGTTTGTTGCTGCTGCTGACCCGATGGGAATGGTGCTCTACCTGTGGGTCAGTGGGGTGTGTTTCCACCACTTCTGAATGAGCCTCTGTCTTATAAGGCTCCCATTCACCCTGGCTTTTTCATTTTTCTTTTTTTGTTTGCTGTAAGGATTCATTGATTACCTGGCCGAATACTGCATTCCCTGTAAAGGGCATGTTGATGATACAGGCTTGTACGTTCTGCTTGAACCCTGATATTCTCAGTCAGGCATGTCTCCTCGGCACTGTGCTCGTGCACATCTGCCTACAGTATCTGCTAAATCCAAGGCCGATTTCAGGCATGTATTTGTGATGTTTCTGCCATATTGTATTACTGCCTTAGCTCTCTTTTTGTCTTCCTTAGGTAGCTTTTGCATGATGGATTCAATTTTGTCCCATTGCTGGTGATCATATCTGTTCAGCAGCACATTTGTATTTGCAATTTGGCACTGTGTTGCAGCCTGCTGCTGAATCTTTCTTCAGACCATGTGGAACCTCTTGTTCTCCCTTTGTGGTGGAGGCTCTGTCGAGGTATGCGCATGGTTTCTTTTTCTTGCAGTAGCAATAATGATGGAATCTGTTGGTGGGTTCCCCCGTATGTATTTAGGGTCTTTTGTTGAGGGCTTATATTTCTTTTCCACTCGGGCAGTTACTGCTCTGGCAGGTTCCTGAAAGGCTCTTTTGCCTTGATCTAATATGCTGGGCAGCATTGGGGGGTATAAGTTGCCCTGAATGGCAGGCATTAATATCTCAATGAGAAAATAGGAGTCTCCCTTTTCCTCCTATAATGGCACTTCATATGTGTCTGCAACCCTTCTTAGTGGGTTGTTACACATTGTGAGGTTGTTGGGTGGTGAAGGCCTTGAGGGGTAGTTGTCTACCTCTTCTTCCATGACTCCTCATTGAGCTCTCCTGCTCATTCTTAAACCTTGGGTTTGCAAAACTCGTCTTCGACTTCCTCTTCTTGGGGCTCTGGCGTTGCCGGAGCTTTCAGGGCAGATTTCTCTTCTTTGGTGTCAAAGGCCGTCGAAGGTTTACTTAGGATTAGAAAGTCCCTTATAGAGTCACCGAAGAAGCGACGCCATATCTTCGCTTCTTCCTTTCAACCTCTTGCGCCTTTTCTGGCTCGAGGATCGGGGATGGTCTTTTCTTTGGTGTTGACAGTTCAACAGCCTCCAAAGGCTTTGATTTCTCTCATGGTCTCTTGAACTGATGGGTCTGTCGAGATTTTCGGCGTTTGGCCAGCATTGGTATCCAGTGGTTGGGATCCATGGGCCTCCTTCACTCGCAGCAGAACTTGGGTCCACATTTTCTTTGACACCGAGGCTGCCTGGTGTGACTTTTTTTTCAGAGGTTTTAGGCTATGTGCCCTTCGGCGGTCTGATTAACTTATGCGATTTTCTTTTGCTGTCCTTCGCCGATTTCTTCTCCGCCTGCTTCTTTTCAGCATCTGTCTCCAGGAGTTTGATATCCAACCCTCCATGAGCTGTCCCTTTCATCGCTGGTCAGTTCCAGATCTTTAAGCGAGATCTGTGGCTTTTGGCTGCTGGACATAGTGGTACAATGTTCCAGTCTTTGTCTTCGGCATACCTTCAAGGTCTTTGGTACAAAGACAGCGCAGGACTATCAGTCTGTGGTCTGATGGTCTTTCAGCAGACAGGTTGCAGACCTCATGGGGATTTCAATGCACAAATGTGTGGTGGCAGTTTGGGCGGAATTGAAAGGGTTTTTTTCCCTGACCCCTACCTTGTCTCATTCTCCAAACATGTGGCTGGTTCCAGTGGGGTCCCCTGTTGGAAGGGAAAGTGCAGCATCCCCTTCTCTTTGGTTGTCTTCTCCTTTCACGCTGTTTGGCAAATCAGTATATTTTCTGTTAAATTTTCAAACTTTCTTCAAAAACGTTCGGAGCTCCTCCATTGCTCGAGACCCAATGGAAAAAACCTGAAAATGGCTACTATGCAGAGGAACATCCAGGGCGCCGTCTGATGTCAAACAGGGGCTAGATATATGACGACGGCCCATGGAAAAAAAAGAAAAAAGAAAAAGACAATTCTGGACCAAACTACTAGATGGCAGAATAATGCACAGCATGTGACTCCAGAAAAAGATTCATGCTGCAAAACTATGTATTACCTACAAGTACAAAGTCAGCATTCTGTGTATTATCGTGCTTAGACATGAGGGATCCTGCACATGACAGCAAGGGAATGGTTCTGCATACTAACATCATCTCAAGGCAAATATTATAAAGGTACTGTGTGTTGGTAACGACAGTATGAACAGAAATATAACTAAACACATGAACTTAAACTGCATCATTGGCCATCATTTTTCTGAAGTATGAAGAAAAACTAGCCAGAAATCTTGCAAAATGTATTGTAAGCCTTATAGCCTGAGACCAGTTCCACTGGGCCCAGTACGGTATCGGAAACACCATTTGTCACCTACTGTACCAGAAATCAGAACATGAAATTTCATATTTGGCCAGGTCTAATGCCGCACTGTGCATTAAAAAAAATGTTAAAGTGTTACTTTGCTCATGAGGAACCTATGGGAAATTTTGGCTTGGGCTCTAAAGTTATCTCTGCCCCCACTGTTCAATATCTTACCCCCTCCCCCTCCCCACAAAATGGGGGTATAGTTGCGCCCCGGTCTACATTGCTACAACTTTTTGGGGGATGCCCGTGCCCCCAGGAAAAACATTTTACTGCAATCCTCCAAAGGAGTAAATAACGGACCATTTTCAGGGCAAGAAAGGGTCGGAAAAGAGTATGCTCTGAAGGTGGCCTTGTTTGCACAGCAGTGTTTATTATGCTTTAAGAGGCAAATTGAGGTTTCTGTATAGTCTTAGGCTCAGCTATACTGGCTCCCTTTTTCCCCTCACACCTAGGACCCTCTTCTCTTAGAAACATTCACACAAAGTAAGTCAAATGAAAATGAGACTGGAGAGGGCAAATCTCTGGGACAATTTTGTCACTATAACGAGTCAACAAAGTAATTGCAACACATGCATTTGCTGAATGCTGACATCCCCAGAGCCACCTTTCAGAACCAAGCTTGTGAAAACGTTACACATAAATGCTATTTAAAGCAGCAAGAGCCTGGCAAAACATATTTCCAAGGAAAATATTTTTAGGCTCTACCTCAATATTGTGGGCAAAGTGTATGTATGGTTTGCAGCACATCACCTGTTTCCCTTACTGTACACATCAAGCCTGCAGGTACGCCATGGCAAGAACTGAGGATATTTAGCTGTGTTTGTTTTGACTAGGGGAGGAAGCAACCTTGGCACATAGAATAAATTGCCATGACCATCTAACCTCGTCTATAAATTACATTTCCAGTAGTGCTAGAGTTATATGTATGAATGTCAGAACTTTAGTTTCTTACAGCAGTTTATATGTTGTCAAACACACTTCAGAACACAAGCTAAAAAATGAGGCAGCGTGTGGTGTTGATGAGTCCATCCTGAATAAAGGCAAGAAGCATGAAGAAGAGCCTCCGGCTGATACAGCCTGCACATGGGATCCAAATGCAAACCTTCAAAATAGGTAACACACACCTCCATTAAGGTGACTGATCAGTCTTTTAAACCTAGAGAGCAAGTCTTCATTCTCTGTAAAAGGGTTCCTGGTACAAAAGGCCTGTACACCGCAGCTACACTTTACTGCCACCGATACCAGCCACCACGCAGGTGGACTGTGGGAATAGTAGCCACCTTCATTGAGAAATGATGGTACACGTTGGCCGTCTAGTGCCCCAATGAACAGAAATGTAAAAAGATTAGGCATCCTAGGTTGACTTGCACAACTTTAAAGTTGACTGTAGAAAGAATGCATGGCTTTTCCAGAAAAAGCAAACATGCAGGATAACAGAGTATTTTCATGAACTGCTGAGGGCCTTTGTTCCAACATTTATGGGACCCTTTCCGAATCCCGATAGAAAATGTTACATTTTTCTCAGGAACTCTCTCTAAAATAAGTTGCCAGCTATGTTATAATGTTTCTGATAATAAATCTGCACCACAAAATCATTTCACCACAAAGCGCTTTGGAGACATACATTCATCGTACCTGTGCAGATCTCGCCACTGATCAACTTCCAGGATTGGTCGTGTAGATCCCGCCACAGCACAGCACTACCTGTACTGTCTGTCTGTCCAGTCAGAGTAGTCTCTACAGAACCTCCAACAAAACCGTCAGTGCCCGCAAAGATCCCACCACAGATTAAGCAATTGTTATGCAGGTCATCTATACAGACCAAGCATGTCTGCAGAGATCTTCTGACAGATCCATCAGTGCCCAGGAGGCTCACACACAGACCGAAAAGTAGCTCTTTATAGGTTGAGAAGGCCTACCTCTTGCTCTAGTATTCCCCTGATTGCCAATTAGGGGCTAATAGTACATTTTGTAGTGTCTTGTGGTACCTCTGTGCTGGGTATTTCCCTCAAACCCAGGACGAAAGCAACAATATAATTGGATTGAAGGTGCCAACTGTAGGAAGCTGGCTCTTTATATGATATATCAAAATGAGATATATATCGTGCAAAAAGTCCAGGGGTTCCCTTAATAGTGGACAGAGGCTTACTCTAGCAATCCCAAGCTGCTCTCTTAGGGGGTAGTGTGGTCGAGCAGCCTTAGAGAGGAGTGTTAGACATCTGCAAATACTCTCACAGTCAACAAATGAGACACACAACTCAATAAGGAGATCCACAACAACTTCAAAAATAGCAAGTATCTTTATATATGTTTAGGCACCAGAATCAATGTGAACAAGTAAGCACATTTTGCAAGAAACTTCTTCACAGTTCTGAAACGTTGACACACTGCAATTTTTGGAAGCTGCAATGTTATCCAACAGCTCACACCTTGGCGGCACAGGGACAGCCTGTTGCAGAGGTGTGGTATGGAGTCGGGTGCCTAATGTTGTCAATGGGGATCTGTCCAGTTGGAAAGAGGCTGCAGGTTAGGATTAGGTGATCAGTGTAGGTAAGCCACCAAGTGGGTTCAGGTCTTGTGATGCTCGGGCACATAGGGGCACCAGTGGTCCTTTTCTTCTTGGTGTGGGGCGACCAGGTGCAGAAGGTTCGTGGGTCGTCAGGTGTCCGTCACCAGTGGCAGTCGCAGTGGGGGACCCTCTGAAACAAGCTGCAAGCTTGGACTGGGGGACCAGTTTGGGTCAACCAACAAGTAGGCTCAAGTCTCACGAGCCTGGGGAATGCAGAGAGACAAGTGGTCCTCTTCCCCTCGGTCCAGGGTATTCAGGTGCAGTTGTGCAGTGGACCAACTGGGTTACAGTCACAGTAGACAGTCACGGTTGAGGAGGGGCCTGCACAGAGACTGCAGGCATCGGAATGGATGTCACACTGGGGAAATCCACAGAGGACTTTGGCTCTGGAGAGGCTGGGGAACAGATTGGCACCGTTGGCTCACTTCAACATGGGCTGGGAGGCTCGGGTGCATTGGTGCTGTCCGGCATCTGTTTTGGCAGTCTGGAGCCCTCTTCAGTCGTTCTTGGGTGCCTGAAAAGATGCAGGGGAGCAGCTCCTCTACTCCACAGGAGCTCCCTAGTGCTGGGGTGAAGGCTGGCAGTCTTCCGGGCCTTTTGGAACTTTAAGGAGCTGGAGGACGAGGCGACTTTAGCACAACAGTCGAAGTTGGCAGGTAGGCTAGCAGCATTGGTTCTGAGTCAGTCACTGGTCTTCATTATCGCTTTTGTGTCTCTGGCGTATCCTTCTTCTTCAGGTCAGCTGGATCTGATTTCCTGGTGCCAGAGGCTCCCCTAAATATTGAATTTAGGGACATTTCAGGGAGTGTAGGGTAGAAGCCAATGGGCTACTTACCCTGGGGTCACTACACCCCCTATATTGCCTCTGACTGTGGGAAGTGGGCATAACCCTGTCACAGGGTTCCTAAATCCGTCAACACCAAGATGGCAGATTTCTAAATGTTGTGGCCACATCAGGCAGCTCACCTTAGGGGTGAGAATGACCTGAGGGGTGGCCACACCTATCTGAATACTAAATTTCCTGCCTGTCCAGGTGCCAAATGGACCCTGGGGCAGGGGGGTCGACATCTCTCCTTTGAGTGAAGCCAGATCTGCATACCAACGGTGGTAGGCTTCTTTGAAGCCCCTGCCCTGTATTGCACCCTGTTGGGTGGAGTGTGTAAATGCCACGTCCAGAGCAGGCTTTGTCTCTGACCGCATGAGAGCAAAGGCTCTCACTCCGTGGGCCAGAATCTTGTCTGGTGGTGGCATGCTGGCTAAAACTACTCCGACCTCACACGGGTAGTTGGTAGGTGCTCAGGGGGCAACTCTAAGGTGACCTCTGGGTGCATGTATTATTAAATCCATCACTGGCATATGAGTGAGTGTTTATTAATACAAGATTTGACACCCAACATCCGTATTTTCAGTGAAGCCCTCATGTACCTGGGGAACTCGTAATGACCAATGCCCAGCACATGTACTTAAAATGGCTTCCCTGTTCACTTACTGTGTCTAAGAATCAACAAAGACATAGCAAGGGCTCATCTGCTCTTGCAAATATGTCTTCACATGTGGTATAATGCACCCTGCGTAGGGCTGTAAGGCCTCCTGTATGGGTGACCTACATTATTGCATGCAGTGTTAGGGGGCATGGCACATAAGCTGTGTGCCATGTTGTGTTTTCACTTTTAGCTGCACCAAAAGACACAGGGCCTGATTCTGACCCCGGCGGTTCCTTACCGCCGGGGCCAGGGTCGGCGGGAGCACCGCCAACAGGCTGGCGGTGGCCCGCAGGGCATTCTGACCGCGGGGGTTTTGCCGCGGTCAGAAGTGGAAAACCGGCGGTCTCCCGCCGGTTTTCCGCTGCCCTGGGAATCCCCCATGGCGGCGCAGCAAATTCTGACAGCCCATACCGCCATCCTTTTCCTGGCGGTTCTCCCGCCAGGAACAGGATGGCGGTATGGGTTGTCGTGGGGCCCCTGGGGGCCCCTGCAGTGCCCATGCCAATGGCACCTTCCCACTCCGCCGGCTCAATTCTGAGCCGGCGTCCTCGTGGGAAGGGTCTTTTGCACTGGGCTGGCGGGCGGCCTTTTGGCGGTCGCCCGCCAGCCCAGTGCAAAAGCCAAAATACCCTCAGCGGTCTTTCGACCGCGGAGCGGTATTTTGGAGGGGGGAAGTCTGGCGGACGGCCTCCGCCGCCCGCCAGACTCAGAATGAGCCCCACAGTCTGCAATGGTAGTCTTCATGTGCTGGATGAGGGGTCCCTGAGGGTGGCACAATGCATGCTGCAGCCTTTGGGGACCCTCTTTGGTACCCATGCCCAGGGGTACCATTTACCACATACTTACAGGGGGGCCAAATGTATTGCCAATTGAGGTTCAATTGCACAGTTTTAGGGAAAGAGATCTGGCACTGGGGACCTGGTTAGCAGGAACCTAGTGTACTTTCAGTCAAAATTGCATTAAATACCAGGCAAAAAGTGGAGGGTGACCATGTCAAAAAGAGACACTTTCCTAACCCAACACTTCAAAATTAAACTGTATAGAACAAGTAATTAGTGTTGTTCAGAATCATAAATGACATCAATATAAAATTATGAACAAAATCAGAGGCTATATTTTCATGGTAATTCTGAATTGGTCTATGTTACTTCTTAATTATTGCGGATTGGATTTGTCCATAAACAGAAATCCAACTAGCCACAAGTTTTTGAAAATGACATGCTGTAAGGTGATCCTTATTTACAGTGATGTTACCATCTTACATTTATACCCTCCATTTTGCTTCATAGCGGGCTGTTTGGAAACTTAGTCAACATATGTTTTGCCCCAAGGCTCAGCAAAGGATGATACTGTAAATGGTACAGGGAGAATGGTGTAGGTTTGAGTACAAGTATGCACTATATCTTTCAATGTACAGTTCGAAATCTGGAAGCTTGTACAATGAGGGGGTTTGAGAATTAGAGCAGGAGAGAGATTGTCCTTAGTGCATTTGGGCAATGGATCAAGAGGCATGATTAAGATTCTGAATAACAGTAATTAATATGTACTATACAGCTTACATTTAGAGTGTTAGCACCTCCAACCAAAAATAGATCTGCAGGGCCCCCCACCCCTTGCAGATATAATATTGCCTGTGCGTATCTTATTACAATACAGGCACAGCATTACTGGGAGCATTTATTATTATCAGGGTCAATATTCAATCTGCGATTAATCTTAGAGTGAATAATGTCAGACTCCTGTTCTTTTAGTTATTTTGACAAATACTGTCATTTTCCTCTAGAATACCGAGTTTAAACTCTGAATTTCTGACTTTTTAAAGTTCAATTATGGAGGGAGACCTATGGTGTATAAGTGCAGAGACTCCCATGTTACTACAGTTATTTAAAAATACAATTTCCTTGTGACACCTTTTATCTTACACCCTAATGATTTAATAATTCAGTTTATTGAAAAATGACAACACTGCAGTATCTGGTCATACTCCCCTTTAGATCCAGGCCCAGAAGTACCTGTATAGGATGTCCACAGAGGAACGGAACCTGTTTGCTTCCCTGATGGCATCGTCCTTGGCAAGCGAGGAGCTGTCCACCTCTTTCTTCAGTTGCACGATCCTTTGCTCCAGGGCCCGTCGTTCAGTATCATTCTCACTCAGCTGCTTCTTTAGAGAGCTCAACAGAACCTGGCTGGCTTCATATCGCCCTCGAATATCCTGAGAATAGACACCAGATATAGTATCGTTAATACACCACCAGTATACATCAACACCCTCTGCAAATCCTTCTCTAAAAAGATTACAAATGCCATTGTTACGTCCTGAATTCCTTAGCACCTAAACACATTTCTTTGCTACTTAAGAAACATTTCAGATCATAAATAACAGCTGTCATACTGGAGACTGTAAGCCCACAAAACTCGAATCAGTGCACACAGAGGCACAGCTCTCACACCAGTCACAAACAGTCAGACGCTCCTCAATCCAAGATCCTCAAACCAAACATCACACTAGGGTCTCAAGCCCCACATATGTCGCACAAGACACATAGACCAAGAGATTAAATGTTGGGAAAACGGAACCACACATCTCACATCATATAATTGTGTGAGGCTTTTCTATCCAAGTGATCTCACACCAGATAAATTAGACCTCACAGCACATTCTAAGAGACCGGTAAACCAAGCATTAAATACCACATACTCACAGACTCACAATCTCAAGGCAGACCTTCATTACCCACAGATCCTGCTCAGATCTCACACCAAAGAACTTACAAAGCAACTTATAGGTTCGATATCTCAAAACTAGAAATTTAAAGACCCCCAATTTGAACCTTACAACTACAGATAGTTTATATCAAACAATTAAAAACCCACAGGTTTCGTGCCAGAACATCCTAGATAAAAAATATTTTATTACCCTAATATCTTCTGCTCACATGTCAGACACTTACAGATCTACTGCTCAAACATGAAATGTTTCAAACAACGCAGGTCGTGGACCCTTCCATACTGTTTTGTACACTAAACACCAGTATTGTGTATTATAATTTGTAGAGACATCGTGGCACTACATAAAGGGCATGTGGAGTAACATACATTTATGGGCCTGCAGAGGCCTGTGTTATGTCTAGGATGTGACGTACAAGCCCATTTTACCCTGCGGACCGGACAACTACTTGTAACAAGTATAAGGAGATAGCAATACGCCAGCTAATAGGAAGGGAGACGCTTCTTTTTCCAAACCCACTGCTGCAACCATATGTGGCATCCGCAGCAATATGCCACAAGTAAGTGCTCCACTACTGGTGCTGTGAAACTTGATGAAAACTTTGCATCTAATGTTATTTTTCATTTAAATTAATTAGTGGCCTCAAATGTAATTAAAAGTATTTCAAGAATATTTTTACCTGCCTAATTTCACTCCCGATATTAATCATAGGGGGTATTTATAGATCCAGAGACTGCACAAAACCCCACACAAACCAGGATGCTACATCCTAGAACAGTAAAGAGCCAAGACTTGCACACTGTATGCCTATAAACAAATAGCTATAATACTGGACAGCTAAAGACCAACGGCTCATGTACTAGACACTTAGAGACCCAGAACTGAAACCACATCTCCTAAAGACCCATTTATTTGCAATGATTTGGCTCAAGAGACTTCAAGAGATCCAGGGAAAGAACACCAAGATCTTTCAAATCAATGGCATTCCTACTAGATTTTAAGTGCCCAAAGACAAACACACTCAAAAGGGCTACAACACAGGACTCAAACAAGTGGATCCAAGGCTTGCATAATGAGCACAGAATGATCCAGGAGACACACATCAGACACTTGCCTACTCAGACTTTACAGACCGGATCATTTTAGATTCAGGACGCTTGCATGGCAGACACGCATTCACCCATGGCCACAGAGCCGACCTTTCCATTCAAAGGGTTTGAACTTACCCTCACAGTCATATGCCTGACTTTCATTGTCTGTTACAAAATCTCAAACACATCCAACACTTATAGGCTCAGGAGTCAAAAACTCGGTCCTTGAAGACCAACAATGCTTACAAAAGATCAATTTCTTGATTTCGGCAGCTATGCCTACTACTGACCCTGCCAATCTGGTGACTGTCCTTTTCACCTTCTACCCCCTCCACATATAACTTCGAACCATTCCCCATTTACCTGCACTTGCAGCTGCCTCTTCTGCAGTGCTGACTGAACGGCAGCCACAGTTGAGTCGGTGAAGGCTGGAGAAAGACTGCGCCGAGGAGAACGGCTGCGGTGAGGGGAGCGTCTCCTGAGCGGAGAGGGTGTGCGCATGCTACAGGACAGTGCCCGCAGGCTGAGACCAGGGCTTTCGCCATCTTCTGTGTCTGTTCGTTCACTGGAGGTCAGCTGGATTCCACTATCCGCATCACTAAGAACAGCCTGATGGGAAAAAAGAAGGAATGTAAATGGAGATTTTACCAGCTTACCAAAACATTACAAGAGAGACCCCTGATAAATAATTTTGGGCTAAGTAAAGAGTGATGAACCAAAGAGAACTAACTAAAGAGAGTTGAGTGATGGTTTGCCAGCCACAGCACTATGAGCCAGATCCTGTCAACCAAGGTATCAAAACCCCTTTCAGAGGACCATGGGGCATGCAGGGGCTAATCAGCCCAACCGTGGCGGTTGAGTCTTTTTACTGCTGATGTCCCAGGACCAAACCTACAATGGATCCAGCTCAAGCGGTCCAAGTACCCCTTCTGCACTTGACTCTCAGTGGTAGCTGTGGTCGAGCAGTCAAGGTTCCCTTGGGGGATGTAGATTCAAGTCAGTGAACATGACTCATACCTCAAACAGTGCAAACAATACATCACTGTCCAGCCAAATACTTGCTTTCATATTCAAAAGTAGCATTTTATTTCTAATTCTACGCATACAATGAAATGCGACATTCAAACACAACAAAACAATCCCCCTTGAGGTCTGGGCTCTGGTAGTTGTCAGGCAAATCTCTGTCCCACTCTCCTTCGTGTAACATGTTCAAGGTTATTCCCCATTCACTGGTGGCTGGCTCTAGGAAATGCACATTCTTAGGCCAGATTCTTAGGCCCATTTGACTCTTCAAGATTTTAGTCAAAAGGGTCTATGGTTGCACAGCACCTTGTTCAGTGAATCCCCTGGGTCTCACAGACCATAGTTCAAATCTTACCTGCTCCTACAGCAAGAAAGTGTTCGACATTACAGCAAGTGTCCTCAGTGCGGGCACTTGCAAGAACAGATCCTGCTCGAAGTTGGGCTGCTCATGGTACATGCAGCAGTGTCAGGTAGGCGCACACTCACTCTCCAGAGTGGCACAGCCAGCTCCCCCTCAGATTGGAGCAGCTTCCAGTTCACAACAACCCGGTAAGTCAAGTTCTCCCCACCAAGGGGAAATCTTTCTGGAGTCACCCGAAAGTGCATTGTCCTCTTCGGTATCTGTGAGAAGGTAGCCTCTTTCTAGCCTTGTTACCCCCACTTTTGGCCTGTTTGTGAGTGTATGTCAGGGTGTTTGTCACTGTTTTCACTGTCTCACTGGGATCCTGATGGCCAGGCCTCAGTGCTCATAGTGAAAACACCATGTTTTCAGTAGGGTTGTTATGTGTCACTGGGATCCTGCTAGTCAGGACCCCAGTGCTCATAGGTTTGTGGCCTATATGTATGTGTCACTAGGACCCTGTCACACAGGGCCCCAGTGCTCATAGGTGTGCATGTATATGTTCCCTGTGTGGTGCCTAACTGTCTCACTGAGGCTCTGCTAACCAGAACCTCAGTGGTTATGCTCTCTCATTACTTTCAAATTGTCACTAACAGGCTAGTGACCAATTTTACCAATTTACATTGGCATACTGGAACACCCTTATAATTCCCTAGTATATGGTACTGAGGTACCCAGGGTATTGGGGTTCCAGGAGATCCCTATGGGCTGCAGCATTTCTTTTGCCACCCATAGGGAGCTCTGACAATTCTTACACAGGCCTGCCACTGCAGCCTGAGTGAAATAACGTCCACGTTATTTCACAGCCATTTTACACTGCACTTAAGTAACTTATAAGTCACCTATATGTCTAACCTTTACCTGGTAAAGGTTAGGTGCAAAGTTACTTATTGTGAGGGCACCCTGGCACTAGCCAAGGTGCCCCCACATTGTTCAGAGCCAATTCACTGAACTTTGTGAGTGCGGGGACACCATTACACGCGTGCACTACATATAGGTCACTACCTATATGTAGCTTCACCATGGTAACTCCGAATATGGCCATGTAACATGTCTATGATCATGGAATTGCCCCCTCTATACCATCATGGCATTGTTGGTACAATTCCATGATCCCAGTGGTCTGTAGCACAGACCCTGGTACTGCCAGACTGCCCTTCCTGGGGTTTCACTGCAGCTGCTGCTGCTGCCAACCCCTCAGACAGGCAGCTGCCCTCCTGGGGTCCAGCCAGGCCTGGCCCAGGATGGCAGAACAAAGAACTTCCTCTGAGAGAGGGTGTGACACCCTCTCCCTTTGGAAAATGGTGTGAAGGCAGGGGAGGAGTAGCCTCCCCCAGCCTCTGGAAATGCTTTGTTGGGCACAGATGTGCCCAATTCTGCATAAGCCAGTCTACACCGGTTCAGGGACCCCTTAGCCCCTGCTCTGGCGCGAAACTGGACACAGGAAAGGGGAGTGACCACTCCCCTGACCTGCACCTCCCCTGGGAGGTGTCCAGAGCTCCTCCAGTGTGCTCCAGACCTCTGCCATCTTGGAAACAGAGGTGCTGCTGGCACACTGGACTGCTCTGAGTGGCCAGTGCCACCAGGTGACGTCAGAGACTCCTGCTGATAGGCTCCTTCAGGTGTTAGTAGCCTTTCCTCTCTCCTAGGTAGCCAAACCCTCTTTTCTAGCTATTTAGGGTCTCTGTCTCTGGGGAAACTTTAGATAACGAATGCATGAGCTCAGCCGAGTTCCTCTGCATCTCTCTCTCTTCACCTTCTGATAAGGAAACGACCGCTGACCGCGCTGGAAGCCTGCAAACCTGCAACATAGTAGCAAAGACGACTACTGCAACTCTGTAACGCTGATCCTGCCGCCTTCTCGACTGTTTTCCTGCTTGTGCATGCTGTGGGGGTAGCCTGCCTCCTCTCTGCACCAGAAGCTCCGAAGAAATCTCCTGTGGGTCGACGGAATCTTCCCCCTGCAACCGCAGGCACCAAAAAGCTGCATTACCGGTCCCTTGGGTCTCCTCTCAGCACGACGAGCGAGGTCCCTCGAATCCAGCGACGCTGTCCAAGTGACCCCCACAGTCCAGTGACTCTTCAGCCCAAGTTTGGTGGGGGTAAGTCCTTGCCTCACCTCGCTGGGCTGCATTGCTGGGAACCGCGACTTTGCAGCTGCTCCGGCCCCTGTGCACTTCCGGCGGAAATCCTTCGTGCACAGCCAAGCCTGGGTCCACGGCACTCTAACCTGCATTGCACGACTTTCTAAGTTGGTCTCCGGCGACGTGGGACTCCTTTGCGCAACTTCGGCGAGCACCGTTTCACGCATCCTCGTAGTGCCTGTTTCTGGCACTTTTCCGGGTGCTACCTGCTTCAGTGAGGGCTCTTTGTCTTGCTCGACGTCCCCTCTCTCTGCAGGTCCAATTTGCGACCTCCTGGTCCCTCCTGGGCCCCAGCAGCGTCCAAAAACGCCAAACGCACGATTTGCGTGTAGCAAGGCTTGTTGGCGTCCTTCCGGCGGGAAAACACTTCTGCACGACTCTCCAAGGCGAGAGGGATCCGTCCACCAAAGGGGAAGTCTCTAGCCCTTTTCGTTCCTGCAGAAACCTCAGCTTCTTCTGTCCAGTCGAAGCTTCTTTGCACCCGCAGCTGGCATTTCCTGGGCATCTGCCCATCTCCGACTTGCTTGTGACTTTTGGACTTGGTCCCCTTGTTCCACAGGTACCCTAGATTGGAAATCCACAGTTGTTGCATTGCTGGTTTGTGTCTTTCCTGCATTATTCCTCTAACAAGACTCTTTTGTCCTGAGGGGAACTTTAGTGCACTTTGCACTCACTTTTCAGGGTCTTGGGGAGGGTTATTTTTCTAACTCTCACTATTTTCTAATAGTCCCAGCGACCCTCTACAAGGTCACATAGGTTTGGGGTCCATTCGTGGTTCGCATTCCACTTTTGGAGTATATGGTTTGTGTTGCCCCTATCTCTATGTTTCCCCATTGCATCCTATTGTAACTATACATTGTTTGCACTGTTTTCTAAGACTATACTGCATATTTTTGCTATTGTGTATATATATCTTGTGTATATTTCCTATCCTCTCACTGAGGGTACACTCTAAGATACTTTGGCATATTGTCATAAAAATAAAGTACCTTTATTTTTAGTATAACTGTGTATTGTGTTTTCTTATGATATTGTGCATATGACACTAGGTGGTACTGTAGTAGCTTCACACGTCTCCTAGTTCAGCCTAAGCTGCTCTGCTAAGCTACCATTATCTATCAGCCTAAGCTGCTAGACACCCTATACACTAATAAGGGATAACTGGGCCTGGTGCAAGGTGCAAGTACCCCTTGGTACTCACTACAAGCCAGTCCAGCCTCCTACAGTATCTTCCTAGTCCTCGGGGGTCAGTCAGGGCATATCTCTCAGTGCAGTTAGACCAGTAGGCCATATTCTTACTCCCGTCCCGGGTGACGGCCTGATGTCTTTGGTGATTTGTTCCTAGCAGCCCCTCCTGACACACACCGCTGCAGTGGTACCTTCCAAACGCAAAGTAGACTCCTCAGGTGCACCACGGTGGCCCCTCGTGGCACACAGAGTCACTGCTCAGGCGATCAAGATTCCAGGCACACTGGTTGCACAAGTACTTCAATGGTGGCCCCCTATGACATACAAGATTGTTGCAACAAGGGTGTGTCGTCTCGGCGCCTTCCACACAGTGGCATACTTGGCACAGTCTATGGCGGCTCTCTCCTGGCATACAGGGGTCACTGAAAACAGTCTTGCACACAGGCTATGGCTCATTCAATGCACAGCCGAATCCTCACACAGGAAGTCCTCACTGTAGTGCCCTGTAATGGTCCTTGCTTCCTCCAACGCCCTCCTTTTACTCACAGGGCACACTGGTCTATGCAGGCACTGGTGCTCCTGGTACTGGTGCTCCAGGCTCCAGGGCAGATGTCCTTGGTTTTCCTGGAGGACTCCCTCACCCAGCAGGGAACTAACAGGCGTGCCCCCAGTCCTCGTCACAGCCAGAAGTCTTGCAGAATTTCCCCTTCTCACACAGCACGTCTTGCTGCTTGGCAGATGAAAAAGTTTGGGGGACTCAACCTCCTCTTCTTATGGTCCATTCCCAGACACCAAATGTGATTTAGGGTCTGAGTCTCTGAAGTTTTATGTGAGGGCTCTGCTTCTTTTAAAGTGGACACTTCTCTCTTTCTTCTTTCCTAATAAATATGTCTGTCACAACAGGCATGACTCTAAAGCTGATTGACCCACAACACAGTTCATGGTACTGACTAGAGTTAAAACCTGGCTGTCAGCCACAGTGATATGTGAATCCAAACGTTAAACCCCGACTCCCAGTCCTACTCTTTAGATTCCCTTATCAGCCACATCTCTCTTCCTGAGATGTGTCCAGGCCCTTTGCTTGTGATCTATCACTGAATCAAAGAGCAACCCCTTGAAATGCAAAGGAAGTTTCCCCCTTCCCTCCAGTGTGTGCTTCACCCTGCTCACAGGAATGCAGCATTCTGCATATCTGTCTGGGAGGAATTCCTCTAATCCTCATGTCTTCACTAGACAGGCCTGGGCTTCCCAAAATGGAACCCAGGGTCCTCCATGCAACGTACCATTACAGGCACACTCAGTCAGTAAACATTCACAGCACACCTTTGGTCCAGCAATGTAACAGCTATACATTGTATCATAAATTGTACACATGCATTCAGTACACACACTTAGTTTGGGTGAACTGTTCTGCACTGAGCTGTTTTCTGTCTTTACCCAGGGTGTGTTACTTACAAACACACGCACTGCCAGCACACACACACACTCACCATGTGTGCCCTGTACAACACTTCACCCTTCATGTATTGTACTTCATGCAAGCACACATACATTCAGCACATGCTTTCACTGTGCATGCGCTGCACAGAACTACATGTATTCCTCACAGGCATACATACACTCAGTACATAAATTATCCACACATGCACTAGACTGTACTGCACTATCCTTGTACTGTATCCATCCCAAGCAGACATACAACCAGCACAGAGTCACAACTCCTGTGATGAGCAGCCTTCCACATCTACCTGATGTAGGCCATGGGTGAGTTAATCACACAGCAGCAGAACTTTTAAAACGGTGAGTGAGCCTGTAGGTCTCACTTCAGTGACACAGGGTAAAAAGGTCCTGTTCATCACTACTGATCGCAGTATGCTACCACCGCCGCACTTGTGCTGCTTAACCCCTGGTGAAGGGGATATCTTTCTACCACTATGAATGAGAGTTGCGCTTTGAATGCCCCTCCCACTGCAACAAGACTACAAACTGCCAGACAGGCCTATGCCATGGCTCACACGCTTGATCCATATTCGCCTATGACAACAAAAAAAACAAAAAAAAACATTACGGATCCAGACACCAGTACTGTTGGGCAGGGGTACAGGTCTTTACAATGCAGAGAACCTTTCCATCCCAACCGAAGGTGTTGCCAGAATTCTATGCTTTAGCTTCTAGCTAGTACTATCAAAGGATTTGCTACAACTCTATTAACAGTGCAAATCAAGTTTTCAGTTTAGTAAAAGAGGCTTCAGCCTGTCAATCTGCTGATAAGCTTCCCTGTTCCTGAATTCAAGCTTTTCTAGGTTATCAATTTTGTGTTCATAAGCCACATTTCTAGATTGCAATCCTGAGTTTCTGGTATCTTGCTATAAACTACAATTCCTGCATTGTCTTAAAATGGACGGATTAGGACACACAAAATGCCTACTCCTCTTTCTATTTCCTCTATTTCATTGTCTACGTTTGTGTTACCAGCATCTAATAAAGGTTACAACCAACTTGTGTTTTAAGCTTTTCTGTTCCATTATTTATTTATGCTTTCCATTCGCAACAAACCAGACTAGTGATCACCTTCACTTTGTGCATGACTTCCATCACATCTCTATTTTACTTCTCTTTTTTTTATAGTTTGTTAATCTGATTGTCTCAGGTAGTTTGGCTTGTTCATTAATTATAGTTTTTGAATTGTCACAAATGCCAATGTATGCTTCTGACAAACACTGATTCTGCAGCAGCCACACTCTGCTGGTCTAAGTAACTGGCCTTGTATAACTATAATGCCTCATTCTGTTACAATACACACACTTCCCTAGCCAGCCTCCAGTGTGAATAGGCTGAGGGTCATCCCCCCTTTTCGTGCAGAAAGCAAAGCACACTAAAATCTTCCTGCTAATTTTCTTGTACATTTATCCTATGTATTTTAGCATACCTTGTACGGTACAGTGCATTTTATGACATACTACAAAGTCTTACAAACCGGCACAAACCTATTTGCATCGTCTCTTCCGTAAAATTGGTATTAATTGCTAATTGTAAAAAAAAAAAAAAAAAAAAAACTAGAAGTCTACTGTGTGGTTGGGCTTGGCACCATCAGTACTGGCCTGGCCACCTCTGGAGGACTCATGTGGGACTTTAAAAGTCAGAGACCAGCACAATAAACCAATGCTCTCGTTCTTGGGTATATAAATCTGCAGTCCTACAGTGTACATTCTTTACCTTAGTCCATATTCAGTATAGCTTAAAAGTCCTACATGTGTGCTGGTTTCTCTTCCTAAAGGCTAATGTCACTCGTCACGCTGAGAACACACTGTGTTTTCTGTGTTTTTTTCACAGTACATCAGCACTGATAATTAAGTTCACATACATGAGGGAAGTCCATAGCAAAAGAGCACCCTATAGCTATCCAAGTCATGGTTAGAAAGGACACAGTAAAGTCAATATTCAAAACCACATGAGCCATTCAAATCTTGCAGAGAAATCCTGTTTTACATGATTTATTTCTCATGCTGACAAATGACATTTTCCTTTAATGGATAATGGCCTTGTATTTGCTGCATTAAATAGCTGTATTTTCTACAAAAACAGACCTACATTACGCAATTTATGCATATTTATCATCTTAAGTTAAAATATTCATAAATTAAATTATTTTCAAAAATCTACAGTTTGTTGTACAAATATTTTACAGTGTTCATAACAAACTTTTTTGTAAAAGGTTTGAAGAATTGTTTAAAGAAGGTGCCCAAAATGCTTTTAAAAAGTCAGGCCCAATTCTCTGACTGGACTCAAAAAGGCTTGTGAGGAACAAAAAAAACAACCAAATGGTAAAGATGTACAAATCGAGGTCAATGAGTGTTCTCATGTTGCAGTAATAATGAGAAAATACTGAAAGGGAAATACACACGCTGTATGGTGTAATTTTTTCAGGGCAGGACACTATCTTTATACAAAATCTTCCACTAGGATACATGGTGTATATTGTTATATATATTTTTTTTCTATAACTGAACAATAAAAAGGAAGCATGAAAATTAACTATAAGGAAGAACAGGTCAGAGATGGGTTAAATATTTGCTGTCACCAAAGTTTTTTTAAAACAAAATTATGGTATGTCAAACTTACTTGTGCAAGATCTCGCAGTGTCTGCTGCAGCAAGTCAGCCTCTGATCTCAGGGCCTCAATTTCTTCTGCCTCCATTGCGGCCTGCTGCTGAACTCGACTTGCCTCCTGTGATAATACAACAGACATGGGTCTCCGGGTTGTTCAGCTCACTGAAGGCAAGTAATTCACAAACCAGTAGAGTATGAATGTCGACTTATTATGGCCTCCAATTCCACACAACCTGCACAGATTTCAGGGAAAGTGGGGATGGTCTTGGTACATCCAGTCTGCACTGTGGATAATACAGGAGGATATATGAGGGGCTCCTATAACCACACAACCTGAGCCGTTGTCAGAGTAGAAATCCACTAGCCACAGAGCAAGAGAAGTGGGACATGAAACCACACAGAAAAATGGGGGGAGTCCGCTCATACAGATGAGAACAGCTTGCTGCCATGGCAGACCATCCCCAGTGTATACAGGAAATGGGTACCCTGGAAATTATTAATACAATGGCATTAGAGAGGTCTGTTCACTTCTCCTATGGGATGTGAAAATGTGAACCACTGATAAGAATTTTGAAAAAATTATAATACAGGCAAAACCCACTGCTCTTTCTACTGAATTTATGTTTTTTCCAACCTCGTCTATCCAGAACTTCACATTACCTTCTACGTTACTTATAAGTGAACTAGCCAGTTAGTAGGAGCACACTACACCCTACTACCTCTGACAGTCATTAAGTTGGCCTGGTGAATGGTGGGTGTTTTTTTACGGCTCAATGTTTTCTCCGCTGACCCTTGACAAAATGAGGGTTTGTAAAGAGATCCCTCTTTGGTGCTAACTGGTTTTTCACTGTGTAACATGTCAGTGCGACCTTGGTGTCATATAAATCTGTAACTATTCATTTACAAACTCTGTACTCTACAAGTAACTAACAATTTTCCATGTAGCTGGAGTCTGTTATAGGTGAACGTGACATGCATAGATATTCATTTGGTAGTATGTAGCAGGTAATACATCATTAAGGATTAGTCATCCTCCCTATAGACGTATATGACATAAAAGAGGTACCATATGTACCTACTGTTAAATAGTGGGTACTTGGCGTAGAACATAGCTATTTACCTGTTGAAAACATTGCAAAATTATTTTTGCTCTCCCAGTCTTTGTAACAGTTGTCCTCTTACGACCAAAGAAGAAAACCAATTGCATTGTTTTCCTTATATCTTTTGTCTTGCCCAAATGATGCATGACTACTATTATTATATCTATTAAATAGACTTCCTTTGGCTTTTAGCGTGCATACATGACAACGATATGCAATTCAGTTGTCTGATAAACCTGAAGATAACTATTATTTATGTTTAAATAATGGTTATCTTATTGGGTGTGTCCATAATATACTTCTTGCGAAAATGTGTCTTTAGTAGCTGAAGAATGTACTTCACCAGCTCCATTAACTGAAGATATTGCCGTAGGGACAGAAGTCACGGCATGACTTGGAATAGCTTTGTCATTCTGCCCTATTCATTTTTACCTGCCCTGCTTATGTTTTTCACTAATGCATGCAACATTTTTGACAATGCATCTCTACAAGAGGTGCTCTGTGAATTGCTTGGTGTAACAGTAGTACTGGTTAGGAGATGTCAGCAGATGTTAGTTGCAGGCACACACCTTTCACCCAGCACCCCAGGGAAAGGGACCTACTTTGCTAATCCAAACAGGTCCCCATAACTTTGGGCATACCGGAGGGTGCTGACGAACGAAAGAGAGGTCTGAGGTCAAAGTTGTTTTGACAAGTGCAGGACCTGGAGACCATATGTAGTGTGACTTGTAGCTAATAAGGACACTGTATTCCCTTCATCCAGAAGATGGTGGGGTATCTTTTCCAACTGTGATTACCCCTCTGTAGAGGCATGGAATCGGCTTTGACGCTAGCAGTGCATAAGGCTAGAATGGTTTTAGATCAGGGAGACTGCTGCAATTATAGTGACTCTCTGCAGCTCTTGATGCAAAGGACCACAACAGTCTGCAAAGTCATCCTTCAAAGATTGGAATTGATGATCTTATATCGAATGTTTTCATCTTTTTTGAGTGACCACTCTAAGCCTGTGTCCATACCCCCTTTTCATTCCTTGTCTCAGTCGTTTAGCTGTGAAGTGTCACAGGACTCATCTCTGCCCCCCATGTTCTTTAATGTATATGTTCAGTCTCTGGAAAAGCTCAACAGATCATCTGCCTGTACAGCTATCAGCTATGTGGTTGACACCCAGTCAATAATACGGCATGATCAGTTATATTGTCCAGCTTTTTTAAACTTGAGTAATTTTCTGTCGACTGCTTAAAGCTGAATAGCAAACAACTTTCTCAAACTGAATGCCGGCAGGACCGAAATTCTTGTACTAGGGAAAAATAAAGCTATCTTGGCTCAGACTTTCTGGACATATTCAATGGGTGAACCATCCCACACAGCTGTGATGATAGATTTTCGCTTCTACGTTGCTGTGCAAATTAACCAGGTTATTTCCAACTTCTTACCACTAGGCCATCATGCCCAACTAGCTACTGCCGGCATCATGACTATAATTAACTGCAGTAATCTTCTTTACATAGGACTGCCACATTGTCTCACTAACAAGTTGCAGAGAGTTCAAAACGTTGCTGTCAGCTTACTCTGCAAATAAAGAAAATTGGATTCCGAGAGCAAAGCTAGAAATACCTTACATGGGCTGCGAGTGAAAGAGTGCATTCAATTCAGAACTCTATGTCTTCTACACAGGATCTCTTATAAAACTGAAAAATGCTCCATTTCAGACCTTTTTATATCTTAACGATTTGGAAGATAGGTATGATCCAATGCTCATATGCTCACCATTTCAATGTTCAAACAGTCAAGACTTGACGGTGGGCCTTATCCTCGAGGTCCGCGACTCTGGAATAACCATTTTCTTCATGCTAAAAGGATCTCATCTCATCTAAAAACTCTTTTTCAGTCATTATAATCTGCATTTTTACCCTATTCCTAGCGCCAAGTTCCTTTGTTGGGTGAATGGATGCTTAATAAATTATTAAATAAATAAATAAATAAATAAAGTTGACTTCATCTACTTCTGACCTTCATGTTATTTGTTCCTGGGTGTCAAGCCCCAATACTGTAGCTAACTTCAGGGCAGGTTGAGAGCCATCACATTTTTTCTGCTAAACCAGTTTGCCATTCACTACAATGAAATAAACACCCCTTCTTTCTTGTGATGTGTTGCCGCTGCTTAGCCACCAAGAAAACGTTGCAATGCCTAAATGGCTCGAATGTACTAAACAACTTAACGGTTTCTAACCAGGCAGGCCGCTTCCTTGCTGTATGGGAATAAGGAAAGCACTGTGAAAAAAGAGACAGATTCAAGATGATATTCTTCTTAGCTGAAGGTGGATTTCTGGAAAATGCTTGCACTTTGGTCAGCTCTGGCTTTGTGACAGTACCCTTAGAATGGATAAATAGTGGTCCTCTAGGATAAAGACTTTATGCCTTTGTTGACAGTTTACTCTTGAATTCGAGGTAAATACAGAAAACCCTTATGAGGCACTGCTAGCTACTGTCTTCAATAAGTTTTGTAAACAAGATCCTGAAAGGTTCCTTCTGGCTATGACATAACTGGAAGAAAGAGACACCATACTGCAAAGCCAGGTCAAAAGCATACCTTGAACTAAGTGAAAAACCAGAACAAGTTATTGCTGAATATAAGCTTTCATTGAGGTCATCAAAGTAAGAGAGCACTCCAGAGTCACAAGTCCCTTGTGCCCAGGTGGTCAGATCACACCATAAATTCTTGTGTTAATAGAGGTGAAGAGACAGTAGAGATACTTTGCAAGACTACAAGGATAGTGAACCTTCTCCATCCTTAACCGACCTGGTAACCCCAGGAATCCCGTATCTGTCCCTATCCAGTTCTGGATGAACACAAGATTTTTCAGTTGGCTGCAAGCGACCCCCTTGATCCCAGGACCGTTGGATTTGAGGTTTCACACTTATAATTTCAAAAATACTGTTGTTTAAGGAGACCTTGGCACCTGACTCTAATTGCCAGTCCTCTGTCTTAGTTGGTGAAACAAGGAGGTTCTGTAAGTGGTGCCATCAACGTAAAGTCACTAAATCTTGAAATATGTGCCCCTGTACGTTGGTATTCTCAGGGGAAACCTTTGTGGCTGCTAGTATTAGTCTACACCAGTGGTTCCCAACCCGTGGTCCGGGGACCCCTGGGGGTCCGTGAAGACTCCTCAGGGAGTTTGCGGCTGCTTAGACAATGTAATAATATCAACAAATTAGGTCCCCAGCTTTCAGTAATGACTCATTGGGGGTCCCCAGATTCCAATAATGACTCAGTGTGGGTCCCCAGGTTCCAATACTGATAAAGTGGGGGTCCACCGAAGTCAAAAGGTTGGGAACCACTGGTCTACATCTTAAAGCCATTTGGCTTCTTAACTAGTCTCTCTCCATTCTACAACGGTGTCCTATTGGATGCCGATTATCAGAGCCCCAATGAGTCCCATTACCTAGACCTTTGTCTGAGAAACTGGTCTTAGCAGCCTACAACTTCAACATTGGGGTTTCTTTCCTTTTTGAGTGGTGGGTTTCAGATTTAGGGATGTTGTTTTCAACAGCACGTTGAGGTATTTTTGAAGTGGGGGGTAATCATAAACCTAATTAACTGTCCGAACTTCCACTCAAGGTCACATATAAACTGCAACAGTGGTCAGACCGATCATGTCCTTTTATTATATCCTATGGGATGTAGATTTCGGCAGACGGGATATCGGTCATTGTTGTGACGGAATAACTCGTCCGCCAATATTTAAATCCGGTCCTAAATGTATAGGGCACTTTTGCTCCATCACCTTACACTTTGTAAACAATCCATAGTAAAAAAAAAACTTGGTCAGTCATTGAACCTAGTCATCAACTTTATTGATCTGCAGTGGTTTTCCTATCAGGTTAGTATTCTGCGAGTTCCATCTAAAGTTGTAACTTTGACACAAAAGGTACTAGGACCTTTCAGCTTTCTCAGTTAATTCTAATTTTAACTACCTATTTTATGTGCCTATAAATTTACACCAAGATATTCAGTTTTAGGTTTGTTTTTTTCAGTTATGCTGCCTTCTAATTTCTAAACACAACCCCCTCGTACATAGATGATGGGGAGAATGACAGAGGCACACAGAAGAGCACACATGGAGGTGGGGGGTGCAGGGAGAATAGGGTGGGGGATGCAGAGGGGGGTGGGGGTGGGGGAATAGCCATACCAGCTCTTCCAGTTTCTGGTTTAGTGTCTCCAAGGCTCGCTCCTTCTCAGCGTCCTGAGCTTTAAGGAGTTCAATTGTCACTGTTGTCTCAGCAATCCTGGGTGAAAAGGAAAGATCTTGATGTAAAGTTGACAGAAGACAGAATGCACATGTCCCTGTGCAGAAAGGCTGAATGGAGAGCATTCAGGGAAATGGTGATATAATTCCGCATTAGCTAGCCTCACAGACACCACACACACCTAAATATGTTGTGTAGGCTCAATATGATATGAAGACTGGCAGCCAGTAGCTAGCCTCACAGACAGCACATCTAAATATGTTGTGTAGGCTCAATGTGATGATATGAAGGTTGGCACCCACCTCAATAATCTATTGTACAACACACTCAATGCTCTTTTTGTAGACCAGCTCCAAACTCCCTTCACCAATGGACACCATGCTATGCCCAGTCTCCGCTAGTCATAAGTGAATCACCAAACTCCTTCATCTACTGTACAACATACCCCACAAATACTATGCTAATTGCAAGTTTGCTCAGACATTGTTACCATACTGTCCAACATTTCCCAGAAACCTATCCAGGGAAAATTACTGGAGCCCATATCAGCTAGTGGACTAGCAAGGCACTGCTGTATTGCCTTTACCATTGCCATTTGATTCACGTATCTGGAGCCTTCCTGCCCTTTGTTCATCCCATAACGTCCCAAACCACCCTGCTACACCCATCACCTCCTTTCCCATAATTCATCCTCTCTGGGAATGAGGCAACCTGATCTCCGGTCCAAAAAGTGCCACTTTTAATATTTTTAGTGTTTGACTTCCTATCATTCTACAACTTTTTCTATATATTTTACAGGTCCTGGAAGCCATAACTGGAGGTTACGCTGGGTCTTTGTCTGCCATGACTGTATACAAAGAAATGGCAAATGGCTGGGAAGGGTCACATATAATTTCTACTGCACACACCAGACAGCGAGAGAGTCTAGTGACAGGAGGACACTGCCTCTGGAATGTAGCCTGAAGATATTTTCCACATCTAACGATTCTATGTCAAGATTGCACCTCAGTATATCTAATGCTGTGAAACGGTTCTCCTTAGGACTGCATCTGATCCCTCAGTGTTAACGGATTTTAAAGTAATTGTGTGACTTGAGATGCAAGCCAGGGCATCGCTCCTCAAATACATCAATTGACTCCGGTGTGAAAAGGCCAAGCACCGCCCTCATCTAGAATATGGAGGGCATATTTGAATACCTGTGGGTTTGCTGCCTTGATGTTCCATCTGGGTCTTGGGCCTTGCTAGTACGAACTCAGAATGTTACAGTTAGTTACCCAAGCTTGAAATTGGACAAACATCTCTTTTTTTTTTTACCAAGGAAGGAAAGCTGCAAGGATGATTCTATTTCATTTGCCCTTGTTTAATAAGGTAATAGAAATGGCATCCCCAAAACCCTGCTAGCACTACTGAATGCTCAGTTCAGAGTCCTCTCCCATATGATGCCCAGCCCACAGCCCACCCACTTCATCCTTGAGGCAGCTTGAAAAGCCCCTGGGCTGTCACCATACAGACATGAAAAAGGATTCAGTTTGCAAACGTCTTGCTTAGAGAAATGTATGAGCTAGTCAAATGGACAGCTTATTGCTTTTCTCTTGCATGTAGGAATCCCTTGCAGTCCCATTTTGTAAACTCTTTCCATGCCCCACACACCCTTATGTCATCAGCCTAGCCTATTCTTGTTCTATACCATAACACTCCTATCCCACCAGAAAGCCCCTTCCTCCCCAAATCAAGACCCTCTTTCACCCAAACAACTGAAACTCCTTCCTTTCCCCAAAGTCGACCACATCCTGTTTCACATGCCCTTCTCCTTTCTCACATACTTCCCTTCTTCTAGCCTACACCTACCCCACCACAGTGTAATGCAGATTTCTAACAGACACCTTGTTCCATGGCCACTGCTCTCACACACGCTCTTATTCATCTGTCTTCGTCTCTCATTACCACTGTCCAGTTGCACACACACAACTTCTCTTCTTTCATGAGAACACCATTCATTTGTATAAACAGCCATGTGTTTCAACATGGCCCCAATAAACTGTGCCCACTCTTAGTTCATCTAGCCCTTAGCCCTCATCTTACAATGCATACTCCATACTCAACATAAACCCCCAGGACAATACCTGGCACTGAGTTCTGCTTTCTCTGTGTCACTCTTCATCTGGAGTTGGATCATCTCTCGCACTTTGTCCTTCAGCTGTTCATCTAGCTGTGCCAGCTGCAGTGCCTGACGTTCCACCACCAGTGCTGCAGTGCCCTCAGAGGCACGCTGACTGCTGCTCACATGTATACAGGACGCATGCAACGTGCGACATGCCTTAGACAGCTCATTACGCATCTCGGACAAGTCCCTGAACAGCAAACGGATAAGAAGTTAAGTGTTAGTTGCTTTATCATGGCAAGTGTTGCAACATTAGGACCTTGTACCTATTCCGTAGATCAGGATCTGCTCTACTACGTCCACCAAATCTTTACCTTTCATTCTTTCACACAGAGTCTCATTTCCCAATGGTGACTAACATAATTCTGGCCACCCTAATACAAAACCCTGTTTTAGCCTACAGCAGAACCTCTACCTTCCCTCACCGTTTGATACACATCCCACAGTGATGTACTACACAACTCCCCAATATATCCTTATGTTCCCCATCAAATGTTTCAACTAAGATCCTGACTTAAACTCCCCAAATTATACTACACTGTCCCCATCACTATTTTGAACATTCCCACCCCCACAAAATCCTCCACCAGACTTTATCTCTTCTGTCATAAGATCCTGGTTAGTCGCTTTCACCCACCCAACTTCACACTCACCAGTTGAAATCAACTTGGCAATCTCCCTTTAGGTTCTATTTATTACTCTTTCCAAGGGTCCACAAATCCCCACCCAACCACATACTCACCTGCCTCCAACAGAACCTGTGCCCACTGTTTCCCCAAGACCTGCATATCATCCTTGTCCCTGATCTCATGCTTCCCATATGCTGACCTGTCAGTCATGCTCTTCATTTCGCTGAAGGTGCGGCGGACACCCACCACCTGTCTCCAGAGGGTCAGTAGGCGGCTGTGCTCATTACTGAAGTAGGTATTGAAGGACTAAGCAGGAAGGATATAAAATATGAAGAATGAAAATGTAAAATAAGACATCTTACTCTCATAAGGGTTTAGGACAAGATCCACGGACATTATTTTTTGAAGAATGGGGAAAATAGAGAATATCTACTCAGAACAAGCTATTATACATCTTCCCAAATCTGCCAACTGTGAGCAAAATGAGCAGGGTTCCCAGTCACAGTCATCCACCACTCATTTCCCCTTAACAATCATTTCCATATCCTTGGCAACAGGAAGGATTTAGGAAAAGATACATTAATAGAGACAAAGAAAGAGGGAGACCGAGAAATAGAGATGAAGAAAGACAGAAAGAAAAATGATCAAGAGAGAGAAAGAAAGCATGGAAGAAGGAAGAAGAGAGACAGAGAGAAAGGAAGACAAAATGGAAAGAGAAAGAAAGAAAGAAAGAAAGAAAGAAAGAAAGAAAGAAAGAAAGAAAGAAAGAAAGAAAGAAAGAAAGAAAGAAAGAAAGAAAGAAAGAAAGAAAGAAAGAAAGAGAGTAAGGAGAGCCTGCTAATGAGGAGCACAATTAATGTTTGCATAAGCAGGATGTACAACTCAACTTAAAAGGGACACCTTCTTTAGTCAAAAATGCTGATACTTCAGTTCGAACTTTATGTTTCCCAAAATAACACTCACTCCAGAGCCCTTTTCTTAGTCCACTCATCCTCACACTCAGCTTTCGGGATCTCTTGCTGATGGCCACACAGGAAAGATTCAGCTCATAGTGTGTGCATAACAAGCAAATAATATAACATTAGGTTCTCTCCAACCCTGTTATGGCTCCTCCTGCCTCAACCAAGACTTAAAGGCTCCTAAAGACAGCATAAGAACTATACAAACACTAATGATATACCAGAAATATTCTCAGAAGTATCAGTGCCATAACTCAAATGGGTACATAAGAGGAATTACAATATATGGAACTGGTGCTGATAGGGGTTTGCTTAGCTCTCGGGTAAACACAAAATGTTACTTTGCTAGAAGAGCAAACTGAATCATCGGTTAGTGGGTACTCACCTCTTCTTCCCGCCTCCAGTCAGACTCACGCTGCTCCAGCTCATCACGTGCATTTTTCCAATCCACTGTCAGTTTTCGGATATCCTCACTTAGAGCCTGGTTAGCACTGTTGGCCTGATCTAACTGTTCCCTCAGCATGGCATTCACCTGGGCAAGGCTGGTACTCCTGTGAGGGCATTCAGAGTATAAGCCTTCAGTTCATCCTTCTGGGCCCCGCTCTCATCACCCCAAGCCCTTCTTTTATCACTTTGAGCCTGACATTCACCCCTCCAAAACCCTACATACATCTCTTCTAACCGTGCTTCTTTTCCAGTACTCGACTGATTTATGTACTCTACCAGCATCCCAGCTATCTCTTCCACCCTCCCTTCATTCATCCGTTGGTCTTTTCTTTACAGTTTACATCTCTTGAAGTCATCCAGTTTTCTTTCACACATCTGTCCATCTCTTCAATACTTCTCTTCCAGCCCTCCCTTAATATGTTGATGCCTCTTACCCATCTATTATCGACACTCCATTAATCTTCCTGTACCCTCCAGATATCAGGATTTAGATTAAATTTGACTGGAAACATGTAGACCATGTTGGGAGTGGGGAAGAATTTACTGACTCAAACCAGTACTTAAAGCTAGACTGAGAAAACTAAAAAGCAATTGATAGATTAAGAAACCTGAAAAGAATTAGGCTCCAGGTCTAAAATTGGGTTCTTCACTTAAAATAACTGTTCTACTAATAATGATTAATTTGGTTGTTAAATAAAGAAAGAAAATTAAGGCACAGGATATCAAACAGCACACTCCTGTTTAAGTGGTAAACAAGAGAGTGTTGGTTTATTTCCCAGTGTTTTTAAGGTTTTCCCTTTCAATGGAGGAAAAGCAATCAATAGAAAGTAAACAGAGTAACTAACCAGCAGGAAAGTAAAAATGTTTCCAAATTGGTTTGGATCATATTCATATTCTAAGGCACGTTATTTCTTTGTAGGTACAAAAAACTTTTAAAATATTTTTTGTTTGTGTTCAACGTCAACTGATTTTGGAGTGGAAAGATTATGCATGTCAGTGGTCATTGGCTGGATTTAATAAGCAGGATCACAGAGGGGAAGGCCCAGTTTTGCTATTCAGAGTGATCCAAGGGAGATTGACGGCTCTGGGGTAGGAAACGCTGAGGCTAATCTATCCAGCCGCCTCACATTGCCTGTGCGATGACGGAGCACAGGGGACACCGGTGTAACACACTGTCACATACCTCTGCTGCTCCTCCTCTAACCGGATCAACGCATTCTCCAGGTCGTTGCTGTGCTCTTCTTCCTGGCGTAGACGGGAGTCGCTGAGATCTAGATGGCTCTGTGGAATGGAAGCCAAAAATACAGAAAGAGATGTTAAACAAGGATTAAAGACAGAGTACACCCCACTTTCCTAAAGGCACCCGACACGCAAGTTTGCAGTCTTTCCTGAGGGAATTTCTTCTTTTTTTTATTTTATACAAGAGTTGCACAAAGAGCAACGAAATAGCACCTGTATAGCCTCAGTTCACCGTTTCGGGCTCCACAAACATCTTCAAATTACGACTGTGTTGTGAAGAGGGCCACAGTGATCTCCAATCCTACAATAAGGATATGCGTGTTTCAAATTATTACTTTATTAACATCTCATTTGTCTTCTCTTTATGTGTTCTGACAGCGTAACCTTGCCAGGGAGGCACGCTGGTCGACTCTCTGCCCGGAGGGACAACAGTGAAACAGGGTTGCTTGTTGCTACGGAAGCAGAGATCGGAGGTGAAGCCAGCGGCTAGAAGCTCTACCTTCTCCTTCCCTGAAGGTAAGGGTTGGCAAAGCTGTGCTGCCCTGTGCGTTTTTACGCCAGTGGTCTTGATAACCATGCAAGGCTAGTGCAGGTACTCCCCTTTCACTGATGGGAGATATTGGAGCTGAGCTGAGACTTTTAGTGGTGGCACTAAACATGTATTGTCAGGGGCACATGCCATTTGCCTGAAATTCCACCAGTTCTGTCCATCTAAGGAGGAAGATAGATACTCACCTACTTAAAAACTTAGTTCAATGTTTCGATCTGCAACCAAAGGTGATGTGTGCATCAGCCCGGTAGGAGAACATGGAAGAGCCAGAAGTGGTCAGCTGATGTCTCACTACTCTCCCTCCAGATTGAACTGAAATCTCCGGGCATCTACGGAGCCGGATTGCTTGAGCAATTGAGTAATAACCTCCCTCACTGCTGCAGCGCCCCTGCCAGAAGAAAGTGGCATGAGTCAGAGACCGACCAAACACCAGCTGTGGAAGGACCTGTCTGGGACAGTCTCGATGCCCTGACTCTGCCAGGGGGAAAGACTGTCCCAGCTAGCTATCAATAAAAAGATGCACTGCAACATTGTGGTTCAGGAGAGGTTCCTTTGTGAAAGGCGAGCCTGTTCCTTTACTGACCCTTCTCATGCCTTGGGGTGCCTACTGCTCTGGTGATGTTGGGAAGATCTGAAAACTCTCAACTTCAAGCCACTGCCTGTCATGACATCATCTGGAGGGTGTCAGGTTCATGAACCTTTGGAATTACCTTCTTAGCCTTCAAGCTCTCTTATCTATCTTCAGTTGAAGGAGTGATCAGGAGTCCCTTGCATTGAACAGTGGTCCTGGAGCCACTGGACTCCCTAATGCCAGTAAGGGAACTGTGGAGTCCCCAGCCACTAGAAACATCTCTAACCTGGACTACTATATTTTTAGATACAGGCCTCCATAACTCCAACCATCGCTTCAACCATCGCTTCCGTGACAATTAGGGTGTCCTTGTGCCCTAGTCAGTCACTGATCCCACCAATCAGCCCAGTGGCAGGTGGACCTGGACTACAGGTAAAGTGCCCACAAGGCCCAGGACCTTGTCTGCCGGAGGGAGAAAACTGTAGAGAAAGCAAGCGGTGCAGCAGAGACTACTACTCCATGTGTCTCGACATTTCACCCCAATATGTGGGGAAAGGCCAGTCAGTTTTACAGGAAAGGGGGGAAATTGATAGACAGATTGGAAAACGGGCAGGCCCACAAAAAGATTTTGTAGAGGGGGAATACACTTTAAGCTTTTAGAAATACACAGAAAATAGGCATTCAGTGTTTGTGAGAAAGTGGTAAACAGAGACTCACAGACAGTTTTCATGAGCATTTGAAAAATTAAATGTTCACATACAACTCTCGGGACAGGTAAGAGGGGGGCAGTCTCACAGAAACCTTTGTAAGATAAATTTGTAGTAAACGAGCTCACACTTAGTTTTTCGTGTTCCAGTTCAGAGGATCGCTCAAGCAGCTGCTGTTCCACCTCACCACATTTCTTCTTGTACTGGATCACCTGATCAAGGAAAGCACACACAAAAGGAATTAGCACATGCAGCGGTTAAGCAAATGAGTGTCAAACAAGGGTTCTCCTCTCCACGGTTAGCCATTTTCTGTATCTGGGCTAAACACCCAGACAGCCCAGCCGATTGGCAAGCTCATACGAGGCCAGAGAAAACAATTCTTAGCCTTGTAAACAGGCAGTGAAGGAATGTACATAGTACAGAGTGTGAGGAAAGAGAGTGAGCAACAGAGTCTCCTTTAAGGTGCCAGTACATCACACAGCGTCAGATTGTGGTGTGGGAATACTGCATCATCTAAATACTAAACCATTGGAGTAGCATGTACTGACTTACAAAGCAGACTTTTTCAGCTTCTGATTGGGTGAATTCTATACCATGTATCAACCCTTTTTAGAGGGGTTATCCCAATTAAGACTTCATCAGTTTATTCCTGGCAAAATGTGAAGGAAACAAACTTCAGAAGTGTGGGAACTTTCACAAAACGCAGATAGGGCTCAATCCCCTGTTTGTATCACAGTCTCGGTTTCCACAGGGCTCTGGATGAGGCATACAGAGAGCTCTTCAACACAACTGCAGTATCTGCAAGAAAACATCTTTCAAACAAAATTAGAGTATGTGCGAGTTAGATGGCATCTGCCAGTGGCTACCTTATTCATACTGTTGGCGTGTCCACTACATATGCAGGACTGTCTACAAACATTTGAGGTTCGGATGATAGTTGAAATTTGCATAATGTTGAAAATCACCCCCATTCATGCACATCTGCATATTTTATGTGGAGGTGGACCTTGGTTGTGGAATATGCTTTCTTCTTCGCTCTTCCCTCCCTCAGACTTCAAACAAGCAGTGCAGTTATTAGTCGTCCCCAGGCTAAAATACGGTTGTGAAACCCTCTCAGGTCTCACCGAGGCAAGTACAGCTCCACTCAAAGCGACTCTTAATGCGGCAGCGAGACTGGGAACAGGCATTAGATGCTTTTACCACATTACCCCAACACTTAGACATCTAAAATGGCTCCCTCTTCAAGCCAGAACTCAACTGAAAATCGTTTGCCTCGCACAGAGCCTTACATTTTGACGAACCAAGGTACCTGACAGAGAGGTTTTGAATCTCAGGAGGCATCCGCTCCCTCAGAAGCGCTAGCTCTCTCAGACTTGAAGCCCCAAGATTCAGAAAACAGAAAGCCTACTGTTGTTCCTTTTTGGGAGCAGCTCCGAGGATTTGGAACTCCTTAAAACCCGAGGTGCGATCAAACCCATCAACCCACGTTTTCAAAAGAGAAGTGAATAAAATCCTAATGAATAGAGTCCTCTCATAAGGAATAGATTCCTTTCACATTTTTTAGAGGAGCCATCTCCTGAGCTCAATGAGCACCACAATTGACAATATTAACCATACATCCTTCCCAGGAAAGCATCACTCAATGTTTGCTCCCCGGCTATCTAGAACTGCACAACCTTTTAACAATCCCAGAAAACCACCCTGAAGATTTCTATTACTTCTGTAACAACATGCCATTTCTTACTCAAGTTTGTATGTCTTAATGTATCTGTCTCTGTGTATCTTCTTTTGTGTACCATCTTTATGTACCGCGCTCTGATACCCTTGGGTCATGTTCGCGCTTTATAAAACACTTATAAAAAAAATGCCCACGTCTTCGTTTTAGCAAAGATTCACGCATATCAAAAAATAGTATTTAAGCAAGTACACCAGAAACAAGATATGTCTACAAAACACTAGCATTTCGTTTACAGCTGCGTATACATGCAAAACGTATTCATAATACAAGCAAACCTTGTGTAAGCTCAAATATCATTTTCACCAGTTATATTGCATTACCAAAGTGCGCAAGAGGGTGTTGAGTCTCCGGGAGCTCCCCATTGTTTTCAAAATAGGAACATCCGTTGTGCTGAAGGCACTGGGCTTGTCTATGTTTTAATATCAGTCTGCAGTTGGCAGTGATGGTAGCCTATAGTAACAGGTAAGTATTTAACCTGCGAAGTCTACTTTCTACTTTAATTAAACTCATTCTAGGAACAGACAATGGTGCTGGATTCGAAATTGTCAAATTTCCTTGGTTACAAAAAATCCAGAAATTCAATCCATCCAGGCCTGACTTCTTATTGCTACGGTGAGAACAAATATAAAACTAGTATCCCATGAATTTTCTAGGGTAGTGTGGGACAGTTTATCATGAATGCAGACCCCAAGACGGACATACCGAGTGTCACTGTCAATCAAAGACGCAAACAGGTTACAAGCGGGCCAGCATGAAGGTTAGGTCTCACTGAGTCACATGCATTTACGCCTCAAAGCGCTCACATTACTAGGTTGCCTGAAGAGACTTTGCTTCCTTACATCATGTTTTCTAGGTTTATCACACAGCACTTCTGCCCTTGTTCTTTGCCATCTGAAGACAAAGGGCTTAATTCGGTTGGGGCATGGGCCCAGAGTTCGCCTTTAGTGCCCACATACACCACTGCTGAATGCTAGAGTTGCTGTATACCAAAGCTGCCTAGTCTCGATTCCACCCCATTCCTCTTCCTTTCACCACCACAGTCGATCTCTTTATTTCCTTTTCCACGGTATTTGTCATTCCTGTTTCTTATCTCCCTCTTCCTCCTTCGTTTTCATGTTTCTACCTCTCTCCCTTGCGATAGGCCATCACCCGATGATGATTAATAAGTCCTGGACCCCAAAAACGAGTGCTAGTGCACCCTGTCCTCAAACACCCGCACAGATTAAGCAAAGTGAGGATCCCTGCCACATAAACATTTACAGTGGTATTGTTATCCATGTTATGCTACAATCAAGGCACTATTTTTTTTTAGTTCAGCCATTGTGTCAATTCTCAATCCCCTGAAAAAAGAAGTATGTTAATGTGGTTTTCAGTTGTTGGAAAAGTGGTTTGATCTCCAGGTTGACGGACTAATATAAATTCATCTGGGTATTCATTTTCAGACTTCAAAGAACCGGGCTGGATGCCCAAAATTATAAATGAAAATGAATCATGTTTCCTGGTTTAAACTTACATAAGAGATTGTAGCATGTTCAACTGAAGTACAATTATCACCAGCTCCAAATGTGTTGATATAGTTTTCTAAGCTGCAGGATAGGGAAAAAAGGGAAGAGCACCGTGGACAGTGAGGACCACACAGTACACAGGCAAGAGGCCTGGGAAAGGGACGCTGGACCAGAATGTCAAGAGAGATAAGCAGAAAGTATGAACAGAATAGGAGATGCAGAATGGGATACAGACACAGTGGTGGATAGAAGGCTACTGCCCTCAACACATTACGAGGACTGGAATAAAAAAAAACTGCAGTCTCTCATTTTATGCGATGGGACGGCTGGAGTTCCAAGATTGTGAAGACTCCATTTGCATAAAAGGTATCAGTACACAACCATTAAGAAAGGACTCCATTGGCAAAGCAACTATGAGAGTATCAAGTCCCCACCTCCTATCTCTAGTACTGTTAACAACAGGCTTTGCCATAGTGGCGCTGAAGTGTCAAAATGCCATGGGGCAGCATGCTCATCTTACTGAGAACCAATGAATGCTTACACCAGTACTATGCAGGGGATGTGTAGCAGGCAGTGGGAAAAAGTAGAGGCTCTCTTCCTTACAGGTCCCTTACAGCAGCGGTTCTCAAACATTTTACTTCTGCAGACTCCACTGAATCACTACTGGAAGCCAGGGAATCCCTCTTAAACAATTTCTACGGCGTGAACCTCAAAGCAATACAGAAAATAAAGAAATAAGTATGAAAAACAAATACCCAAATTATTAAATATTTTAGTTAATTTGAAATCATAAAGTCCATGTTCCTTCTTCTTCTATCTACTTAAAAAAAAAAATTTTGCCATTTAGTATCCTAATTTAAATCTGCAATGTTAATTCCAATAGAATACCATATTCACCTCGCCACTATCAGAGTTGCTGGATGGCTAACACAATCCCCCCCCCCCAAAAAAAAGACACAAAACAGGTACAGCTGAGAAATAAACTACACGGGTCACCCAAACATATCAAGAGGGTTCAAGCAGTCACAGTGTAAAAAGGCTTATAGGTTGGCATGAATCATGGTCATTATTGTAATAAGGAGAGATTATTAAAAAAAAATACAATTATCATAAATACCTTTATCAGAAACAACTTTTGCCACTAGACTGTAATACCTAGCACAGCCCCAAAGGGCACCGTAAGAAAAATATAATCTGTAAGAACATGGTCATGTAACCATATTGTTAGTCCCTAGAGAACATAACCCCATAAAAAAATACATGAAAAAGTAATGCTGTGTAACCATATACTTAGCCCCTACATGACATTTTCAGGGCTAGCAGGCCTACTGCAATAATATTACAAACAAGTCCTTTAAAACAAAACTCCCAGCTGTAAAACAAAATTTCTAGCCATGAGAAAACTTAAAAGACACTGAATGATGGGAGAGGGGTTATTATTTTGGGGCCCCCACTAACCTAGTGTGGAGACCCAGAGACGATGTAGATAGTACGTGTGTTTTGAAGGTGGTCCTATTGTCCTAGGACCATCACAGCCTCAGTTATGAGCAAACATGTTTTGTAAAAGTAATGTCCTGCAAATGATATGGGATGAGATTTCGTGCAGCAAATATTATAGTATGTTGACTGCAATGCTCAGAACAGCTCGTAGAGGATACCACAATGAAAATAGCATTTGTAAGAAACATGGACACGTAACTTTATAGGTAGCTCCTAGAAGGCATAACCACACAAAAAGAAAATGGCAGAAAGTAATGCAGTGTAACCAGATATTTAGCCCCGAGAGAGCAAAGTACATTACACATTTTCAGGTGTAGCAGGCCTGTAGCAATGATATTACAAACAAGGCCCTTAAAACACAAGCTATTCCCAGCCGTATTAGAAAAGTTCCAACCATGAGAGTGCTTAAAAAGATACTGAATGGTGGGAAGGATTATTATTTTGGGGTCTCCGCTAACCTAGTGTGGTAACATAGCAATACATAGAAAGAGTGTGCCATGCTGAACGTTTTGGTGGTGGTCCCCCTGTCCTAGGACAGTTATGAGCAAAAATGCTTTGTAAAAGTAATGGCCTGCAAAGCATTATGGGGTGAGTTTCCCAAGTGCAGTGAATATTGTAGTATGGGTTTTCCTGCTGTGCGGGGAGAGCCGCTTTCGCTTTGAGGATTTCTGTGTTACATAAAGCAATTACCAATTTCAAGTGTTTTAAGGGGAGAGCCACAAAAAATGACTCTGCTTAGGTAACTGTCAACAATGTGGCCAGCGCTCCAATACCACCGATCGAGCTCACACTGTTGTGCCTGTTCGTGTTGTGAGCGCCATGGCCACCATTCAGCACAAAGGGTAGAGACAAAAGAAAACAAAATAGTTTGACCACACTGAAGTATATCGGCAATCGTGCAATAATACATGTAACAGGGGCAGTCTGCAAGGCATGACAAAAACAGTCTCAAGGCGGGACAAACGCAAAGCATTTACCAAAGGCATCAAGTGATTTTTGAAAGGTGAGCCCCAGAACGAATGAAAGTGATGGACGTGAGATGGGTGTGGTTAAAAGCCCACAATACTTAGAACATGTCAAAGTGCTTGCACGCTCAACCTAAAAGGAGGAGCAAAGTTTTCTCTTCCCCACAGGCATCGCAGCACTTCGTGCGCAGCCTCCCCAGTCCAGATCGGAGACTCCCTGCACTAGGTAATCCAGGAGAAAAGAAAGACAAAGGGTGGGGAGTCAGGGGGGTGGTGCCCAGATAGGTATAATTTCTTCTGAGATCAGCAGCGTCACTGGATCCTGTAGGACCACACGATGCGAAACATGTTGACCCTAACCTGAGGGTACTGTCAAAACTACAGACCCCGGTAGTTTGTTGCTCTTTGAAAGTAATTGAGCATCAACACTCAGTTTATTACTTTCATTTTTGATTTTAATCTTGGTCTTCATCCCAGTATATTGATTAAAGGAATGTAACATTTTTGGGATGAATAACCAATTTTAGTCTCACATCTTATTCTCTCCGAGCGTATGCTGGTGCCTGAATATAGGCATCCCTGTCTGATGAGTTTTCATCAGAACAGTACGGCTGAGTGCCCCCCTTTTTTAGGGGAGCCCGTCAGGCGTTGCAGCGCCGGCCTGGCGAGGAGCAATTCCCAATGATGATGCCAGCCATCCATTGTGATGCTTGAGGGTTTTTGCTCCTGACACCTCGGGTGCCCTAGGCTATTTGAGCACGTTTGGAACAGTGTACCTTTTGTATATTGTGCTCCTCTGGTGTCAGATTATTTGAGATTACATAGACATGGCTCTGCAGAAGCCACAGGGGGAAGGCAGAGAGCGAGCTCTGCACCCACAGGCGGCTTCAGAAAGGGGCAGGATGAGGACGGTCAGGCTGGCTGCATGCAGTAGTTGGTGCTCTCTCCATGCACTGCGGTTTAGCAGCTGCCCTGATATACACACTGGGATCTTTGGAGGTGAACACAAAGCACCTTATAATCTCAAAGAAAGAGCATGGCGGCAACCTAGAACTGCAGACTACTGGCAATGTACTCAAAGCACCTCGTAAAAATGGGAGCAGCACTCCTGAACTACAGGGCACTGGAAGTGAACTCAAAAGCACCTCAATCCTTTCACAATAGATGTAGCCTAACGGCTAATGCTACCTACCCCGGAAAACGGGGAAGGAGGTTCAAACCTGGGATGTGTACAAAATCTTCTGATTCTGGATAAATCACTTTATAATCCTGTACTGAAAAAAAGTAAAAATAAACTGGTTGAGTTGTAGTGTTTTCTAATATTCTTCACCAGATTTTGCATCAGAATGTACAACAAGAGGTGTGACACTGTAGTCTTGCACGTAATTTGCCCAGCGACGTCAATCCTCTTTGTATCCTTGTCTGACCACAGCTGGAAGACCTCACGCCAGAGGAAGCTGCTTGCTCTGGGTCAAAGTATGACGAGGAAAAATAAGTGCCGGTGCGCCCAATCTGCTACCACCAGCCATAGTAAACTCTGCAGTAGCTGGCACGTCAGCATGTCTGTTGTTACTTGCTGACAGCAGCACCTTGGGCAGAGGCGTAGGATGGAGAGCTGTCACAACCATGTTTTGGGCCCTTTTATGCAAGCATGTGATACAAAATAAAGTACAAAACATGCTGACGTATGATACAGGACGGACCTTGGGGACCTTTAAGAAATGAGTAAATCATTTATTTAAAAAAAAATAATAATACAGCATTATAGTCGTCAGCCTGCCGCTTCCGACTGAAGTCTAGTGGCAACATACTGTTATTATTGCAAGATACCGATTATATAGCGCCGTTTATTACCAGTATGAACATGAAGCATGGTGCCCGGCCACGAGGAGAAAGGATCGCGACTGGGATGAAAGGCTAAGTTGAAACCAGACAGGAAGAGGGAGGCGGGCCATCACAGACTCTGTAACACGAGGAAGTGTGACTCAGTGTGATGGCCAACAAAAATGCTCTCTTAGTGAAAGCGCCTAGGAGGGAACAAATAACACAAAGGGAGGGATATTTAGAAAAATTACCCAACGAAACAGAAGCATTTAGGACAAGCATGACAAAGAACAAAAGGCAAGACTTGGCATGCTTAAAAGCCCATATTGAATACAGCATATCTTTCAGACAGCGCTGCGCGCTGCCAAGCTCAACCTAAAAACAGACTGTAGCAAAGGGCATGGCCAGAGCTAAACAAAAAAGATAAGCTGTGCCCACCGCACTCGGCTGGACAGGCCTTTTATTCCACCAGGCATTTCCACAGTGGACTGGAGCTTTCTACTTTTGAAAGCAGAGGGCTGCTCCTGGTGTAGAATGGGAGAGATTCCATGAGGAGACGAAGGGCGCGGCGTGGATTTGAGCATTTTTGCAGTGTCTTCTTTAGGTTCCCCAGTTACTGCCACCGCCGTAACCGTGGAATGGAAAGGAAATTTGGCTCCCAGTATGGTGGGCATTTCAAGCCTTTTTAAATCACAATGCCACCATTTTCTAGTCCCTGTGTGAACCCGCATTGTGATGAATACTTGGCATTTTAGGTGAGCCGAAAGATGACCATTTAAGCATCATGTGTCTGCAGCCTATTTCACTGAAACTTGTGACCTTTGTAATCTTCACTAAGCAAAAAAAAATTAAATAAATTTTCACAAACTTTACGGAGAAAAACTACAGCTGCTTTGCACAGCTCTGCCATCTACCGTTAAATATCAGCACTCGCATAAAACATGTTTTTTTAATGTATTAAAATATACCCATTGAAAATACTTAAATCCAATCTGAATCCTCAATCTGGCTATTCCCTATGCTGGCTGCAGCATCTACACAGTAATAATGATGCCACTTTTTTGCAGCGGGTTGGTTTGGTACAAGGAGACCATCAGGTGGAACTACATAGTTCTAAAAGGAATGTAAAAGAGGTAATTTACTCTTTTAATCCATTTTATAACAATACTGGAGACTGTCAGTGTATCTTTACCATGACATCAGGATACAATACAGTCATTGAGTATATGAAGTTTTGGCCTGCCTTTTAACCAAGGTCAAAATTTTATACAAAGGCAGAATATTCAGGGCAACAGCAGAGCAGATGGATTTCCTACAAAGTTTTACCCGCCAATTATGTCACTTTCAACAGAAAAAAAAAACAACTGGAACAAACTAACACTCTATCAAGGCAAAATACTTTTCTTTACCTATTACGGAACCTGGATGAGTTTGGCTCAGCCATGCTCTACAAACTGTCATTCTGAAACAAAACATCTATAGTTTTAGGGCAGTGAGATAGCCAGTGAGCTACCCAGTAAAATAGCCAGTCGAAAAAGTTGAAATCTGCATACTTATTATCACAACGAGAAGTTCAATTTCATCAATGGTCTCCAATCTTACGTTCATCGAAAACCATTCCAAGCTTTAATATTATTAGTATTGTAATACTGACCACATCAGACAAGGTTATATTAGTGGCCACCACATGCAGGATTACCAGCAGTGATCACCCTAAGCGCATCAGGCAGGGTTGCTAGCAGTAATGTAAAAAAGGGTTTGCCAATTTAGAAAGCCTTAACAAGGGTAATACATAACAGTTATAGCTGTAATGTCACTCCTTTCAAATTTTATTTATTCAGCCAAGCAAAGGATTCTAATTTTATAGGTTGCGCTGCACACAGGAGGGCTACTTAAAGGTAGTCATTGGAGAAGCCTGTTGCACATGGTAATCGTGTTGGAATGCAAGGACAGCAGCCTGTGCGATAGGATGTGCATGCTGGGGTTTCCCAAGCTGCCATGCAGAAAGTAGTGCATGGAAGCGAGCTGATCACTGGCTTACCTTTGCCTGAAGCTTCTGGACGAGCTGTGCCTGTCGCTGCTGCCCCTCCTGGTATGCCTGCAGCTTGCGCTTGTAAGCAGCCTGCTCCTCCTCCAGGCGGCGCCGCAGTTCAATGTTCTGCTGGGCCAGGCCCTTGTTCTCCAGAGTTTCCCTCTCTCGCTCGCCAGTCTCCAGGTGAAGCGCCTGCTCCAGCTGTAGCAAGGAGAAACAAGTCGGTGTGTTCTGTGTTCTCATTTCAACTGTTCCACATCACATGCCAACTCATTCACTCAGAAATAGTCGAGCCAAGAGGGGAGAAGCAGAAATGGGACAAAGTCGAGAAAGAGTAGTCACAAGAGAGACTGTCAAGAGCACGTGGACATAAGCCAGGAGATGGATAAAGGTACGGCATTCGGAACAAAGGGTTCTCAAAACCTGTTGATGTGCATTTAATACCAGGTAAGACAAAACCAGGTAAACCGATCCTTAAAACTGAGGCACGTTTGGGACTTTACCATTTAGTTAGAACAAACATATTTTGTCGTTTTTAGTCGCAACGCTTTTTCATTTTAGCTACCTATAGTTATGCCATGACATTGAAAATAAATAATCCCAAAACACATTATTTAGACCAACTGTACCAATAAACATACATTCACACAATTACAATTCTAATTGTCTGTTTTGATTAAGTCACTCATTTCAGGTTATTCTTACATGGATTATTAAGTTTTTAATGCAGAGTCTGGACACCCTTGTGTCTCATCATCTCTATAGAAAACTACTATGTACATATAAGTGTATATTTATTATCACAGCGAAAAGTTCAAATTCCAGTTTATTACCACCAAAGATCAAAGTTAAAGTGAAAAAAAACACTGTTTAGTGCCTTGAAAATTGTATAATAAATTCACTTGGCACATGGAAATAACTCTTCCAACTTTCACAAGGCCTCTTTAATGTGATATTAACTTTCAGCATAAATGTCACCACTTGCTTCCTGGTTTTAACTGAATGTTTTTTAAAACAAATGCACGTGAAAAATACAATGCAATAAACTATACCCAGATGTGCAGAATGTAATGCGCTATTTATTACTACTGTAGAGGGAAGAAGTGACATAATTATCAACTCAAACCTTACACTCCACACATCTCATTAAGGCAAACAAAACACGTGCCATACACTCTGGCAGATTTCAGGGCTTTAGTGTTTATTCATTGGATCGCCAACATGTTTCGGCCATGGGTATTTTTTCTCATACATACACACGCTAATGTCACTGTAACATGATCAGGCCTCAAGCAGCCTTTAGCTAATACGAAAACAGTATCGAGCTACCTTAGCTTTCCCATGAAGTCACAGAAGCCAAGGAAAAGGCCCTGGCCATTTCATTGCTGCTTACCATCTCATTCCTGCGCCTTAACGCCGCCTCTGCCACGTGCACAGTGCCCAGACCTTGGCAGCTCCAGCGAATGGGTTGTTCCAGCTTGGACACAAAAAAAAATTACAAATATACGGAGCAGTGAGTGCCCACTATCTGCCCATGAAGGACATCTGAAAATTCCTAGAACAACTAAGCACTGCCCACATGAACCATTCTAAGCAGTGTCCTATATACTCTGATCCCCCCCTAAAATATTTTTGAAGAAGCTGTGGTATCGGTTTGGCCCTATAAATCACCTCAGACAACTCATGGAATGGCTCTGTACTGCACTGGTGTACAACTTAAAGGACCGTTGCTGTCTGGTTCTGCCTCAAGAAATAATATTCATAGAAATATGCATTCCTCATGGGTTTAACTTCTCTGACTAGTGATTCTAGAAACATGTATATTGGGGTGTAGAGAGGGCAGCAGGGTTCTGCCCGTTACTCCCAGTTCTTCCTTACAAGGACAAACCTAGGAGGAATATCTCAGCAACGTTATTTACAGCCTCCTTAGGAAAGCTCTTTGTGGGACCAGGCTTCGGCCCCACCTTAGGAACAATTCTTAGAGTAACACTCTGATGGGCACTGAAGCAGAAAGTGGGACAGCGGGGAAGGTGGACTGCCTAGCATACTTGAGAAACGTATTGCACCAAAAGTAAAGGGACAAGTACATCGTGATATTTGTTCCATCTTGTTAACTGGTGGTGTTGTGTTGCTCCTATACTGTTAGATTATGTGATGTGTTGTGGTGTGCTATTTTGCTGTGATGTATTTGCGTTTTGTGAAACAGACTTGCACTGTAGTTTCGTGTGCTGATGTCATTATTCTGTTCTTGTACTGCTGATGTGTTGTTTTTGTTTTATGCTGAATTGGAATTCGGTAGCACTTTCCATATCCAATGGGAGGCCAGAAGGAGAGTGCTGTGCGTTGCAGGATGTCTTACTTTGCTATGTTGTGTTGCAATGCTATGATTGTTATGTTCTTGTATTGAGGGGTTGTTCACCTGGTTAATTGTACCTTGTTTTGTGATGTGCTGTTGTTGTGGAGATGTGTTTAATTGATGTGACACAGCGTTGTACTGCTGTTAAATTTTTCTGGTCTTGAATTGTTTACAGTTTGGATCTGTGAGTGTGTTTGATGAAAATTACTCTTATACTCCCAAAAGGTTTGTATGCAACTAGGGACATAGTGCAGAAATAATGAATCTTATGTAATCATCAGCTAACAATATGTGCCAATATCTCCTTGCTGGTGTTATGCCACACGGTGGCGGAACTAGAAACTGCTCAAAATCTGCATGCCGGTATTGCAAAGCGGTCATGCGTCACAGAGTAAAATGTTGTATGGCTATGGGCAATGGCTGAAGGTGTTGATAATAAGAATGAGTCTAAGGATTAAATGTAACAGAGGCACCATCAAGGTACCTTTTATGCTGCCCCAACATTTTGGCTCCTTCCCATTCTCCTGAGGTGGTAGATACCACAGCACTTATTAGGAGAAAGGGAGCAGGAGAAGGAAGAACTGTGTAGTCAATCTCTAGCCAAACTGATTGCAAACCATCTACTGGCTAAAAGCATTTCTCTAGCTCGAAGTTTCAAGGCATAGTGACTGAAGAAGCATGTGGGCTAGCTTACATAGCCACTAAAAACTTGTCTCAGAAAGGCACATACCTGAATGATGCCAGCAAAACTGCTTAACTCTAGGTGAGTGTGGGCAAGCATCTGATAGAGGGTTGGTCCAATGCAGAGTCTAACAGCAGAAGACATATAAAGTAATACATTTAGCAACGGTTGTGTTAGCAGCAGCTCCCAAGGCATCACTGCCTCCGTGGAACCCAATGCTCTGGTCCATCAAAGTAAAATGTCATGGAGCACCCAACACACACGGTGAAGTCTACTCAGCACAGGCAGCTTGCAAACGAAGGGGAAAGTAGGGAGAACAGCTCCTCATTCAAATGAATTTATGTAAGAACTATAGGAACTAAGCTGGGGTGAGTGCTCAAGACCACCATGTCATGATGCAATACAGTTTAGGTTTCTGAAGTCCATAGGGCATAAAGCTCCTTGTTGACTTTTTAGCCGCCAAAAAAAGAAGTTTTCAAGGAGAGGAGCTTCATTTGGAATAACGCTATAGTCTTGAAAAGATTAAATAGCTCTCTGGCTAGAACCAGGATGAGGTAGAATCAGGGTGCCGCCGTTGTGGCTTCTCACTGGAAGAAACAGGTTCATCCGATCTGTTGGGTCTCCTTTGAAGACCTCATTGGGAGTGGAGGACTTCCCAGAAGTGATTCTGTAGGCCCGATGACTCCTGCGCACATTCTGCAGCTATTTACCTGCACACCTGATTCAGACAGAGGCCTGGGAATGTCAGGGGAGCATTTTATTAGCAAATAAGAATGTGAATCTGTCTTGGAAAGGCCCAATAGGAAAATATCATCCAATCGTTCCTACTTTGACCTCTGCTAAATTAATTTCTGCTCAATGGTGGGATTGGCCTTTCCTGTACGAATGCACCTGCACCTTGCAGAAGTAAAGCTCAACAATTGGAGTGGGGGAGGATCCAGGAGATGGACTTAGGTGGTCTGGGTGGGGCTGCATTCAGACATCCAATAGGCAGAGACGGTTCTCCCCTCTGTGCAAGCCTCCAATCATCAGAGTGAACTGAAACTTGGGCCCCCAGCCCAAAACAGAGCCGGAGGTTTTCTCGACCACACCGTGCAACAGGCCGGTAGCATCATGCCTAAATTAAAACACTGGATCAGTCCTCTGAAGAGGACATTGTGCCAAAAGGGTCCTTGGTTTCAAGGCCCTGTAACCTCGGCCTCGGTGTTAACAACCAAGTCTGTCTGAAACTGTTTGTTTGGTGCTGGTGAGGAATGGTTGTACGACCTGATGCATTCACCTTTCTGAGGATTACTTATTCCAGGGTAGGGTAATACTTTACTTAACTGACAGGAAAAATGGTCGATTGTGCCTGGTGGCCTGTTGACTGTTTTTTCTGTTGATGAAAGAAAATGTATCTTCCAAAACCAATGCACTTTTGCTCTGTGTGCAAACCAGGTAGTTCTGGAGTAACCTCACTGAAAGAAAAGGAGAGAGAAGAGAGACCAACAAGAGAGAGAGAGAGAGAGACCAACAAGAGAGAGAGAGAGACCAACAAAAGAGAGAGAGAGAGGTGAGTGGGAGAGAAGAGGAAATTAAAATATCCTCTGTACTACGGCCTCGCATAGGAAATAGAGAATAGAAAAGACGTCTATCTTAACTACATTGTGGTGGTAAAAATGAACTTGCGAGTGTATGTGTGCAGGGAAATTTTGTTACTAGTGGGCAAAGCGAGGAGTTAACAACTCACTTCTAAGCAGCTTCTGTTTCCACAGCCTGTTTTGGAGGGTACTCAGACAATCAGAGTAGGAAAGAGTGGGAACACGGGCGTGGTTCAGCTTTTAGAAAAGTGTGTGTGATATCCCTTTGTGATAGATATGAATGTTGACAGATAATGTGTTTGCTCATCGACGTTGCTACAAAGAACTATGTGAACACAGACGCAGGACTTGGATACCCACATCTGCATTGGTGACAGCCTCCAGACCCTTCAGACGTAAGGCGTCCTCCAGCTGCAGCCACGAAAAGAAGAAAGAAAAGAACAAAAAGAGTAAGCAAACGGGACATGGAGGAGACAGGAGAAGCCCACTATATCCACATCTGCAAGCACTACCAGCTCACTGTCACCCCAATAAAAAACTGGCAGAAATGTAATGACAAGATGCATGCGAGTCTGGTGGGCCTACTGCTTACAGATGCCATTTAGAACCATCCATTTCTTCCGCACATTGGTAGTAGGCTGTACCTGTGCCCTGATGTCCAGCAGGGAGTTTTTTCTCCCAGGATCTTCTTTCGACTCTCCACCCTACAAGTGCATTCTGGCACCGGGAAACTACATCAGTGGTCTTCAGTGTCTATCAGAAAAACCACGACTAAAAGAGAGGGCAAGGATTAGCCCTTGTTGTGCTATGGTGTCTGCTGAAGCCCAGATTTAGCAATTAAGAGCTGCTTCTTTGGCCACTGAAAGTTCTTCTCCAGTCAGCAAACAAACAAATGAAAGTCAAAGTTAAAGAATTAAGGGAGAATGACTGTTTGAACCATGGAACCCTTTCGAAAGACAACCACAAGAATCACCAACAATTTCATATGAGCTCATTCATTCACTCGTCTATTTCCCAGTGTGCCTGATGAGAAGGCAGGTCCACCCAGCCTGATCTACCACACAAGCCTGGTGGGAAACGTAACCAGACTTTCAAGTGCTTACACTGCAGTTCAAGTACTCGGACACACGTTTATTAATTTAGAATTAGTTAAAATGAAATGAAAATAGAGCAAGAGCTTAGATGACCCACATTAAGATCCATTCCATATCAAATCCACAATAAAGCAAACAAATGCTGACACTCAAACAACTACAAAGGTCCTTGGAGTTAATGATATACTTTTGTCAACAAGATCCTTATTCGCAAAATCAACATGCCATCAGTTTTCAGGAGTAACACCAAACCCATCCAATCAAACAATCATCTTAGAGGATACAGTTTCTGCTAAATAAGTTTAAAATTCTATACTTATGGGGAAAGCAGGTAGCCCATTTAAGAAGGGCCTTTGACTGTACAAAACTTGTTTACCCATTAAAAACTAAATACCTGGCACAATTTCAGTGATTTGCTTGGTTTGGCATCTGTGGCCACTTTCTGTGGCTACTTTCCGGTAAGCTGGCTTATTAGATGCATATTGTCAGTCTGATCGTGCAAAACTGAAGTTGTGTTACTGGCCAATCTTCTAACAAAACACAGGAATATAATTAAAGAGCAGCGATGACCCCAGAGAGATTTCACATGGAACCGTTACCAGAGGCAAACAAGAACTAACCAATTCCCTCTCTCTGATGTCCAACTGCCAGGAAAGAAGTGTTCCACAGTATTATGCATTTGTCAATGGCAAGTTTTAAGAGGCTATACTAGTGTGTTGTGGTATACTCTAGTGATCGTAGTCGACAGATCTAAAAGAGTATGGACTGCTGGCTTTTACCTGTCCGGTGCTTCTTATATGTGCTCCCTATGTTATGTTAATTGGTTTTGAAAAGCACTGGAATACCTGGAGGTGTCTTGGCGCTGCGCTTCGCAGGATGCTAGGAGGTTAGGTGACTCTTTAATGTACAGAGGCAAAGCAATCCAGGCTTAGCTGCCCCCAGTACAACACTTTGTCCTCCCCAGGCCACCCAGTTGAACCTTGGAACAACTGCAAATTCGGTTGATGCCAAGATTGGGGGGTCTGCCTGGAGTGTACCAATTAAAACAGTATTTTGGGAAATGGGGGCCGGAGTCATGTAAAGCCTTATAGGCGATACAGAGTGCCTGGAAGGTGATTCTGGGGAGCCAGTGAGGTTTTTTCATGGATTCAGACATTGAATTATGTTTTGGGATCCTCAGTAAAGGTCTGGCTGATGCATTTTGTAGGGTTTGGAGTTTGGTCAGTAAATACTGATGAGCGGTGAGAAGTACTCCATTATGGTAATCTAGTTTAGCCATTATCAGCGATGTCACCACTGTTTTCTGAAGGTTGACTGAAATAAAAGGAAGAATCTTTTTTATAGTCCTAAGCGTAAAAAAGGCGGAAAAGGTCACCACATTAACATGATCGGGACAGCTCAATTTATCTTCAATTAGGACTCTAGGATTCCAAGTTTTCCTAACTGGTGTGGGAAGAGGGCCTATATCCTGCAGCCACCAGGTAGGAGTACAAAAGGAAGTATGAGTTCCAAACAATAACATTTAGATTTTCTCTGTGTTAAGTTTCAAGCAGTTTACGCTCATCTGTAAATTGACAGCCATAGCATACCATTAACATAACACATGCCCCTTTCTGGGGGAAAATCCTAACTGACCTAAACGCAGAACTGATGTTGCTTGTTTATGTATGCATGGAATTGTTGAGTTAGTAGTTGATTTACATCTTAGCTTGTAGGGATATGCTAAATGTGGCCATAGGATTAGTAATGCTAATGTGATCGCCTATGAATGTTTGTTAGTGACGTGACAGTTGATTCCTTAAAATAATGCTGATCGTTTATGGGACAGTTCTGTTCCTTCTCTCAAGAAATACTTTATTATGTATGTATTAGGGTGAAATAAAATCAAGGCAACTGTTTATATTGTTTATAAGTCAAGGCAATATCTTATGGGCTCAATGGTCTTGTGTTAGCAGTGGTTTGCTCTGCATTTCCAAGAAAGCTAGAGAAAGTCGGGGTAATTGGCAACCCAGGTAGGACGCAGAAATGCTGCTTATTGCACTCATCTCCATAAGTTCCTAATTTTAATTTGAACTTGCAGGTCTTCAGCCAAATTAAAAACAGACCAGTTGCACATGCTGCAGAAGACTATTTGAGGCGACTTGTATATACATAGAGTTTATCCAATGGTCTTCTTTCATTGACACAGAAATGTGATCAATCTGGCCCACAAAAGGAGCTTGTGCCTGGGCAAAATCATAGGTCAATATCCTCACTATACTAGGATATATATATTTTTTTTAGCAGTAGGTTTCAGATAAGCAATCAAATAGTTGTCATTATCTGGTAATCAAACAGTTGTCATTATCTTCTTGATTATAGCTAACACTGCCACGCTGAAACTGGTCCTGAACCGTTCAACGTGATTCAAAGAATGGGATTGCCAGAATGTCAGTCACACATGGGGTCTCCTTCAGTTTGCTGCAAGCCTGCTCTTCACTTCTATGCCTTTGCTTCAACACCAGATCTAGCATCAAATCTAGCATGGGGAAAGGGGGTTAACTTCCAAAAAGCACCTCACTGACCTCAATGAGCTGCTGCCATGTTTCCGGAAGAATGGACTTTTCAATTACCATATGATTTCTATTTTGGTCTGAACTGGTTTCACACTGGCCCTAAACACAGACAGATACAACCGGGTCTAAAATAAGGCTTTTTATTAATCAACAGGTTGAACTGACTTGCAATGTTCCTGACAAGGGTGGAAAAAAGTTTTATTTTTAGGACGAACCCCCCACATCCACCAAAAGGTGGCATGCTTCATCATAGGGTTCCTTCTCACACAATACCAAAGCTGTGGTGTGGGCTACGACTACTAACATACTAACAGAGGAGCTCTCTGGATCTTTTGAATTGGTCCAACGTGAGTAACATGCATTGGGGAGTGGAGCAGAGTGTCAAAGTATATACAAAGGGAAATGAAAATTATTGCCCAAATAGATGGCAGTCTTTATTGTTGTCTGAGCCATAGTGGTGACATCCTCCCCGCGCGTTTGGCGGTCTCTGTTTGGGACCGCTAAACTCGTAATCAGGCCCAAAGTATCTTACTGGGCAAAGCAGGGATATAGAAATCATCAGTTAAAATACCTCCTGGTTAAACCAAATAGATAATCCTATTTATTAATAGCCCCAGTGGTATCAGATTGATCTGTTGTTGATATGGCCTAAAAAGTGAACTTCCCAACTCAAAATGCCCTTAATAGGCTTTTATCAGTAAACAAAACTTCTTGATTGCATGGTAAAGGGTCCTAGTGTACTGCCAGTCAGAGCTAGAAACCGTGATGCCAGTTAAAAACGATAATATCTGGGAGGTGCCTATTCTTTATGGCATAGTGAATGCCTGCGACTGAATGGCAGGTTGAAATTCGTGGCTTTGGCAAATAGACACATTCTGGCATGCCACCACCCTGAAAATGTGCCATTTCCCACTGATGCTGAACAACTCATTAATCCTACCAGTCTACGTTCAATTGTTTACACAAGTGTCCCTCCTCCTCCTCCTATCATGTTGCTACGCAGGCATGAGTCACAGCTCAAGCAGCATGTGGCCATGCATGGCCTTGGAAACTGGATACCAGAACAATCTCCACAATACCTCCATTTTAACCTTGCCTACACCTGGGTGTCACAACAAAAGGAACTGTGGGCAAGAGTAAGTTCTGCAAATTCTTGCACGGCACTGCCAGCGGGGGAAGTCTGTAGTCTGGACAGGGGATCACAGAAGGAACAAGGAGAAACTGCCATTCACTGAGATAAACAAAGTGTCCTCCGGCTTCTAAACAGAACTTTTCTGTAACCCTCAAAATTGAATCAAAATATGTTTTCTTAGAGGCATAACGGGGCCTAAAATATCTGAGGATGGACAGGTTCATAACCAAGAGATTAGAGTGAGTGAACTTGGTGATATTATTACATACATCTCTTCACCTTCAGAAGGTTCCAGTGCTTTATCCTCATGAAGTGCCTAAATATTATCAAGTCTTTATCGCGCCATCCAATCTTTATCAATGTATAACAGAAAAAATCCTTTAAACTTAGTATAAAGGGTTAAGAAAACAAGAGACCCTTGAGGCTAGGAGAACAGGCGGTTTTCTTTGTAGAACAAAGATTATAACACTTTTATGAAGTTGTCATAGCAAAGACTTCAAAGACACATCTCTAAAATGGATCACAAGTACCAAGCTGGGTTTATATGGAGAAACTTTGGCCACAATACCAACAATCAGTTAATGAGCATCACAGCACACCCCATATAGATTTTTAGCCTTGATGCTTATAAAACCTTTGAAAGTATACACTGGATTTTTTTAATCACTGGGCTCAAGTAAATTATTTTTGTTGACAATTTTGTGACGTATTGCGGCAGTTCTACAAAGTATTCATCTCAAATCTGTTTAAATCCCATAATACCTGGTGCAAATGACATCTACAGGGGGCGCATCATGGACGATCCAATCCTCACTTTTCCTTATACTTGCATTGGAAAACGTAGCTATTTTTTCCTCAGCGACATGGAAACATTATAGAGATTAGGCTTGGCACCACCAAGTTTGAACATTTATTATTTTCGGTGTAGCTGGATTAATTCGGCAATAGAGGATCAAGTTATGTGGTAGGGTTGACTAAATTATGCATTCAAATTATGTAGCATAATTCAACACATCCTACTGCAGTATTACTTTGTCATTTTAACACAATAGGACTGTTTGGGCAAATGTTGCACCTCGTTAGTAACAGTTGAACACCGGAATCAGCAATCAAAAACTGAAAGGTAACCAGTTACACTTTGCAAAGGAGCTGCCACTTGCCCTGCCTCATGTGTAGGTCTCTTTTATTTTTAACTTTTAGTCCATCTGACCTACAAAAAAAGAACTGCAAATCACGCAGTGGATGATGGATCACATGGCACGTGCGGTAAACCCATAATACAATTCACACTTTGACAGATATAGGCCACACAGGATTTATTTTGTTAAACTCTTTTGAGAGACATGGGACTTCATGGAGTAAGTAGAGAGAAGGTGATTATATAGGGGAAATCGACATCAAACAGAAGAGTGGCAATGTAACTAGAGAACCGATTAATCATGACAGTCTTGGTATTCACCACTTATTTTAACAAAAGTTAGCTCGTCATTTTTCAGCTTTCAGACCGGACCATAGGATGATGCGGTCATAATATTTTCTATGTAATTAGGAATTTACCAAACTTGCCACATTTTCCACCACCTTCTGAATCATTTGTATATCTCAACAAAATATTGTCTATAGCTCAAGCATACGTGCCAACATTTTAGAAGAGAAAAGTGGGCAATTTCTAAAAATAAAATCGTGAGAATGTATTTCCGCCACTGACTTATATTGAGGCCTGAATTCGGTTACTGTTATGCATGGGATTTGCAAGTCTGTGCTGCAGGAATGGATATAATATACGCAATTATATGTTTTTTTCATTACCTGTCAGGAGCATGGTGTAAGCGCTATGGAAGGCAGAGACAGCATGATGCAAGTGCTGTGCATTGGCCTGCAGGAGCAGGTTACTGGCAGTGCAGACTCCGAGTTACACAAGACCAGGCCCTTTCGGCTGAATTCTGCAGAGGAACAGGGGTTTTACATGCAGCAATCGGGCGGCCGAAGACTAGCCTTGAAATCAGTAGCCGCCTGCCTGAATCGGGAGGGTTGGCATGTTTGCTCAAGTGATTCAAATGTTACTAAAAGTAACATGACACTCGTGGTAAAATGCAGAGGCAGACACCTTTTAAAAGTCATCCACCAACTCTGGCTTTTGAGTTTGATTTTAAAAATGCATTTTCCAAGCACCAGATTGCTTTCTAGTTAATCGTTTTGGCGTCATATTGGGTGATCTAGTCAAGCAGGCAGAGGTCCATGTAACTTTCTAAAGCCCAGTTTTTTCTTAACACTATAAACAATGAGTGTAATCCTAGTCTCAGTAATGCAAGAACCTCTTTAGCTCATCGGTCTTTTCTCAGACGTTAGTCTTGATGCTTTCAGTTTGTGTTTTTTACTTATTCATTTTTTTGAAGTTTTATATAGCGCAAACTCGCCGAAGGAAATCTGGAACACTTTACATGAGCGCCAGATTACATTACACAAAGTCGGATTTTTTTTTCTTCAAGCACGGAGAGATTTAGGGCCTGATTTAGCTATTGGCGGACGTGTTACTCCGTAACAATGGTGACGGATATCCCGTCTCTCGAAATCTAAATCCCATTATATCCTATGGGATTTAGGTTTCGGTGGGCAGGATATCCATTACCATTATGACGGAGTAACACATCTGCCAATATCTAAATCAGGCCCTAAATGTTTTACCCAGAATCACAGGATGATGAGCGGGTGGTGGACTTGAACCTAGTTCCCCTTTTCCAAAGTCGGCAGGCATTCTCTTGAACCAAGAGGGATGGCTCCGCAAATCTGAACTAGGCCTTTACAAAATATCAAGTCTTTCCTTGTATGCAAAGGGTGAAGTACTTCATGACCCCTGGAAGCCTCATGTCCTACTGCTCTAATCTTGCAGTAGGTGTGCATGTTTTCAGCTGTATGTGGTTTCTGGAATTGGCTCACTCTCTTCCATAAACTAATTTAAGGCTTCACAGACATAAAATGTGGTTCTCAAGTCCCACAGCGATGACTTCATGTGATGGCCCGCAAGTTTAATGGCTCAGAGGTACTTCCATGTAAATTAACCAGGTTTCGAGGGACCTACCGTGAGCTTTACTCAAAGTTCAAAGGACCAGTGCCAGGAAAATGGGGCAGATATTGAGCAAAATGAGCTGCACCTGGAAAAGGAAGCAGTTTTTGTGCACCCCAGACCTCGGTGCCTCGAAAGTACAAAAACGTGTTCATTCATATATTTAATTGGTGCAGCTGAAGTGTAATGGTGATTTACATGGTAACACCGGAACACGGGTGGCAGTGCTAGGGCTAGAAGGGTCTGGCTGGAGCCATACATGGAAAGTCGAAAAAAGGCTGAAAACCCAGGGGACTAGAAAGGTGCCTCTGGCCCTAAAGGAAGAAAGGCAAATTATCCATTCCATTCCCTGGTTTAGCATTTAAAAACACCTACAAATGGGCTGCAGTGGGCCGTTAAGGAACCCCGTGCACTTGTGCAACTGTTCCTTCTGCACTATTGATAGGTGCGCTCCTGGGGAAACCCCAAGAAACGAAAACAGTAAACCCTCTGGAGTGTGGGATGCTTGAAACCCGTGAAGAAAACCGAGGGTCATTATTGTAGTCAGTCTAAACAATGAGGGCATGAATGAGTCGGATGGTGTAGGGCGCAGCTTCAATTGGTGCAGCAGGTGCCGTGGTACCGGGGCCCAGATGGGCCACCGAACCCTGATTATTGCTGTATTTCACAGTTGAATCAGCACCCGGGGGGCATTTCCTTCCTTTCACTTGGGCCCATAACAGACTAACTACCTCCACTTTGATTCTTGGGGGGGAGGGAGGTCAGTGCGGAGTTGTACGTACTAGGGCCAGTCACTACACCTTACAAGTTATTTTGCCAATGTCATGGGGTGAGGGTACCACACCCAAGGAAAACAAAGTTTAGTGCACTGCATGCGTGCAATTTGCAGGACCTGTAAGGGGGCAGTATGGTATTATACAGATAGCAAACTCGTTTGACAATAGAGGCTTTTAAAGCTGAAGGCAAACAGACATCCAGCCCAGGGGCTCTGAGGTTAAGTAGGCAGCCAATCACAGTGCACCGGAGGCGGAACCGGGGTTTGGTACAGTAAATGCCTCAGTCCAGCAACAATGCATCCCCTTATTGGGCGCTATATAAACCTCTATTTCCTACCCCCACCTCTAGAAGCTGCGACCTACATTTCAGCTACCTACGACATTTATAATAGAATTTCCCCACCCCCGGTGCCGTCTCTTTTTAAAAGCCCCCTCTTCGCTTGCACGCTCTGCACATTCACAAAGAGGTGGACAAAGGCCTTACTCCCTGGCAGAATAAAGGAACTAAACATCCCCTCCCCAATCATGCCTAGCATCATCCAATCACCATGCCGACCGGACGCCGTTCCTCTGGCAACCTACACTGCCCGGTACCCCAGGTACTTGCCCGATCGACTCTCCGTTTCACGAACACCCCGGCGGCCTCCTCGGGAGCTCCGGGTGGGTCCTCCATGGGATCACCGGGGGCCTCCTCTGGCGGCGTTCTCCTGTCACCGCGCTGGAACATGGCGCGCCCAGGTCCCTCCTGAGGGACGAGGCGGGTCCCTTATCCGTTACACACAGCCAGCTCGCAGAGCACTGCTCAGGGCATGTAATCACCGTACAATGCCCCTCTCCTCTCCCCACGGGCACCTCTCGCCCGCGTCCTGAAAGGGGCGGGAGACAAAATGGCACCGCAGTTACTGCCAGTCTCTCTTAACCATGATCTCCCCCAATTTATTCCTGTTTCTCTGACCCCTTCATCCTCCCTTTGTTAGGGACACTCACTGCATCCCCAGCATCTCCCAGCGGTGAATGAACCAAAGCTGCCTCTGTCTCACCAAATAAGATTAGGGGCAGGCTTTGGAGTTAGCACTCTTCTCGACGTCACTTCCAAAGTTATTAACTTTGTTCGATGCAGTAGGAAACCTTAGTTTTGTCGCTTTAAGAGCTATAAACAACAGGTGCTAATAAGAGCTAATCTAATAGTTCTAGAAATGTCACCTAATAAGTGTAACCTCAGATCGAAACCTCGGTGTCGCTCGTTAGGATTGCCATGCCCGCTAATTTTAAACCCGGATCTTCAATAAAAGAAAGACCCAGGCGCATACATTTCTATAAAGTGTGTCCAACAAATATTGCCCCCCCCCCCCCCCCAAAAAAAAGACCTTGAAACCAACGGCTCCTGCAAGTTTTTTTTTTTTCAATGAGAATAGTGCGCTCCCCCACCCCACCCGGTGCCCTAAGGGGCATCACTTCATGTGCTAGACTGGTACCCTGAGGGAAAAAGAGTGCCGGTTGAAGTATCACCCAGAACGCCTCTTCAGCAGACTCAGTGGGGCCGAAAGAAACTCTTCACAAACACAAACAGACCTGAGCTTCACTCAGGCGGACATGTCCAAACACCGCGCACCCTTCACCTTGCCCTGCACAGCACACTTTCTGCAACATGTAGGAGAAAATGTCCAGGTGGCAGAAGGAGCATCCTTCTAGACCCACTGCACCCCTTCCTGCAGATCGAGCGTTACCTGCTCTTCAACCACAAACATCTCAACAGCATCCTATTGCAAGCATAACAACTGCCTATTTCCAGCAGTGGATCAGCCGCCCACTCCACACATCTCGAACCACACCAGTTATGAACAGCTCACAAACTTTGGATTCCAAGGAGTTAAGACACCCGCCTATTCCAAAAAGCATAACACCGACTACAATTCACGTTTCTTTTTATAAACAGCGCAAGATCTTTATTCCAAGCTGCTCAAACCCCACCCATTCTAAACAGCTCACCCCCACCTTTTCTAAATAAGTCAACATCCACACGTTCTAAACAGCTCAACACCCATCCATTCTAAACAGTTCAACACCCACCCATTCTAAACAGCTCAACACCAATCCAATTCTAAACAGTTCAACACCGACCAATTCTAAACAGCTCAACACCGACCAATTCTAAACAGCTCAACACATCCATTCTAAACAGTGCAACACCCACCCATCCATTCTAAACAGCTAAAAACCGAACTATTTTAAACAGCTCAATAACCCATCCATTCTTAACAGCCCAACCCCCACCTTTTCTAAATAACTCAACAACCACCGGTTCTAAACAGCGCATCACCCATCCGTTCTACACAGCTCAACACCCACCTCTTCTAAAACCGTTCAACACCCAACTCTAATAAAACTGCTCCACACCCACCTCTTATAAAACAGGTAAACACCCACCTGTTCTAAATTATCTCAGCAACCACCTATTCCCAACAGCTCAGCACTCACCTGTTCTCAGCAGCTCCTCGCCCACATAGTCTAAACAGCCCAACACTAATCTATTTCAACACCTTGACGGCCACCCATGCCAAACCCAGTTCATAAACACCTAAACCAAGGAAGTGAAGCAAAGTGATGGAAGCCAATGCAAAATTTGTTGTGGTGTCCCAAAAAGTTAGCCTAAGTGGCCGCCTCACATGGTTATGCACATTCATTTAAAGCCCACCTACTGCAAACAGTTCAACAACAACCCATTCTGAACAGCTCAGACCCTCTTGGTCCATACAGCTCATCATCTCATGTACTAAACAGTCCAGCAAGTTCCTACTCTAAACCACCAACCAGCGGTGTAGTACAAAATGACGTCCCTCGCTTGAAAGCATTACCAGGGGCACATGCGTTTTCACATAAGTAGGTCACACCACACACATATACAAAGCCCTTTGGCCCAGAAGGGGCAAGCGCAATGGCTTTAGCACGGTACAGCACCGATAGATGACAGGGTACCAGAATAATTGCACTGTACATGAAGGAGAGAAAAAATGGTCAAAGAGAAAGGAAGAGTAGCTGGAGACTGTAAGTGGAGCGTGAGCTGACTGGTGGGACCTGTGAACATTCCTGTGGTGCCCTTTAACTGGATGAAATGACTTGTTGAATTAAGCCCGAACTGGGCCTCAGCAAGAGGAATGGGCAGCGTTTACCATCTCCCAGGGCAACCCCCTCCCTCGGTTATTCTGAATATATTAGGCATGCCGCCCTGGCTCTCCCGAAGCCCCCGTCCTTTCATGGTTAGGGAGAGCGTCACAGGCCATAAAAGCCCCCACCCCAACCCCCCATAAGAGAAGAAAGCCAAAAGGTCCTAGACCAGTGCGAGAGGCACAGGGGGCTAGTCCCTCCCGTTGTAAGATGGAACTGTGGGACGCAGAAAGAGGGGTTCTGGTCGTGTCACACAAACTGTGCGATCTCGAGCAAATAACTACCTACCTAAATCTCAGTTCCCAAATTAACCAAAGCTGTAAGTGCTTAAAAATAGACGGAGCGCCTAGAAATAGGCTAAGTGCTCGGCTAAAGTGGTCGATAAGGTCGGGGTATACACGAGAGACACTGTCCACATATCTAGCTTGTTCACTCACATGGAAGTACGTTTTTTTACTACACGTGATATCTCCTTATCATTTCATAGCGAGGAAGTCATCATATCACCTTCTTTGTGACACAAGAAGTAGACTATAGTAACCATTGTCTTAGAGTTCTCACCTCACAATACCGCATACTGCCGTCAAATAAGAATGGCAAGTGTCACGTAGTATTTGATGAAAAAGATCACTCTTGAGATCCCTCTGTTATGAACCCTTTGGGCAATTAAGAGGCTGATAAGGAACATTTCAAGGACCATCTCTGCTTTCCTTGTGTTCTGCTAGAGTTCAGGAGTCGTACATCCAGGACCACTGGAATCATGTGGCTAAGATGAACCAAACGATGTAGTAGCACGGACTATACACTATGCAGTGAGGAAAGGCAACGTATGCACCAGGTTTTGCGGCAGTATTACTTCCCCGTTTTAAAATGTTGACACTTTGATACAAAATGGATGACAACGCTATGCAAAGCACAAAGTTTTCTTATGAAAGAAAAATATACAATTGCAGCAGATTTTGATAAAAATGGTATTTACCTACAAATACAGATTTTGTCCAGCAGAGAAGCACAGAACACAACATTTTACTAACACTCCCTTCTCTCCGAATCACGAGGAAAGGGTTCCTTAATTGCACCCCCTTCTTGAAACTACCCGTTGTCCATTTTATTAAAATTCTAGGAAAGTATTAGCGTGGTCCAAGGGTGTCCTGTCTTAGTACACACACCATGATTCTACACATGCAATCCACACGTAAAGGATTAAACCCCCATGCGCACAGCTGTGGTCTCCTTAGTAGATATTTTATCACAGACTCAACTTGCATTTATCACAAGGTTAAAACAAAGCAATTGATTTGTTTTAACGCATCACCTTGGTGCTGATCTGAAGGTACACAAATTACTTAATTTTCTGTGTTATGTAGTCCATAATAATTCTATGACTGATGAACACATACGACTGTACAAAGAACTACATAAAATAGAAAATACTGTTGTTTAAGTACATGTATTTGTGTATAGAATCGACAATCTGAGTAAAACAGTTTGTGTAAAACAAATAGGCTA